>NW_020173731.1:11928158-11983300 GCF_003031525.2 Neophocaena asiaeorientalis asiaeorientalis | reverse complement strand
GAGGGGCAGGCAATGGGGAAGATGCAGAGAGAATGCTGGAGAGGGCTGCTGTCTGTGTCTCCCTCAGGAGGCGGTGACGGAGGGGCCTGGGTGGAACCCAGATGAAGCTGTGGCCTCTCCCAAGGTTGCCCTCACTGGGGGATAAATCTCAGCTGCTGACCCGCCTGTTAACAGTGGAAGCCTGGGAGAGGATGTGACCCAATGGCCTGGAAGCTGAGGCCCTGAGAGGAAATCCCTTCCCCTCCCGATTCCCACTTCAATGCACTTTCCACCTCCCCACGAGCCTCCAGTTAGTGCTCCCACCAAACTAAAGGATGGCACTCAGATGTGGTGGCACCCACCAGGGCACACCAAAGACGCCCTCTCGTGCAGCACCACAGGCTTTGTTCCAGGGGTCATGCAAGGTGCTCCATGCCTGCCTGCTGACGTGCAAACCTTCACCTGCCGGCCTCATACCATCTGCCCTGCTTTACCTATGAGGAACGGAAGGCTCACAGACTCAGGTTACCGGGCGGTGGTGGCAGCCCTAACCCAGGATGCCCTTGACCAGACGGGAGGCTTCCACCAGCGTGGAGCCGGGTGAGCTCCTGCCAGAGTCACCAAAGGCGGCGGTGGAGGCACCAGAGCCAAGGCCCTGGCTTCAGGAAGGAGGAGGGGATTTGTGGAAGGTCACAGAGAGAGCCGGTGGCAAAGCCAGGATGAGGACCCTGAATTCCTGGTTCCAAACCTAGCTCCTCAAGCAGCAGCAACTCGACGACATGGCTGAGCTCAGGGTCGCTCCACAGCCAGAGGCAGGGGCCGGGAGCCAGCAGCTATCCCCTCACCTGCTGCTGCTCAGGATCAGTCAGGTCTCACTGAAGAACGACCTGCTGGGGGCTGGGACCCAGGGCTGAACAGCTCCACACAGGACACACGAGGCTGTGAAGTCCTGGAGGGCAGGGATGGGTCTTGTCTTTGGGTCCCAGCACACAGTGGCTGTGATGGATGAATGAAGGAATGTGGGAATGAATGAATCAAACCAGCCTGATGTATGAGGCTAAGTCGGGGGAGGGGCTTGGTAGACTCAGGACTCTGCCTGCGCCTCATTTCCTGCCTCTGGGAGGATGCCAGGCATTGTGCTGGGGGTAAGCCATGGGCAAAAGAGCAAAGGAGCACCCAAGGAGAGGAGAGACAAGTAAGCAATAAGAAGCCTGATGGGCTGCGTGTTCCTCCTGAGGCCGGACCCCTGTGTGACCTTGAGCAAGTCCCTTCCTCCTCCAGGCCTTAGTTTGTTTAGTAGGAGTGGGGCTGAACGAAATGATGCAAAGTCACTCACACCGACCCCACAAATAGCAGGTGGTGGGCACTGGATCCTCTCCCAGCTGCAGAGAATCACAGCTTCACCACAGCGGGGGCACTGAGGGAGTGGAGAAGAGCAAGGCCACGCAGAGATGCCCTGGCCCAAGGGAGGCAGACGCTCCTGGAAGCTGGGTCCCCAGAGACTGCGCAGCCAGAGGTAACTGGCTGTGACAGAGGAGCGATTCAGTACTCAATTCCATCAATAAAACTTTGATCGCCTAGGAGCCTTGTAAACAGGCAGCTCCCCTGTGGGCCCGTTCAAAGCCTTTCTCTTTCCTTCTCCCTCCTGCCAGCACCGGCTCAGCCCAACCCCGGCCTGCACCAGCCACCAAACGTCCCTCAGTCTCTGGTGCAAGGTGGGCAGCAGAGGGTTAAATGCCCACCGGCAGGTGAGGGCCCAGGGCCGTGGGACAGTGGCGGGGGTGGGGGGGTGAGCCAGAATCACTTAGCCCTCCATTAGTCCAAATTAAGATCAGGATCAGGAGTAAGATGACAATTACAATTTGCAGTGGGCTAACTGTTTTCCCTCAGAAGGTGGTTGTTTTGCAGACTGGGGAAATTAATTGTTTAAAGTCCCAGGTGGATTGGCTTTGAACCCAGCTGAGGCAAGCCGTCCCTGCCTCCTCCTGGACTGGTCCTCCGCCTCTTCACCACCCCTCAGGGCAGCCATCTAGCCTCAGGCTTCTGCCCTTTGGGATCCTCAGGCAGGGACAGACTGAGGGTCTGGGGGTTCTGGGTAGGCGGAGGGGGGAACACTGGCAGAGAGGCCGGGCTGGGGAAGCAGCTGCGCAGAAGGTGCAGCTGGTCAGAAGCCAGCAGTGCTAGGGGCTTCCAGCCCAGCTGCCAGGAGGGCCCACTGTAGCCGCAGGTGTCTCCCTGCCTGCCCTCCTGCCATCTGCCCAGCTGAGGGGTGGGCTCTAAGAAGCCTCTTTGGATTTGCCAGAAGTTGCCATATCCAATAGTCATTATAATATTCATTCAACCAACACCAATGTGCCAAGCACTAAGAAAGGACGAGGGACACTGCACTGAACAGTACAGATACCACCCCCTCTCTCGTGGAGCTTACATGGGGAGGAGAGGGATAGACAATAAATGGAGAATAAATACATAGGTAAATAAAACACCCGATAGTGACAGGGTTCTGAAGGAACATGGTAAGCAGAGTGGCCCTCCAATGACCTTCACACGCTGATCCCTAGAATCTGTTGAATCTGTTATCTTACATAGCAAAAGGGACAGTGCAGATATAACTAAGGTTGTGGACTTTAAGGGGGAGCGTCCCGGATTACCTGGGTGGGGCACATCTAATCACATGAGTCCTTAAACACAGAGGACTTTGTCCAGCTGGAAGCAGAAAGGGAATCCAAGCATGCAAGGATTTGGCGTCCTGTTGCTGGTTCTGAGATATAGGGGCTACGCACAAGGACTGAAGAGAGGCCTCTGGGAGCTGACAGCCAGCGAGGAAGCAGGGCCTCAGTCCTGCAACCGCAAGGAACTGGGTTCCACCCTGCCACCTGCATGAGCTTGGAAGTGGATTCTCCCTAGAGCCTCCAGATGAAGCGTCCAGGCTGGCTGACACCTTGATTTTGGCCTTTTGGAACCTGGGGCCGAGAGACCAGGAGAGCCATGGACTTCTGACCGACAGAGCTGAGACAACAAATACGTGTTGTTTTAAGCCGTCAAATTTCTGGTGATTTGTTAGAGCAGCAATAAAAAACAAATTCAGGAACTAAACGTATAGGATAGTGACTTGGTGCTGCTGTACCCTGGGTGGCCGGGAAGGCCTCTCTGAGGAGGGACCTGTCCTAAGACCTGAATGAGGAGGAGGAGGCAGAATACGATGATCAATTTGTCCCCATTTCTCAGCTTTAACCCTGAAGTCCTGAATCTCAAAAAGCCCTCAGTCCCAAGCAAACCAAATGGTCGGTCACTGTAAGGCAGAGGGGACAGCAGGGCAAAGGCTCTGAGGTGGGGGGCTTTCAGGTGAGTCACCACTAAAAGCATCCTGGGGGAAGTGCTGTCAAATACAGGAGCAGGTGATGGAGCTGTGGGGACTCTCGCTCAGAATGGGGACTGAGCAGTTCTAGCTAATGTGTGGGCCTGCCCAGAGGTGGGGCACTGGCTCCTTCTAGAACCCTCTCCTTCCAGCTGTGGGGCTTAATTACCGCTGCCTTTCCAGTCCTGTCCCTGGGCTACTTCCTCTCTCCCCTGCTCTGCCTCCTTCTCCAGCTGGCCTCTGCCAGTGCCCAGGTGTCTCCTCAGTGCCAGGGTACCAGGTGCTTACTGCTGCTTTCCCTAGTGGGATGCTGGCGCACCACCAGTGGCTCACAACAGGGGGAATTATCTGAGATGTCTTTAGTTAGTGAGACAATAGGAGGCTGGAAAGAAGGGAAGACAGTGGTCATGGATGGCTTCACGCCCCATCAAAACATGCCTGGGAGCCTGAGGAAGCCTGAGAAGTAGAGGGAAAGGGAAAAGCAGAGATGGCCAGGGGGCTCCTCTACACCCTCTGTCCTGCTGTCCCACAGCAGCCCCACCTTTACACGAACCCATCCCCCTCTCAGTGCAGGTCACCTCCAACACTGGAGGCATGCAGGCAGCAGCTGTTGGCCTAAGCAAGGAGCGAGAGTTAGTCTGAGAGTAAAGAAGGACCCCAGGTAAAATTCTGGCTCTTTGTCTCGTTAGCTGTGTGTTGTCTGGCAAGTTAATTGTTCTGGGTCTCACTTTTCTCTTCTGTACAATTAGAGTAATAATACCTACTTTGCAGGGTGGTTGTTGTGAAGATTAGAGACGTGGAAGAAAAGTGCCCCACATGGAGTAGGTACTGGATAAATGGTAGCTATTTCGATTATGATACTGAGCCTCCCATCCCGAATCCCAGTCCCCTGAATCCAACATATTTCAAATCAGAGTGTGCCCAAGAATCAGCTGGAGTGCTTGTGAACGTGCAAATATCCATCCCACTCCTCTGGTCCCTGATTCTGCAGGCCTGGGGGTGGAGCCCAGAAACCTGAAGACTGACTCACTTCCAAGCAGGTGAATCTGACGTAGGTGCCTGGGTCTGCACTTGCTGTCCCAGGCCAGTGTCTGCCTCCTGGGGGGAAAGAGCTGGCCCCAAACTGTCCGGCACCATATCCATTTCAGAAGCTGCCTCCACAGATGAAAAGAGCTGGCTGGGAGGTAGAGCCTTTCCCCCAATCCTCTACCCTCACGTGGAGGTGTGTGCCTTAGGCAGCCTCCACACCTAAGCGAGGTGAGTTGGTCCTCTGCCTCCTGGGATGTATGTTCTAGGAGCCTCAGGGGGTCAGAGCACACCTCAGCCACTTCATTTTGCCTCCTTGCTTTTCAACGGAAGAAACTGAGGCCCAGAGCAGCAAGGGACTTATGCAAGGGTACCCACCAGAACTCAGCTTCTGAATCTGATCTGCAAGATAAAAGTCCTTGGCTATGGGACCACTGGTCCCCTTCAACTCGAATGTTTAGGGCATTATTTACTCCGGGAGTTGGCTCCACTCGCCCCAGGCTGAGGACGCCCAGGGCTGTCTTCTTTGATCTCTAATCAACCTCTCTGATTTCCAGGTCAGGAGGTCTGTAAAACTTTGATTGCATCCCAGCTCCCAGGCCTCATTCACTTTATGGTCTATGTTCGGTGGGAATTCTCTTTCCTATTTCTCTCTTTTCCTCCTCCCTTTCTCTTTCTACATATTCATTCAAGCTTTGATTCCGTGCCTGCTCTCTGTTAGCACTGGGGATACACGAGACGAACAAGACTCAGCTCTGCCCTGGGGAAGCTCTCAGCCTAGCAGGGCAGACAGACAGACACAGGTCTCATGTAGGCCCAGGGGCTGTGAGATGTGTTAGACAGGGGCACCCACAGTGGGGGGTAACAGAGGTGAGAGCCAAAAGGGCCCTCGGAGAGCCATATCCTTCCTCTCTGTCCTTTGTACCTCTTCTCCTGCCTTTGGCTCTCTGCATTTGCCAACAAAATGCCAAAAAATATAGTCATTTAGGTACAATGCAGCCTGTTATTGAAAAATGAGAAAAACACATGGAAAAAATTTAAATAATCCCCCTTCCCACCTCCCAATGCTAACTAACTGCTATTAACATTTTGGTGCATGTCCTGTCAAGCTTTTTCTTACAGCAGTAAATATTCTTACTGTTACGTCCCTCTGCCTGGGTCACGTCATCTTACTCGTTTAGGTGGAGCACACTGTCAAGTTACTTTTGAAAAAGAGTTGAGTTTCTTGAAAATGTGCATGTTTGAAAACGTCCTCATTTAACCTCCGTAATTAATTGATAGACTGACTGAAAATATAATTTCAGATTAAAAAAACCTTCCCTCATATGTTCGGAGGAATTTTTCCACTATCTACTTGCTGCCAGAGTTCTATCGAGAAGTCTGCTGTTATCCTAAAGCCTGTCTTTTTCTTTCAGATACTTGGAGAATCTTCACTTTATCCCCAACATTTTGAAATTTTAACATGTGTCTTTGTGAGGCTCTTTTGTCATTAACTGTGCTGGGCACCTAATGGATCCTTGCGATCTGGAAAGTATGGAATCATTTTCGTTTAAGGAAATGGAATATATTTTAAATATCTAAGAGTGCATTCTTGCTCTCTGCATTTTCACTGTCTGCAAATCACCCAAATGTCCATCAAGTGATAAATGGATGAATGTGAGATATCCATACATGCAATATTATCCAACCACAGAGAGGAATGAAGTACTGATAACGCTGCAACACGGATGAATCTTGAAAACATTACGCTAAATGACAGAAGCTAGACACAAAGGCCACATATTATACGATTCCACTTAGGAAATGTCCAGAATAGGTAAATGCATAGTGACAGAGGGTAGATTAGTCGTTGCCAGGGTCTGGGGAGAAAGAATGAAGAGTGACTGCTTATGGGTATGGGGTTTCTTTTTGAACGCGGTAGACTGAACAGACGATGTAACTAGAATTACAGAGTGATGATGGTTGCGCAACCTTGTGAATATACTGAAAACCACTAAAGGGCTTCCCTGGTGGTGCAGCAGTAAAGAATCCGCCTGCCAATGCAGGGGACAGGGGTTTGAACCCTGGTCCGGGAAGATCCCACATGCCGCGGAGCAACCAAGCCCGTGCGCCGCAACTCCTGAGCCTGCGCTCTAGAGCCCGTGAGCCTCAACTACTGAAGCCGGCGTGCCTAGAGCTCGTGCTCCGCAACAAGAGCAGCCACTGCGATGAGAAGCCCGCGCACCACAACGGAGAGTAGCCCCCGCTCGCCCCAACTAGAGAAAGCCCGCGCACGGCAACAAAGACCCAACTCAGCCAAAAATAAATAAATAAAATAATTTTTATTAATTATATTAATATAAATAATTAATTTAAATAAAAAATTTTAAAAATAAAATAAAATAAATAATTTTTAAAAACCCACTAAATTGTTCATTTTGAAAGGGCGAATTTTATGGTATGTGAGTTATACCATATACAAAATTTTTTCCTCTTTTGGCCATGCCATGTGGCTTGCGGGATCTTAGTCCCCTGACCAGGGGTTGAACCTGCGCCCTCAGCAGTGAAAGCACCGAGTCCTAACCACTAGACCTCCAGGGAATTCCTGATATCTCAATTTTTTTTAAAAGGCCCCTTGCTCCGTGAGTATAAAATCCTCCCTTATTTCTCTGAGGACATCAATGGTGATGGTGGTGGCGTTTACATTTTCTTTTGCTCCCTGCATACGTTTATCTCCTTCAATTTGTTTTATTTTGGCTAATGCTTTTTTTTTTTAACACCTTTATTGGAGTATAATTGCTTTACAATGTTGTGTTAGTTTCTGCTGTATAACAAAGTGAATCAGCTATATGTATACATATATCCCCATATCCCCTCCCTCTTGTGTCTTCCTCCCACCCTCCCTTGGCTAATGCTTTTTTATATTGGATGCCTTCCTTAAAAATCTTGTAGTGCTTGGCTGATGGCTCGTATTTACGAGTGAGGCATTTAGAAGCTGACTGGAAGCTCTGTGTGCATGTGTGGGTCTCGCCATGGGAGGTTTCAGTGGAGTCCCCCAGATGTCACTATTTGCCCAGCTACCAACATTCCTAGAGCCAACAGGAGGAACAGGTCAAGGGGCTCCCCCATCTGGCTTGCAAACATTCAGAAAATCCCCATTTTTCAATATACTGCCTCATCTCCACCCATACTTTGTACCCATGTTCCCAAGCCAGCTTTTCTTGGGTTCAGTCTCTCTGGAGAATAAAGTTCTCTCCAAGATGCTGCTAGGGTAAAGCAGGGACAGTTCTGTGGTGAAAAGGGGTGAGGAATCACTCTCCTGTTTGGGGCCCTAATCCACATTCTATCCTCAGATGTCACTGATTTCTGAGCCTATGTGTCGTTCAGTGGCAGGAGTCTGTCCGTTTCTCACTGGCTTCTCCACTGCGGAGCTTTAGGCTTTACTTTCTCTATCAAGCCAAGTCAGTTGGCGTCTCAACTTCCAAAGCTGCACAGACATCACTGATTCACTCTGGTCTCCTTTGCCCTTATGGGCTGGCACCTCTTCTCCTTTACTCTTGTTTGCGTGTGGTAGTGGAGAGAGAGAGTGTTGAGTCTACCACGTTCAATCGCAGTCCCTCTCCGCTTCCTGTCATTCGAAAAGCAGCAGACACTTGGCATTCTCAAGTTTACCATAAGGTGGTTTCCACTGCAACAACCAACCCCGATCTGACATGAAATAGTGCACAGTGTGGACTTGCAGGCTGTGAGTCTGATTCAGGAGAACCTCCTGGCAAGCTGAGAGTAAGGTGACTTTGCCCTCACTAGCCATCCTCATTATATTTCTCAGCCATACTTTACTACATTTTATGGGGGAAATTACAGGGTAGTCTCTAATCCATGGATTCATGACAGGCTATGATGTCTCTCTTGAGAATGTCAAGGGTCTAGTGTATTTCTGTCGCTATGGAAACTAGCTCCCCGGTGACAATCAGGCTTAGAGACATCACAGTGGTGGGATGCACATGGATTCTGGCTCTGGTAACAGGCAGACAGCAGTCCCTGGAGAGTTGGCTACACTCACCCTAATGACCAGCTACATCCTTCAAGATGTCTCCTCTCGTCCTGAGCACCTAGCATGGGGCCTGGCTCGAAGCACTTCAGCTCAGAGAATGAGGAGGCAGAGGGTGAGCCTGTCTGACCCACCAAGATCTGGAATTGTCCAAGTACTCCTGGAACTGCTCCCAAATCCAGCCCCCCGGGGCTTCTGCTTCATGCTCACCCAAGCGAGGGAGAGTTGGCTCAGAGTTCTTTCAGGGGCCAACAGTTCTTTTTTTTTTCAAACGTTTTTTATTTCTTTAATGTTGTATCTATTTTATTTATTTATTTATTTTTGGCTGCATTGGGTTTTCGTTGCTGTGCGCGGGCTTTTCTCTAGTTGTGGCAAGTGGAGGCTACTCTTTGTTGCGTTGTGCGGGCTTCTCATCGTGGTGGCTTCTCCTGTTGCGGAGCACGGGCTTTAGCCGCATGGGCTTCAGTAGTTGTGGCACGCGGGCTCAGTAGTTGTGGCTCACGGGCTTAGCTGCTCCGCGGCATGTGGGATCTTCCCAGACCAGGGCTCGAACCCGTGTCCCCTGCATTGGCAGGCGGATTCTTAACTACTGCACCACCGGAAGGCCCCTGGCCAACAGTTCTTAACTTTCAGAGTGGGGAGGAAGGAAGGAGATGGATAATTTTAAAAATTTGTGTTTGGCTTTGAACTACTCCCCCGCCCCCAGCATATTTACTATGCAAATGAATTAATACAGTTAAGTGCTTGGAACAGCCTGGCTCCTGGTAACTGCTTTGTAAGTGTTCGCTATTATTATTACAAAACTTGTATTTAGCTTGAGTCCATATGAAAACAAATTTGCACTGCCTGCCTCTCTGCAACTCCCTCAACTCAGAAAATGCATAAGATAGAGACCCAGGGATGGAGACTCCTCTTCACACAAGAGCAAGTAAACCATCATCCAAATATTCTTATTAGTCCTCCCCATTCACCAGATTGGTGAGCTCATTCCATCAGCCCTACTCCTTGACGCTCCTTAACGCTTTACCAAAAACCAATTAGTTGATGTCTGTAAAGCCGTTTGTGAGCGCTCCCTCTCCAGGCTGTCCTCATGGCTGCCCCTTCCCGGTCCAGGCGGGACAGGCAGGCCCAGCTCCTCCTCCTCCCAGTTCCCTCCTCCCTGCTTTTTTGTTTTGTTTTGTTTTTGCGTTACGTGGGCCTCTCACTGTTGTGGCCTCTCCCGTTGCGGAGCACAGGCTCCGGACGCGCAGGCTCAGTGGCCATGGTTCACGGGCCCAGCCACTCTGCGGCATGTGGGATCTTCCCGGACCGGGGCACGAACCCGTGTCCCCTGCATCGGCAGGTGGACTCTCAACCGCTGCACCACCAGGGAAGCCCCCTCCTCCCTGCTTTGTACCTATGGCTCCAGTACATCCCTGGTCTTCAACCGGCCTTGGCTGGCCATAGGGCTCTGGCTCCTCTGTTCGGCTCTCCTGCCCATCCCTACTTCTCCCTTCCAGTGTCTCCCCCCCTTTTCCAGATGTGTCTTCTTGCTTTTTCTGTCACTGTCCCCATCATCTCACTTTCTCTCTTTTCATCCCCTGGGCTGGGAGCCCCTTAAGGGCAGATCTTCTCTACCTCTACAGTCTGAACACCTAGCATGGGGCCGGGCACATAGTAGTTGTTCAAAATATTTTTTTTCTTTTTGGAATGATGAAATCTTCTCTCTGTGTTGCCCTGTTTCTGTATCTGCTTTGCGTCCTCTGTCTGTAAACCCTCACCCCATCCCACCCCACTCCACCCTGGCTGGCTTCCTCTCAAAGCGTCTTGGGCCGCCCCTCTGCCGGGCTGGGTGCAAAGGAGCTAGTGTTCCCAGTGCCAGGAGAGCCCTGCTGACCTCAGCTGCAGAGAAAGGACTGAACAGGTTGCACAGCTCAGTGTGTCAGAAGTGATCCCTACTGATGAGGGGTAGGCTTGTGCTGTGCAATTTCCATCTCATTTGTCTTTTCATTTGTAGCTTAAGTTGGCGAATTTCGTCTGGAATGTGCCTGGTCTCTGGCAATCCACACACAACAAATGCACGTCCCCTGTAGCTGTGACAGAGAGTCTGGCAGGGGAAGAGGCTCAGGTCCTCCACGGTGGCACAGCCCGGGGTCCTGAGCCTCCAGAAATGCTAATGCTTGAAGGATGGTGACCAAAAGTGATTTCTCCAAGGCCTGGGGTGGGGCAGGGACAGGGAGGAAACTGCAGTGAGGGGGGTTAGGGTTAGGCCCTGGAAAAATTTGTTTTCTTTTTTTCCTTTTTTTCTTCGTTCCTATCTACCTACCTATCTTGAGGGAGAGAGTAAAGTGCAGGGAATGGAAGATACGTTGTTTGGGCCTTTAAAAGTGGGCAGCATAGGCACTGTGTGGAGCGAAAGAAGCCAAGAAATCCGATCACATAAATTCAAAAACTGGCAAAACGAAAGTATGTTGCTAGAACTGTGAACAGTGTCAGAGTGTCAAGGGCACGAGGGAGGCTTCTGGGGGGCTGGAAGTGTTCTACATCTTGATCTGGGCTATGGGTAACGTGGGGGGTATGGTACACCCTGTGGACAAATTCATCAATTTGCCCACTTATGATCTGTGCGCTTCACTGTGTGAGTTCTACATCAATAAAAGTGAGGGAAAAAAAAAGTCACACCAAGGGTTTTCCAACTTTACGATGCATAAGAATTACATGGGAGCTCATTTAAAATGCAGATCCCACTACCGGGCATATACCCAGAGAAAACCCTAATTCCAAAAGACACATGCACCCCAATGTTCACTGCAGCACTATTTACAATAGCCAGGTCACGGAAGCAACCTAAATGTCCATCGACAGGAATGGATAAAGAAGATGTGGTACATATATACAATGGAATATTACTCAGTTATAAAAAGGAAGGAAGTTGGGTCACTTGTAGAGACGTGGATGGACCTAGAGACTGTCATACAGAATGAAGTAAGTCAGAAAGAGAAAAACAAATATCGCGTATTAATGCATATATGTGGAATCTAGAAAAATGGTATAGATGATCTTATTGGCAAAGCAGAAAAACAGACACAGACGTAGAGAACAAACGAATGGATACCAAGGGGAAAGGGGTGGTGGTGGGATGAACTGGTTGATTGGGATTGACATATATACACTATTGATACTATGTATAAGATACATAAATAATGAGAACCTATGGTATGGCACAGGGAACTCTACTCAATGCTCTGTGGTGACCTAAATGGGAAGGAAATCCAAAAAAAGAGGGGATGTACGTATACGTATAGCTGATTCGCTTTGCTGTACAGCAGGAACTAACAACATTGTAAAGCAACTACACTCCAATAAAAATTAATATAAAAATGCAGATTTCTGGACACTGGAGTGCTGTCTGGGAATCTGCATTGTTAACATCCCTCTCCCCACCAAGAGTGATTCTGAGACAATGGTCCACAGACAAGACCACATGGGGCTTGGACGTCTGTCCAGTCATGACCTAAGTGCCATCCTGCTGGGAGCCATGAGGGGCAGCTGCGTGGTTAAGGGCTCCCAGACACCCTTGGCCGGAAGGGTTAGGGGCTGCCGTGCTGCGGCACAGAGGAAGCACTGTCAGAGAGAAGTGGTAGCGGGAAATGAAGGGCAGGTCTATGAGCTAACTCCAATCAGGACAGGGAGTAGGCCCCCTCAACAGGGGAGGGAGTTACTCTGAGCAAGGAGCCCTCTCCAGCACTCCTGTCCCCTGGGCACCCTGCCCCAGGATGGCCAGGCAAATGTCATGGAGATGCAGTGGTGGGGAAAGCTGGTCCCCAGCAGAGATGGAGTTCCACAGAATGGCCTAATGACTCCATAGGGACCAGAGACTCTATTCGATGAGTCATGCATTCCTCAGCAAGCACCTGCTGTTGGACAGGAAGAAGAAACCCAAGACTGAGACATGCAGCTCAAGAGGAGACCCTGGAGAGGGTGCAGACAACGTGGCATTTCCACAGACAGACGCAGGCCAGGAGTGTCTGGAAATGTGTGTAAGTTATGTCTTCTGAGCCGTCCTTGATTTGAAGGCCTGGGAGGGGAGCTACTGATAGACAGGGGTGTGGGGAGAGTGAAGGGCGCAATGTTTGGGGAGCATCTACCACGTTTCCAAACACCACGTCGTTTGATCGTCACGATACTCTGACTGGCTTACTCACATCCACTTTACGATGACGAAACCAAGACTGAGATGTTCACCAGCTTGTTCAAGGCCACAGACTTACAAACAGTTGGAATCTGAACTCGGGTCCGTATGACTCAAGCCCCACGACCTTTCCATATTCCCTGCTACCTCTCCCTCTCAACCTCCAACAGCGGTCAGACATTTAAGAAGTTGCAAAACGCTTTCTCACACGTTATCTTGTTTGATTTTTCACAAACACCTTGCGTCAGGCAAGTATAAGTCCCACTTTATGGATGAAAAATTGACCTTCAGGTAAAGAATAACCTGCCCAAGATCAAACAGTTGGTAAGCAGCTGGGAACGTGGGCCTTAAGCACAAGTCATATGGCTCTAAATTTGCCACAATCCCTTGTCTGGACACTGAGAAACACAGTCCAGCCCTGTCATAAGTCTCAGAGAATCTGGGGACACCACTGCTTAGAGCACAGCTTGGTTTCATGACGACTGGTTTTACTAAAGCCCTTTAGGAACTGAGATAGATAGGCACAGGGATGTGTCATCTTGGACATCTGTGCTGACTCCACCCACAGGGGTTTTCCCAGGCATTCTCCCTGGTACACCCGGTCATCACAGGTCAACACACAACACACGTGAGTACAGTGTTCTGGGGTGCCCTGCAGTACCCGGACTGCTCTGACGTGCCGAGTGTTCACATAGGGGCAGCCATCATGGACCCTCCATTCTGCTTGTGTGTGGGCACTTGGGGATTATTCACTGGGTGGCTTCTCCCCACGATACCAGCAATCATTCTTTGCCCATCCTGGTTTCTCCTTGCTGCTGCCTCTCCTCTAGGAGATGCAACCAGTGCTCTCCAAATCAGACCTAATTAGACCAGCAAATCGCTGTACTCAAGCCATCACAGCACACTCCAAGCACAAGTGGAAACGCTGTTTGGATTATCCTGCAACGTGCTTGTTGTGTCTGTTGTGTTTCCTTGGACTATCCATTCTCTGTTTACCGCCTTCTATCACGTCCCTAATGGAGAGGCAGGACGCAGTCCCCCACAGGCCAGCATTCATCTTCCCAGTCTGACCCTCTCGCAGGCTATTAAGCTGCTGTTGCAAGATCGAGGAGGGGAGAAAAATGAAAGCAGCGCACAGAGAGCAGCGAGGGCAAATGGGACTCTTTTAGAACCAGATCCACTGATAAGTCAGGACAAGAAGAAACAGCCTTAAGCTTTGAGAAGGGGAGAGCTCCCCAGATGGCAAGGCCAGGTGAGTGGACCTCCTGGCTGGGCTGTTCACAGGAGGAGGACAGGCTGGGAGGGTCTCTGTAGAAGGCTGGGCCTCCTAGGAGCCCAGGCCCAAGGAAGTGAGGCAAAGGTTACTGACGTCAATGCTGCCCCTGCCTCAATTAAAAGATTCGCTATTCTCCCTATCCCACTCTGGTCCTCTCCTTCCAAAGCACTGTAGGAAGAAAACAGAGAAGCCTACAGACCAGCCATACAACAGTCCCACGACACCAGCCCCACCAGGCCCTCTCTGCTGCAATCCTTTTATTCTTCTCTTGATGCCGCCCCGGTACACTCTGCAGAGCCCTTTCCTAGACCTGCTTCTCACTGTGACCCCGTCTGCACCCTGTCCTCTGGACAGGTGGCCTTGCCGACTCGTGGGGCTGATGGGATGGGCAGGCATGACCTCCTGTGCCCTCTGGCACTGTGCCTCCCTGCCCACACACACCTCTGCCCAGCTGCTAGTCTTCTCTTCCCTCTGTCTTAAGGAAAGAGGTTTTCTCCTTTTAAAAAACCAACCTCGTCCCTTCCCACTTCCTCAGGAAACTCAGTCCCTCACTTACCCTCTCTCTGCCTTTAAAACCAACAATAAAAATACCACTTTTGTCTGGTCCTCCTCCTAAGCAGAGCCTTCTTGCTTAGCCACCTGTGAGCTGCTTTTCAGTCTCACAGCTCTTCTCAATCCAGCAGCATTTTCTCTGCTTTCAGCCTCCGGGAGCTCTTGATGGACTCATCCAGCACCGCTAGAAGCCCTTCCTTCTCGGAACTCTCTCCCTGTCTTCTGTGCTCTCCGGTGCTCACCCTCCCTCCGGGATCAGCCTCTCTTGCAGGCTCATCCGCCCTCTTCCTTGGCCACCTCCCCGGTACTCTCTTGTCCCGTTGGCAGCACCATCACAGTGACTATCAAGTCCTTTGTCTCCATTCAGTCCCTAAGCTACCAAACTTCAACTTGAGTCCTTAGAACAGTGGCCCTAAATCAGACACGCCACACCCTCTACCCCAGTACTGGCTGCACCTCCTAACAAGCCCATCCTCTCAACAGGCCATTCTGCCTCCCCACCCATGACCCCGCTCTCTTTAGGGAGAGGAGTCAACTCTTCCTTTGAAGTGGCCCTGATGACAGAGAGTGGCCATACATTCACAGGGGTCTGAGGACATAGTCCCAAATGGCCTGCAGAAAGGTCAAAATGACACTGGAGTCTTGGTTAAACCTCTGTGACCTTCCTGCCAGACTGTATTTGCTTTCCTCTAGTGCTTCCTCCCTGAGCCTGGGAGTCAAGGAGGTACTGCTCCCGAGAGGCAGGCCCCAGGCCTGTTCTTCCGTGTCCAGCCGAGCCGCACCTCCTCTAGGACACCTTCTCCAGGAAACACCGTCTCTCTTTCCACCAACTACCACTGGCTTTAGGGCCTATACCATTTAGTCTGGTGTTTAATCGCTTTGAGGCTGGGTCAACACCGTTAGCAGTTCCTTGAGGGCAGGGCCCACGGTCTCACCCTTTTCGTCTGTCCCTCTGACGCAGGGCCCTTGCTAAGGCCTTGACTGCACTAAAATCACAGGTTCCCTCTGAGGTCATGGGACACGTTTCCAAACTCCCTCCGTGGAAGTCCCGCCCTGGAGACCCCACTTGTCCCCACTGTGTCCCTGGAGGCTGAGGCTAGCTCTCTTGCCACCTCACCTCTACAGACAGAGGGATGGCACAGGGGCTCGAGCAAGCCGTCCCCGGGGTGCGGTGCCCGGGATGGAGACCAGTTATAGCTCGTGGGGCCTTTCCAGTCACTTAATCGCACTTGGCTCCACACCTGAGGTTGAGGATTCCAACTGCTCCACATATCCTCCTTAATTAAACCTCCCGAGGCCCCTGCCGAGTGGCAAGAACTCAGCTCCTCTTCTACAGGCAAAAACGCCCTGGTGGCCTTCTTGGCTTAGGGCGGGCACTTTCTGGACCCAACCCATGGTCTGTGCAGCCTGCACCAGCACAGCCTGCCTGGAGCAGCTGAGAGGGTGGTGGTGACAAGAAGCAGGAGCTGGAAGGGCTTCTCTGCATTGTGCTAAAATGAGCAACCTGCAAATTAGATGCAAAACACCATGCAAACATGGCATATAGTAATTTGGAACCAATCGCTTTGGGCATTTTAGGCAATAAAATGCCAGCCTCTGTATGTGATCGTATTTACTGCCCCGATTTTCCTCTTCTGATATTCCAAGTAAAACTGAAAGTGCAGTTATGTAAGATATCAAGAGGGATGTGTTTCTCTCTTGTGAATGTCTAGGCGCAGGGACAAGTTAGACATTACTGCTACCTATGTAAAAAAAAAAAAATGTACTGCTACAAATGCTATCTCATCCACATCCTCTCTGGCAAACATTCCTGAGCACCTACTGTGTGTCAAACACTAGGCTGGGCACTAAGAGCATGAAGTGCCATCAGTTGAGCTCAGTACAACAAACAAATCGGTTAGGTGCCTATTACTAAACACTTATTAAATGCCACCCACTAGTTGTGTGACCTTGGGCAAGTTAGTCTCCTCACTTGAAAATGAAGTAATGCAAACGTGCCTCAGTGGGTAAGTAGTTAAACTGTGGCACAGCCCTATCAGGGGACACTACTCATCAACGAAGGGGAACAGAGTGCTGAGACGGGGGGCAACGTGAATGAATCTCAAGGAAACTGTGCTGATAGAGAAGCAGCCAACAGCAAAAGACATAGATTGTATGGTCCCATTTATATAACACCTGTGAAATAACATGATCATGGAGATGGAGGGCAGATTAGAGGTTGCCAGGAGCTAGGGATGGGGGTGTGTAGCTATGAAGGTTAGCACCAGGGAGCCTTGTGATGGTGCAGTTAAGTATCCTGATGGTGGTGGTGGTTACACAAAGCTACACACACACACAAACAAATGAAATCTGGATAAGCTCTATGAATTTATCAACAACCGTTTCCTGGTTTTGATATTGAACCATAGCTTCATAAGACGTGCATGTTGGGGGAGGCTGGATGAAGGGTACTCGGGACTTCCCTTTACATTTCTTTGCACTTCCAGTGAATCTATACTTATTTCGAAACAAAAAGGCTTTCTAAAAATAGGGTATATAGTACCTACAAGATGAGCTCATTCTTAAGGCTCAGTGAATTAATATAAAGCACTTAACATATCTAGCACACAGCAAGCCTTCATTACATGCTGTTGGTGTTGTTACTACTACCTGCCAGGCACTGGGAGCAGCGATGTGAGTAAGTCACGGTCTGTGTTCTCAAGGAGCTTCCAATCCAGCATGATAGGAAGATGCAGCAAAGACATGTTTAATACGGCATGCTGAGTGTGCTCAGTACATGGGAGGAGGTCTCTGGGCTTTGGGGAAGGTTTCCCAGGAAAGATGTCAGGAAAGAAGTACAGGGAGAGTCAACCAGGTGAGGAGTGTATGAAGGGCACCCAGGCAGAAGGAACAGTCGAGCAAAGCTTACCGGTGTGGAGCAGCATGCGAAGGCCAAGAGGCAGTTGATTTTACTTGGGTATTTAGAAGGCAGAGAGTGGTAGGGTGAGAGGCTGCAAAATAGGCAGAAGCCACTCGAGGGAGGCTGTGTATGCCCCAAGAGCCCAGGCATCCTCCGTCCGGAGGTGAGGGTGAGGGGCCACTGTCCGACACCCTCCTCAACCACCCTCGTTCTTTCCTCTGGATTCTCCAGGCCCTCCTGCTCCTGGGACCCAGAGAGCCTGATCTGTCACTCTGTCCTGGCACAGAATGAGGGACTCTAAGTATCTGAGAAAAGCAAGAGGCCCAGTGCAGGCTCTGCAGAGCCCACGTAGACCGGCCTTAACTGCACAGGAGGTATATCTACACAAACCAAACTGCACATCACGTTCCACCCACCTCCTCCTTCCTACCCCATGTAGGGTTTTTTGCTTTTTTTTCTTTTTCTTTTGTACCACTCCTCCTTCCACTACTGTGGATAATCCAGAACTTGGGGCAGCCTCTTTTCTACAAGCATGTATATGCAATGGTGCAGAGAAGCACAGAAGTGGGGCCACAAGCACCAGGTTTGAGCTTAACTCTTTGTTGACCAGTCCCGTGGCTGCAAGCAAGCCATTAAACCTTTCTGAGCAGTAGTTTCCCCCAAGCTTCCCCCAAGCGATCATAACACAAACCCCAGCTTCCTCATAAGGGTGGCTCAAAGGACATTAAAAAAAATCAAAACACCATGATATATGTGAAAGAGCTTTGTAGGTTGCGAAAAATTACTGCTATTGTTTCTGAAAGAACTACTGGTAAAGAGGAGTCTACACCTCTGATTGGAAAATCAGAGTAAATCTCCTTTGAAGCTGGGCAAAGTCTTTAGCTGGGGAAGGACAGTGAAGGGAAAGGAAAGGGGAGAGGAGAAGCAGCTCTGCTTCCTTCTACTGCAGAACACAGGCAAGGCAGCAGTCATCTGGTCACACTCTCAGCTTTTTCCATGAGATCTTTTTCTTTTTTTTTGCGGTACGTGGGCCTCTCACTGTTGTGGCCTCTCCCGTTGCGGAGCACAGGCTCCGGACGCGCAGGCTCAGCGGCCATGGCTCACAGGCCTAGCCGCTTTGCGGCATGTGGGATCTTCCCGGACCGGGGCACGAACCCGTGTCCCCTGCATCGGCAGGCGGACTCTCAACCACGGCGCCACCAGGGAAGCCGAGACGAGATCCTTTTTGTATTTAAAGACGTTTCACTAATTAATTCACGCCCCAAATAAGTTTTGAATGCCTAATCTGTGCCAGTGTTACAACAGTGAACTAAACAGACAGTGTCTCTGCCCTCATGGGGTCACAGTCTAGTGGCAGAGATGGACATTTATCTAATAAGCACACCCAATTATATAATTAGATATCATGATGTGTGTTATGAAGGAAGCATATAGGGCATTATGAGAGTGTTTAACAGGGGGCTGATAAAATTCTGCAGGTACCCTGGGGAAGCTTTTTTAAAGAAGGGTTATTTGAGTTGAGATCTGAAAGCTAACTAGAGTTGAGGGAGAAATATGGAATACGAAGAGTGATTAAGGGACAGGGAACAGCATGTGTGAAAACCATGAGGCAAAGAGCTTAGCAAAGAATGGTAAGAAGCCAATGTGTAGAGTGTAGAGCATGACAGTGGTGGGCACACTGGGAATCATCGAAGAGTTTTGAGAGTATGGGAGACTGTGACCAGATCAGATTTGTGTCCTTAAAAGATCATTCTAGGGACTTCCCTGGTGGTGCAGTGGTTAAGAATACGCCTGCCAATGCAGGGGACATGGGTTCCATCCTTGGTCTGGGAAGATCCCACATGCCACGGACCAACTAAGCCCATGTGCCACAACTACTGAGCCAGCGTGCTGCAACTACTGAAGCCCGCGTGCCCACGCTCCACAACGAGAGAAGCCACCACAAGAAGAAGCCCGCGCACCACAACGAACAGTAGCCCCTGCTCGCCACAACTAGAGAAAGCCCGCGTGCAGGAACGAAGACCCAATGCAGCCAAAAAAATAAATAATAAAAACACTTAGGAAAAAAAAAAGAGCATTCTAGCAGCTATTTGGAGACTGAATTGGCAAGGGCAGATGTAGACACCCAAACTAGAAAGGGATTCCAGGGCACAGGCGAGAGGTAAGGGCAGCCTGAAGTGGAGGCTGTGAGGATGGGAAGGAGTGGATGGACATGGATGCTGTTCCAGAGATCAGACAGGACCTGGGCATGGACTGGTTATAAGGGGGTAAGGGGAAGAGTTGACGACTCCTGTACACAGAACTGGCTTGAGGTGGTACCATTCAAAAACCAGGCAATGCTGAAGGGGGATCAGGCAGCGGGTAGAGAGGCAGTGGAAGATTAGGAGAATCATGACTGTGTCTTTAGATATGCCAAGTCTGAAGTTTCTTGAGACTCCCAACTTAGCCAACTAGGCAGGTGGACATAAGGATATGGAACTCAGAGGGAAAGACGCAGGCTAGAGATGTACTTCTGGGTGTCACCTGCACGTGGCTGATAACAGAAGCCTTTCATGAGATGGCTTAGGGACAGCTATGCAGTCAGAAGAGAACTCCTTGAACCAGACCATAAGCAATGCCAATGTTTAAAGATAGAGAAGGGAAGGATGAGTCAGCCAAGAAGACTTGGAATAACCAGAAGAGCCAGGAATATGGGGTCAGAGAAGCCAAGGGAAAAGAAGTGTCAGAAAGGAGTAAAAAAATGCTTCTGAGAACTAAAAAATGTTTCCTGCACTTAGTGATATGGAAAGCTGTTTCAGTAGAGCGATGGGGGGAGGAGGCCAGACTGAAGTGGGGCAGAGGAAGGAGTGGGAGGTGCAGAAACGAAGACAGCTAGTAGAGCCAGCTCTTTCAAGAAATCTGGCCCCTAAGAAGAAAGGAGATAAGGCGGCAGGCGGTGGAGTTGGACTTGAGGAAGGTCTCTGCTGTTGCTGAAGATGGGAGAAGCTTGAGCGTGGCGGGAAGGATGTTCCTGAGGAGACCAGAGGACAGGATCTGGAACACAAGTGGAGGAAGAACTGGGCTGCAATGGAAGTGCTGCCTCCTCTGCTCAGACAGGAGGGAAGGGGGAGACGACTGGTGCACAGGCAGCTGGGTCTGAGGCTTTGGCGAAACGAGTTGAGGGTGTTTTCCCGATGGCTTCGATTTCTCTGTGAAGTAGGAGGTGAGGTCCTCGGCTGAGAGTGAGGGCGTAGGTAGAGTTTTGGGGAGGGAGGTGTGAAACAGTCATTGTGGAGAGTCAGGAGGGAGATAACCACAGGAAGGTGGTAGGAACACCAGGCACTTCTGAAGAATAAGCTGGGTTGGTGATGGTGAATTTTTAGAGGTCCCAACCTGCCTCATTTTGTCTTTTTCTAGCAGGCTTGTGGTCTGGATGCAGGCAGAAAGCAGCAGAGTGATTAATCTGGAACTGGGATTTTGCCAGACCGGGCAATAAAGACGGAGGGTCAGGAGAGTTTAGGATATTGGCAGGAGAGTTCTTAAAGTGATGGAACATGGAATTTATCTGGACTCAGAGAAGTCAGAGGAAGGTCACGGATGGCAAGAAAGTAGAGATGCCAATGGACCAAAGGATCTAGAACATAGGTCCCAATGGACCTACGTCCATATGGACCAAGGGTCTCAAAGAGGTTAAAAAACGGCTGTGTGGGAGTCTGAGATAACAAGCTGGGGAACCAGGAGGTGGTGACCAGAAAGCAGGGTGCTTTATTAGGTGATTTCCAGGTGATGGCAAGATCTAGGGTGTGACCTTGGGAGTGAGTGGCTGAGGCCGGGAAGCTGGTGAAGGGGCTGATGGGTCTGGGGGTAGAGTGAGTTGCCCATCTAGTCACTGATCTCCCCCAAAACAATGGACAGACTTGGAAAGGGAAGGATGGGCAGATGCCAAAGGCTTCACTGAACAAGAGGGTGGTTGGTGATAAGGGGGAAGCAGAAATGCAGACTGACTTTTATGAGATTAGGGGAATAATGGTCTCTTAGAGAAATTACATTCCCTTGCACCTTAAGTATGTTCTCCAGAGTGAAAGGTCAGAAAAGAAAGTGGAAGGAGTCTTGAGAAGAGGTAATAGATATAGCGCATGGTCAGAAGTTCGGAAATGTATATTTAGTCCTGATGACACTTACATGCTGTGTGACCTTGGGCGAGTCCTTTCCCCTCCCTGGGCCTCAGATTTGGCATCAGTAAAGATAGGTTGGGGGAACTGGCTAACCTAAAGCTCCCCAATCGATGTTAGGGTGCCACAGATGGGTTACAGGTGTACTGAGACATTGACCCCCCCCTTAGCCCTCGGGTCAGTCAGAGTCCCAGAGCCGCTATCATTGTGTCTGTGTGCTATATTGTGAACAAGAGGGCGGGGTAGCGTGGGCCAGATACTCTCCAGGGCCCCAGCCGTCTCTGACGTTCTGTTTGCGCATCTCTGGCACTCGGTCTTGGAAGAGGCTGCGGGGAGGCTGATAGAAGAACAGACAGACTCCTGCTGCAGGCAGAAGTCCATCTGCTGGCAGAGACGGAAGCCAAGTTCCCAGCTCCCTCTTGCTCTCCTCGCCTCCCTCCCAGCACCAGCTGAGCGAGCTGTGATCCGCTCAGCTGCCCAGGTGAGGGGCAGGTGCATTTGTTCCTCTTCCGCCTGGTGGCTGGGTGGTCGCTGGCAGCCCCCTGAAGCCTCAGCGGCAGCTTATGAAAGTGGAGGAGCACTTCATCCACTTTCCAGTTCTAAAAACAGACTCACCATTTCTGAGGAGTCAGGCAGAATGTCTCATTGCACATGACCCAGACAGAGCCTTCACAATGCTGACCTTTCTCTTGGGGCCAGCCACTTCTCAGACATCCATGGAAGATCCACTATGTGGCTGACCTTGGGCCACCCTCTTTCTGCCACTAGCCCTCCCTAGCCTCCCCCTCCACCTCCTGTCAGATGCTATATGCTTAGAGAATGCACAGGCAACCTAACTGCACCCTAATCATAAAATATTAGGAAAGGCCGGCACCTGGCCCAGTACTCTGTACACAGTAGATACTCAGCAAATATTTACTGAATAAATGAAGACTATTCTCGAATACTTAGAAAAAGAAAACCCTACCAAGCCCACCAGAATTTTTAGAATTATTGATCACTTTGCTCCTATTTATTGGAGTAGATAAAAGATTATTTTTCAATTTCTTTAATATTTATTGGTGCCTACTATAAGCCAAGTATTGAAGTGTGAGCTGGTTTCACTTCCACAACCCTGTGAAATGGGTATGTAAATCCCATTTTACAGATAAGCAAACTGAGGCTCAAAGAGAGGTTAAGAGACATGTCCAAGGTCAAAGAAGTGGTAGACAGCGGCGCCAGGATTCTAACCGAGATGTATCTAGCTTTAAAGAAGGGGCTCTTTTTCAGCACCCCAGGCTGCCTCTCTGCCTAAACAGAGACCAGGATGGAGACGGAAGCGAAGGAGGAGGCAGTGAAGTGTGGAAGCCTGCGTGGCACACAGGCGAGGCTCCCCGCTGCCTTGTCCTGGGAAAGTGGTTTTGAGGTTGGGTAAGCTTTGCTGAAGAGAAGTGGAGAGGGTCAGGGCCTCGCTCATCTCTCCGCCTTTGATTGCTTGGCTGGCTCACCCACTGCCTATGCAATCTGGCATCCCGCTCAGCCACCGCCTAGCTTGGTTCTCTGAGCGTGTGAGAGGCCAAGACGTGGCAAAGACCTGTCCTGTGGATATACCACCCCTGTCCGCTCCCCACAAGGTGGGGAGACTACTGGGCCCAGCAGAGACCCTCGTTCTCAGGGCCCGGGGAGCAAGCAGGAGACGTCAGAAAACACGAGTGGTCTGACCTGCACGGATGAACACAGCTGTCAGCCCCCCACGCCTGCCCGCTGCTGCCTGACAGGTGGGCAGCTGTGCTCGACATCTGTCTGTCCATCTGTCTCCAACTCAGGGGCCTGGAGAGAGCTGATGCTCCTCAGAGAGGGGAGGCCCTGGACCTGAAGCAGCTTCTATACTGCAGATATTAATCAGCAGGGAATAGGAAGGGTGGGGAGGGAAGAAAAGGGTGCCTCTATCACCATCCCAAACTTGAACGTCCTCCCCACTGCCAAGCCCCCCTCACTTCCCCTGCCCTCCCCCCACTAGCTCCCCTAGCTCTGCCTGCCAAGCTCTGCAAATTACCACACATGCCAATAAGTCATTAGAAACCAGAGCAGCAAATGTGGGGTTGCCATGGAGACCAACACCCGGAGATGGCAGCCCTGGGGGCTGGCCAGTGGCTCAGGTGTGCTGTGGGGGAGAGCTGGGTAGGCCAAAACGCCTGGCAGAGGGGAGATAAGGCACTAGCGGAGTGCTGACTTCAGGTGGGGCACCGGGCTCTGCCACCTCCGCTCCCCGCTCCCCCAAGGCCCTGTGTGCTGCAAGAGGGCAGGTGCAGCAGGGCCAGCGGGCCAAGCCCCCTCCCTTCATAGAACTGCATCTCTGCCCAGAGGAGGTGGCTATGACCAAGCCCACCTGGGGACCAGCCCCAGGGTGAGGGAGGCTGACAGCCTTGAGCAACCTGAGCTGCTGGCCTATGTCTAGAGGAAGAAGACCCTCAGTGAGGGGCTGAGGGCAGGCCCAGCACTCAATCACTTTCTCCCATATTCCTGAACGTCGAACTCACTCGTGCCCCTGCCCAGTGCCGAGCACGGCACCCAGCTCTTCGCAGGTAAAAGCACCCACATATCTGCTGCACACGGATAAGCGGGTGAGAGAACGAACACGGGTAAGCACCCGAGATCTCTGACAGGACAGGAGCAGGCCCTGGACTGAGTCTACCAGTTCAGTGTGACCTCTGACAAAGCCACTTCTCTCTGGGCCTCGGTTTCATCGTGGCGAAAATAACCAGATTGTGTTTCAGACACAGTGTATTTCAAACTGGTTCTTCAGAGCCTCGGAGTTCTGAAAGCGATTCCTCCAGGGTCACGGGTCAGGAGGAGGCCGAGTAGTGGGGTTCTGGTCCGCTGGCTTTGCTTCATCTACAGCACCCTGTATTAATTTCCTGTTGTTGAGGTAACATACTACCACAAATTTACTGGCTTAAAGCAACATAAATTTATTATCTACAGTTTGAAAGGTCAGAAGTCCAAAATGGGTCTCACTGGGCTAAAATCAAGGTGTTAGCAGGTGCGTGTTCCTCCGTGGAGACGCCAAGGGAGAATCTGTTTCCCTGCCTCTTGCAGCTTCTAGAGGCTGCCGCACTCCTTGGCTCACAGCCCCTTCCATCTTCAAAGCCAGCAACGGCCAGTCAGGTCTTTCTCATCACTCTGATGCTGACAGAATTCTGCCTCCCTCTTCTACATTTACAGGACTTTTGTGATTACACTGGGCCCAGCTGGATAATCCAGGATAATCTCTTTATTTTAAGGTCAGCTGATTCGCAACCTTAATTCCCTTTGCCCTGTTAACATAACAAATTTACAAGTTCTGGGGATTAGGAGGTGAGCATCTTTGGGAGGCCGTTATTCTGCCTACCACACATATAGCTTTGCCTTGAAATATGGATCAATTTCTAGAAATGTTTGAAAGCCACATGACCAGAGGACTCAGTTGCCATCAGTTTTAAATGCTATGGCCTGGACTCCTCCTTTCCTCCCTGGAGGATCCTCACAAGGAAATTCAGAGGAACTCTGGGGTCTGCCCATTGAGTGTGAATGCTGGCAGGCTTAGGCTGTCCTGGTGTGGTGTGCAGAGAGGTGGGTCTCTGTGTCCACCAGAAAAGAGGTCTCCAGGGAGGAAAGCATGAGGGCTGTTGTGGAGAACCCGCCAGTCTCAATTTTCTCCTCTCCCCTCCCTCTGTACCCATATATTCAGATTACCCTGCAGTCATCTGTTCTTGTTTTTGCTGCCAGGTAAGGTCAGATGGAGCTAGCTGTGTGCATGTGTGTCCATGCATTCATGTGAATGATCTTCCCCCATCAGACTGGGGATCCCTGAGGCCACGTCCTTGTTTTCCTTGGCTCCCCATTACCCGTCCCCATCCATTGGCACTGCACCTGGTGCAAAAGGTGTATTGATTTGACAGTAAAAGAAAATTGAGACAGTGGCCCTTCTTCCCACATCGTGACCTTCAACACTGTCCCTTCCTAAATCTATCCAGAGGAGCCCCCAGATTATTTGTAATAAACTCCAGAAACAGTACCCAAGTTCAGAAGGCACAGGTTTTAGAATCCTCCTGCTAGCACATTTCTAGGCCCACAGTGATCAACACTTGCCCCTGGGGGAGATGGTGGCCTCACGTTCTCCTCCCACATAACATAACCTCTGTTCTCACCCCTGCAAGATACTCTCTGCTGACTGCCTGGAACCCAGTGGGGTTGAATAACCAGATTCTTATGAGAAAGGTGCCCTAGGTATTAATCACAGCCCTAGTGTTTTATGATTTTATGCAAATTACTCACCCTCTCTCAGCCCTTTTTTCCCCCTTGGTATAAACCATTCCCATTCCTACTTCTATCATACGTCCCAAGGGATCCTGGAGAAGAAATGTGATGCAGGAGGGGAGAGCTATTCTTTGGAGGTGCGGCCCTGGGGAGACTGAAGAGAAAGGGAACTAACATTTACTGAGCTTCTACTTTGTAGCAGGCACTGTACGTAGATTACCTCTTTTAACGGGGTGGTTGAGAACAGGGGCTCGAGTCAGAGAGACGTGGGGCTGAATTCTGACTCTGCCACTTGCTGGCCTCGGGCAAGTTACTTAATGTTTCTCAGCTTTGGTTTCCTCAATGGTAAAATGGGGGAAAATAACATCTACTGCACAGCGCTCTGTGGATTAAGTGAGATAAATGCAGTAACGCTTTTGGCACATCATAAACACTCAATAACTTAGCTCTTATCATTAGCAACCCTATGAAGTGAGTGCTATTAACCCAGATGTATAGGTGAGGAAACTGAGGCTCAGAGAACCTAAGAAACCGCCCAAGGGCGTATGGTTACAGGAGGGACTCTAACCAGCTCTGATTCTAGCTCCTCTGGATTGCAGGCAAGCCCCAGGCTCAGGCCTGCATCGTGGAGGTGGCTGTGCCGGGGAGCCTCGGGGATAGAGCTTGGTGGGCCTTCCTTCCTCCGGCTGCTGAGGGCCCAGCGGAGGGAGAGCAGACCGTGGAGCAGAACACTTAGCCCTTGTGACTCTTGGCTCCGGCTCTCTGGCTGGGGGCCGGGACGGCGCCGCCAATGCTCCCACTCTACCTCAGGGCAGTCTCTCTCCACACTCCAGAAGGAAGCCCAACCCCCAGGACCCAGGCGGCCTCTCTAGGGGAAAGAGAGAATCACCCCTCATGGGGGGATGGATGCTCTTTTGGGCAGAATTTCACTTCCATTTTGCCATACACGAAACTAATTGGAATGTTCTAGGAGTAACCTACCAAAGAGGAGCTCAGGCAGTGAGAGGAAGGGAGAAGAGAAGCTGGCTGCAGACAGGGTAGAAAAATGGAGCTCAAGGGGATTCCAGAGAACTGAGCCCCGGACAACAGGGGGCTGAGTGGGGGCTGGTGGATGGCATCAGATTAGAAGAGAGCACATCTACGAAAACAACTCGAGAGCTGGAAATGGGACCTGAGAAGAGCAAGAGGGCTTCAAGGGACAGAGATCAGCTAGCTCTGCAAACGAGAGGCCCAGAGTACTGGCCTACGGTTTCCATTCTCTACAGGGCTGCTCTCCTGTTTCCTGAGAGGATAAAGGGGACACGAGAAACCTGGGTGATGGGGAAGGGGCTGCTCCAGAGACAAAGTGTCTGCCCTCGGCAGCTTATGCTCCTGCTGCCTTACTCCCACCCACGTGCCCTCCCCTGGCCTGGCCACCCTTCCCCACACCCACAAGATCCCCTCCTGAGAATCCTCCCCTCTGCAGATCCAAACCCCACCCGGTTTTCAAGGCCCAAATCAGCTGCACCTCCTCGGGGAAACGTTCCCTATATACTCCCACACAGAGCTCACAGTTCTGATAACATTTATAGTCTAAATCACACAGTTTAGCACTTGGTTTTAAATACTGTCTGGTATTATTCCCTCCTTATTTCTTGTGAGTATAAGTTTTGCCTTTCCAGCTGATTGGTAGGTTTCCTTACCAGTAACGAGTGTGTCTTATGCTTCTTTTTATTCCCCCCTATCCACCCCCACACCCCCCCACTGCCTAGGAGGCAGTGCCCATCATGTGAGGACTTGGTGGGTCAATACTGATTGACTAAATTAGCTTCAATGCCTGGAAAACTTCTTGACCAGCCACCTAAGTAAAACGCAGAAATGGATGGCCCAAACCTTGGGGTTTTAAAAGGTCAGATCATATCACCCCTGCCCTAAACCCTGCAAAGCCTCATCTTACTCTGAGGAAACAAACTCCTCACCCCAGCTCCAGGCTCTCCAAGATCTGGCCTCCTCAAACCCACCAGGCACAGCCCTGCCTCTGAGCCCTTGCACCTGCAGTTTCCTCTGCCAGGCGTGCCCTTACCATCTGCCTCCACTTCATCTTTACTCATGTCATCTTCTCAGCGAGGTTGCCCTCTACAAAGCTACAAAGTCTCCTCTTCCTAACAATGCACTCTTATCCCCCTTCCTGGCTTTATTTTTCTTTTTAGCACTTGCCACTTTCTAATACACAGTTGACACTCGAACGATGTTGGGGAACGGGGCACTGACCCTCTCTCTGCACAGCTGAAAATCTGCATATAATTTACAGTCGGCCCGCTATATTTGCGGTTCCTCCGTATCCACAGATCAAACCAAATGTCATGTAGTGCTGTAATATTTACTACTGGAAAAAAAACCCCACGCAGTTGAAACCCGTGTTATTCAAGGGTCAACGGCACTATTTACTCTATCCTCAGACAATAAGGTATAAGCTCTAGAGATCTCTGGTTGCTCATTGTTATCTATACGCCCAGTGCCTGGCACAGATGCTTCATAAATACTTGTTGAATGAAGAGACCCCAGCCCCACCCTGGGTCTGAGATGGCCAAGGCACAGTTGTGCTCAGAGATGGGCAACGGACAGGAAATTCTGTAGGTTCCCCCTAGATGTGGGATTCCACTATTTCACCCCTGGGCCAGCTCTGGGGAAATACTTTGAGGTTCGGAGGCCTGGAGCTGTGTGAGCCCCAGTGACCTTCATCCCATTGGGAGTTCTGTCCAAGAAGTAGAAGGTGAGGGGGCGGGGGTGACCGTCAGGCAAGGTAACATGTCAAGTCCCTCCCCTCCGTGTGCACAGCTTTTAGGTTCCTAGCGTGCCCGACAGCCAGCCCTCTGTGGTCTCTCCATCTCCTGGGCATTACAACCCCTGCCCTCCCAGGCCAAAGACAGACACTTTCGTCACCTGCCTCTGATGCTCATTCTGAGAACGCTTTGTAAAGGATCTTTCCCTGGGGACCTGTGCTGGAAGGATCTGCCCCGTGAGATGTTTGTAAATAGGAACAATTGTACTTGCTCTTCCCAAGACACAGGATTCTCCCTTGTTAGAGACACCCCACTGACAGTGCTAATCTCAAGCTTTCACCACCTCCCTCCGCCTCATCTGGGGTCTGCAGCCCACCCACCCAGAAGTCACTGGGACATCAGTCACTGGGAGAAGACATCTCCCAGAAGTCACTTGTGCATTGGTTCCCACTACTGCGGCCCTGGAGACCGACTCTTAGGGTCCAGCTTCTCTGAGGCCACTAGCTCCACGTGGCCTCCAAGGCATTTAGCTGAGGCAGAGAAAACAATGTTGGTTCTCCAGGAGCTGTGACCTCTGGGAGGAAAAAGAAGGGAAACCCTCTCTGAAGGTCCCAAAAGTGGGACAGGCAGCCCCTGGCTTGGACAGGACTTGGGGAGCTTCTTACTGTAGGGGGCGAGGAGAATGGGCAGGATGCCCCCAGAGCACCCTCCAGGCCCAAGGGACACTGGATTCTGGGGGCGTTAAGGAGAGGAGCCCACCGGTCAGAAAGGTTAAGTCCTCCCTTGGTTTTTTTCTAGCTACACATCCTTGGGCAAGTTACTGAACCTCTCTGAGTCTCAGTTTCCTCATGTTTAAATTAGAGATAATAAGAGGACCTACCTAACGGGGTATTTTTTGAGGACTTAATGGAAAAATGTAGGTAAAGCACACAGACAGTGCCTGGCACATGGTAAGTGCTCAGTAAATGCCAGCTGCTATAATTAGTGCCATTACACTGTGCAAGGTGGAGGCTGAAGAACAGTTAGTGCCCCAGGAACCCTCTGCCTGCTCTTCGTCTTGTAATTCACTTCAAGACCATGGCATGCTGAGCAGCAGGGAAGGTGTGGGTGGAAGAAATGTACAGAGAGAAACTGAATTCTAAACCAAGCCTGGGTCAACTCACCTCCTAAAAGGCAGGTCCCTCAGGCCAAGGTTTCTCCTGGGTCCCCAGGAAGCGCAAGAAGCCAGAGGACAAGGGCCATGGCAGCTCTGGGTTTGGAGCAGAGACTGCTCAATGCTGGCTTAGAACATTTAAGAGGCCAAGGTCATGAGACCAAATCCCAGCAGGGATGTACCAGGTCCCCTGCCCAAAGGCCAAATGTTTTAGGCTGGAGAGTGTGGGGATGTTCTGGGCGACCTGCCAGCCGCACTGGAAGCTCAGCTCTGAGCACCGGGAACAAAGAGGCTGAGGTAGGATGTGTCCGAGATGCTCCTACTATCTATGGAAGGCAACACACACACGACACAGCCCCTTTCCACAGACGATTCCTGGGCCCCAGGGTTTCCAGGCCCACCATCTCTGCCTGGTTGACTCCTTTTCAAGGCTTGCCCCAATATCATGTCCTTTGATGACCGTTTCCTCATCTGCCGACAGAGTCAGTCACCTCTTTATCTGCTTATCCCTATATTATAGCACTTGTTTCATTATGGTAAGACTGACTCCCCCATTTAAGAATAGTTATCTGGCACTTACTAAACTCAGTGCATGTATGAACTCATTTTATCGTCACAACTCCTCTATGAAGTAGGTACTAGTATTATCCCATTCATAGATGAGGAAACCGAGGCACACAGACATTACATAACCTGCCCAACATCACCCGGCTAGAAGGGGTGGATCTGAGCCGCAGCCGTGTGGCTCTAGAATCTGTACTCTTACTGTCGACTCCTAGAAGGCAGGGGCAACACCTGATTTGTCTCTGTCCCTAGCACCTAGCACAGGGTTGAACGCACAGTAGGTACTTAGAAAAGACAGGCTGACTGAGTAAGCACACGCCTGCATGAGGCTAACATGGTTGAATGTTCCAGCCTCTATGCTGCGGGACAGAGAGACCAAGGCCCTCCGGAAAGTATCACATAAAGGCATCCTTCTTGTTCACCCTCTCTTAGCCATCCCACCGCACACTGCTGTCTGTCCTGCCCGTTGTGCCTTTTCGTGCGTGTCTCCTGCCTTCTGGTTTTTGTTTCTGTTTATCTCCTGCCTTTGTCTGTTCCTAGGTCACTCTCCCCCTTTCCTGTCCCACCCAGCCTCCATCCATTATCCCTGTCCTTCTCTGTAGTTCTTGCAGGCTTGAAAGCCTCCCACCCCCATTCTTTGCCTTGGAGCTTTTCTAGAATCCAGACTTGCCCAAGGAGGCTGAGAACACCAATGACGTTGACTCATTAGACTGGCCATGGACCAAGTTCCTACACACTGACCCTGAATGGAAACGGCAATTTCTCATCAACTCTACTTAGATGCTGTGTGTGTGTGTGTGTGTGTGTCTGCGTGTGTGTGTGTGTGTGAGAGAGAGAGAGAGACTGCCTGCCTAGTTTGTCACAGACCTGTGTGGGATCAAGAAGATCCACTGCCCACCCTGCCTCCTCTCCCAGGGTCCCAACACCTCCAGGAAGCCTTCCCGGTTCCCATGAGAAAGCTTATTCATGCAACCATTCATCAAATCCTTATATATTTTAATATTCTGAGGAGACAAGGCATGCTCCTGAAAAATTTGGTTAAAATGTAATCTTCAGATAACTGTATAAGTTACCAGATGTCACAGACACAGGGGTCAGGTGAACTGCAGATAATCAGTGATTTCAATACGGAGACCTCTGTGACCTGGGACAAGTGGTTTAGCCTCTCTGGTCCTCAATTTCCTCAGCTATAAAGCAGATGATAATCCAGAATTTAGAAGGTTATTAGGAGGATTGAATGAGATAACTTCTGTAAAGCTCCTGACAGACTGGTGCTTATAGGTACTCAGTAACAAATATGTTTCTTTCTCCCTTGTCCATCTGGCCTTCTACTCAGCCCTCCCAGATAAATGGTAAGATATGAACTGGTCCATCCTTTGAGGTCAGAAATGTCTTAAGGACAGGATGACCCTGGGTCTGTAAGCTTTGCAGTACCTGGTTTACTGTAAGAAGATGGGCCTGTCATGTTAGAGGTCGCTCAGTATAATAAAGATGACAATTTACTAGGATTCTTCACACGCACCCCCACTGACCCCACAAGTAGTGGGTCTTTGAAACAGCCTGGTGAGCACAGACCTAATCAGCTGGGAAGTCCAGATACAACTTTGGTTCTGCCCTGAGCTATAAAGGTTTGTTTAATTGCTGTATCCTCAGCTCCTAAAATAGTGCTAAGCACAGAGTAGGTGCTCAATAAATTGTTGAATGAATTTTTTTTTAAAAGCAATGGATTTCCTTTCCCCTTTCTAATAATAATAATAAAAAAAAGAGGGTAGGTAGGAGGGGCAAGTGGTAAGGTACAGGAGTCATGCAGGGGGAATGCAGCTGCCAGGCCCTCCACCCAGGCTCCTCCTCTGCAAATGGGGTACAGCAAAGCTAACAGTGCATGTGTGCCCACCATCAGGATGCTCAGGAGCCAGGAGCCAAGTGCACACCCCTGGCTTGAGGTTGAAGCAGCAGTTTATAGAAGAGACGGGGCAAAGGTGGAGACAGACCTGGAAAGGAGGGAGGGAGAAGTCTGGGGAGAGGACGAGAGTGAGAGAAGAGTGAGAGCAGTCTGAGGGAAAAGGGAGAGGAAGAGATGCTTGAGGGGGAAGTGAAGAGTGAAGGAGAAAGAGAGGAGGAGGAAGGAGGGGGGGAGACACAGGAAATAAAGAATGGGGAGTGGAGAGGAATGGTGGAGAGTTACAGAGGAAACCTGCTGTCTCAGCCTGGGTGGAATTCGTCTTAGCAGACCTCTGAGTTCCCCCTGCCATTCAGTGTCTTCTTTGGGTTGGGCTGTGCAGGGGGAGGCTGTAGATTTGGGGGTGCTCCTAGATGCCAGGTGTCTGCCAGACCCTGGACAGGTCTCAATCCCTGAAGCCTGAGGCCTTTAGTTCCATCCTTTCCAAATAATGAGGTCTCGTCCCAAGTCTAGAGGGACACCTCCTTCCCACCCCGCACGGGAAGGAGGAGACTCAGTGTGAGCCAAGGGGAAGGAAACTGGTCTGGAAGGCTCAGACCCCTAGCTGTGTTCTCTTTCCGTCTTCTCCCCATAAGGACACCTGGCCAGCCAGGAAAGTGGGTCAGGCCACCCACACGTGACTTTTTTCCTAATAACAGCAGGGCCCACAGGCAAGGGGGCCTCAGTGCCCTGTACACAGCCCTGCCCATCCCATGCCCAGTGCTCTTGTTGGAGGGACCTTTAAGGAGGGTCCCTTAAAGACCTAAAGGAGGGACCTAAAGGAGGGACCTCTCATTCAGGAAGAGGACATTGGCCAGAGCCCACCCCAAGCTGGCGGGGAAGGGGGAGCCTGCCGTCTGCCAGGGTGCATAAGACCCAGATCTCCCATGATGACCAAGCTGGCAGGGAGCCGCCTCTACTCCCCTGACCTGGGGTGTCTGTTTTCTCTACCACCGCACCTTCTGGGGTCTTCAAGTAGAGGGCCCGACGGGTCCATTTCTGGCAACTGAGCGCTGCGCCCAGCCCACCCCCTCCAGACCCTGCAAGGTGCCCTATTAGAAGCTGCGTTGGTTCTAGCAGACCGGAGCTGCGGCAGCTTGAAAAACAAGAGCACAAAGCCCAGCTGACATCCTCCTTCCTGTTCCTTTGATGGGGAAGGAAGGACAAGGACAGAGGGGGAACACAGCAACAACCCTAGGGCCCACCCTCAGGGTCCAGGTCTCCCGCACCTGTTTAGCTTCTCAGCTCAGCCCTAATGGGGCTCAGGTTCCCCTCACCCGGCGGCTCCCCGCTGGCTGGGCCGCCGGAGCCTACGCCGCCCTTCGCCTGCAGGACAGACGCACCACCTGTGGCTGGCCAGCCCCTCCCGTCGGCTGGGTGCCGCGGTGGGCCCCGAGCTGGCCTTCCACTCCCGGGGCCCGCAGGCTGAACCCGGGGCCCGCAGGCTGAACCCTAGGCCAGCCCATCCCCCACCCCGAATGTCCCAGCCCAGGCTGCGCACAGACCCCTGCCGCCCGGGAAGAGGTAGGCTCCGGGTTCCAGATACTTCGGACAGACGCCAAGGCCACCTTGGACACCCAAGCTCCAAGGAAGGGAAAGTCCCCGGGCTCTGGAGCGCTTCCCCTGGCGAGCCCGCCCCTGTCACGCCCTCCCTAACCTCTGCCACCTCGCGGCTCCGCGACATCTCAGGGCCCCGCTCTGTCCAGCAACAGTTTGGGGCGGTTCGGGCCTCTCCGGTGGATTCAGGCCCGGGCGCCCCCTCCTCGGGTCCAGGCTGCGCAGTCGGCAACCGTCTTTCCAGTCTCCAGCCCTCCTTCCCTCTCCCCTCGCAGCCGCCTCCCCGCCCGGGTGCCCGGCTCCCTTACGGGCGTCGCGGCAGAAGCCCGCCCCTCCCCTAGCGCCCGCCCGGTGCGGAGTTTTCCTCGGAGTGGTCCCGGGGCAGAGCCGGGTTAGGGCGCCGGCAGATCAACCACCTTCCCACCCGCGCCCCACCCGCGCCGCGCCCGCGCGTGCGGCGGGAGGCTGGCGACCGATATCGTGCGCTCCTTCCGCTCTCCGCCCGTTCGCAAGTGCAGCGAGCAGGCCTCCGCGGCGCCTCGCGCCCCTCCGCGCGCCCCTCCCCCCGGCTTCTCGCTCGCTGCTCCGGCGCTCTCCCAACCTCCCCAGCCCACTCCGGTCGCCTTCTCCCAGTCTGCCTGCCACGCCATCCCCCACCCCCTCCAGTCCTGCTGCCATTTTAACTCCAGAGTGGCCAGAGGCCCCTTTCACACACACACACACACTCACACTCACACACACACACACACACAGAGGGAGGAGTTGGGTGGGGCCAGATGCTGAGGCTTGAGCGTCTGGGGCCGTGGTGTTCTCGTGCTTTTACACGCAAGGCTTGTCTGAAAGAGGAAGGGAGCACAGCGCGTGGATCTGAGAGGGGAAAGGGAACGGCTTTTCTGATATTGCTTCTTACTCCCTTGTAAAGGCCAGGAGGACGGAGGAGAAATTCAGCAGCTTTTAGAGCACAGGTGCAACTCATAAGCGTAGCATTTTTGCTTTGCGTGGTGTTATCCTTCCCCAAGTTAACAGCGGACTAAGGGATGCAGAGTGGGTTAGAATTTGTCCATGGCTACGGGTACCGCTCATCCTAAAGAATGGTATGGAATATCCACCCCAACCCCACCAGTTCTCATGCCCTTCCAGCATTGCCCCCTGAAATGGGCAGCTCTGGCTTTCTGGAAGATTCCATCCTGGCCCTTAGCAAAGATATCAATCTCCATAGGTGTTAGGCAGGAACTGGCAGGCCCACTCAGGGGCTTGGCTTTGGGGGATGCCCCTCTTGCAGGCTGGACGTTGTGAACGCTGGGAAAGGAGAGCAGGATGCTGAAGGCGGGTGCTGGGCTGCTACCTGGTGGCTTAGAAAGGCTAGGACACTGCCACTGGTCGGTGCTAAGGAGAGTGTGTCTCCTGCTGGAGCCAACTGCCTGAGGCCCATGCCTTAGTGGAGCCTTGAACCTGGACCACTCAAAATGGATGTGACAAGCTCAGGTCCATGACAAGCCACACCCTACTGGCTCTGGTTCTGACCAGAGCCTGCAGAAGCAACCATAGGGGAGTAGGTGGGGTGGAGCCCAAGGGATGGGGAGTCCTGCCAGGAGTGGCATCTGGTCTGCCTTCCTTCATCCAGGGCTTTGGCTCAATGCCTCCTGTGAGCTGAGCTTCAGAGAGAACAGGGACAGAGCTTTCTGGCTCTGTCTTCTCCAAGGGCACAGCCGGTGGTAACTCCATGCCTGGAGGCTTTTATCAAATCGGCTTGAAGGTCTGTGTGTTCTGTATGCACAGAGGGGGTTCTCACCTTCATGTATTCAATAAGCACATATTAAGTTCTCATTGTACCTCCTAAACCACTCCCATGCCCCCACCCTCCACCCCTGCTGTGGGGTATAATGGCCTCAAGGAGCTTAGAGGGACAAGTTGGAACTATATGAAACACGTTTTAACATTTCAAGGCAAAGGAAGTGCCGTAGAAATACAGAAAGAAAAGGCTGTTATAGGTTAGGGTTATTCATAAAAGCTTTTACGGAGGAGTTGAGCTTCAAGCTGAGCCCAGATGGAGGGACAGGTGAAACTGGCAGAGCAAACAGGGACTAGCAAATGCAGAATGCAGGAAAGTGGAGACCAGCAGAGCAGAACGGATTGCCTGGTAGGTAGGGGGCAAGGGAGGGAATTTATAGAGCTGCGATTGGATGCCAGGCCTTTTCACACATCTCCCTCATTTTATCCTCTGAGTTGACTCTTACCCCATTTAACAGACAGGAGAATGGAGACTCAGAGAGTTTAAGATCTACAGGCATAATTTGAACCCTGCTGGTTCCTAAGTGGCAGACCCTGTAAGACACATAAGGGATAAGGGAATTGTATCATCTGTGGGCAGAGAACTAGGTAGAGAGTGTGGCCCCAGAGCAGTGGTCCTCAGGCTTAAGCATCATCTAGAGCGTGTGAACAAATGCAGACTCACAGGTCCTACCCCAAAGTCAGATTCTGCAGGAATCTACAGTTTGACAAACTCTCTAGGTAATTCTGATTCAATTGGCTAGATGAACCCTGCTTTGAGACACACTGGCCTGGTGTGCCCATCACTCTCTGATCTCTCCTGCCTGGGCTCAGCAAGCACAGAGCCCTGTATTCTGGATACTGGGGAACCACAGTGAAAGGAGAACACAGGGTCCCTGCCAGAGGCAGGTTCACGGTGAAGCTGATGAAGCTTAAGTTTTCTGGTTGTTCACTTGTGGGGAGGAGGGGAGGCTGGTTTGCAAACAGGAAGCATTTTTATGCAAGCATTTCTGGTGAACTGAAAGAAGAGGTGTCCTAAGGAAGGGATCTGAATTTCCAAGGCTTATATAAATTATTGTGATCTTTCTAGTTCTAAAGAAATATCACCATTGGGCCTAATTTTGTATTTGTTCTTGTTCTTAAGAGGGCCCCACAAAACCTGGCTCTTCCCCTGGCCTCTGCCTTCAGGGAGCTCCCAGGATCCACAGACACCCTTGGAGCTCAGAGAACCAGAAAGGCAGGAGGACACTGCAGATGGCAGAGCTGTGTGGAACTGCAGGGAGTCCTCAAATTTATCTTGGGTTATATTCCTGGAAAAGGTACTGCAGGTAAAATGATGTAGGTTGAATCTGGTTTAGCCCAGGAACAATGTGATAATGGAAATTACAATCCTCACCAAGGTCCTGGTGCCCAACTTTTTATAGGAATAAGTATAAATATCATATTTAATCAACTGTAAATGATACACCTGCACTATGTACTTGTTAAATTGAATTTGAATATATAAAACAGCTAAACTGGGCAATATGGTAACCAAATCCCATTCTTTTTGACGTAACGTATTCAAAAGATTCCTGGGAGAAATGCTCTTGTGGCGGGAAGGAGGGAGCCATGGAGAAGACTGGAGAGACTCCCCTTCCCTTCATACGCAATCTGTTTAGGCAAGAGGGAGACTCTCAGAGGTCTGAAGCTGGGAGACAAGGGTTTTGTGCCCCATGGCAATCTGAAAACAGCCCAACCAGGCAGCATCATTTGTGGGTACACCTGGCCAACTCTGAAATGCATATGGCTCTTAAGACAAATTAAGGGCTGCCTACATGCACAGCCCAAATGGGGGACATTTGAGAGGGATTTGAGTACATGAAGTTGGATGAGGGTGATCTGGGATGGCTTTCTGGAGGAGGAAATTTTTGAGAAGATACTTGAAGGCAGGAGGGAGAATGGTTAGGCCTCCTGAGAGGTCAGTGCCAGGGACCCTCAAAGACCTTTTCATTTGACTCTTAACCCACCTCATTGTGTAACCCATAGGCTGCCAAGAAGACTTTGTCCCAAGGTGCCCGTCTCTCACCTCCCATCTACTTCAGTGTTTCTCAAACTGCAGGTGGAGACCCATTAGTGAGTTACAATAAGAACTTTTTAAAAAAATGAAATAGAATAGGATAGAACATATTTCATTAACACTTTTGTTCCAGTTTCATGAAATCTTATGTGTGTACTATGTCATGGTGTTCAATGTATTTCTTACCATGGGTCTCCATAAAACCTTGGTCATTTATTCCCAAAGTCTGCAAATAAGATACTTATGAGGTATCTCACATGTTAAGAGTAAAGTATTTCTCAAATTCAGCCTTTTCACATGGCATTACTTCTGTGATTTTCTTCTTTTCCAATCAGACTCTGTTCATTTCTGAACACTTTATTTCAGAAGCGGTTGACAGGGCAAAGAAACCGGGACTCCATGTATCCTAATCCTGTACTTTTATCTTTGCATTGTCTCTGACCCCTATATTTTCTTTCTTATTTTCTCTCGGAGAAGGAAGCCTTTATGGTCTTACTGCCAATATTTGAATTAGTTCCAACATAGGTCTTAGAGCTCACAGGGCTCTCCAGAGATCATTCCTAAGGTCTGTCCCAGCAGCCAGCGCCTGGGTCTATTTTTGCTTTGTAAACTGAAGCTTCTGAAACTGTGTGAGCAAAAGAATTACCTGGGGAACTGATTAAAATGCACTTTCCTGGATCCCATCCATAGATCTGAAGTGGGGCTCCTGAACTGCAATTTTTTCTTATTTTTATTTTTTGCGGTACGCGGGCCTCTCTCACTGTTGTGGCCTCTCCCGTTACGGAGCACAGGCTCCAGATGCGCAGGCTCAGCGGCCATGGCTCACGGGCCTAGCCGCTCTGCGGCATGTGGGATCTTCCCAGACCGGGGCACGAACCCGTGTCCTCTGCATCGGCAGGTGGACTCTCGACCACTGCGCCACCAGGGAAGCCCCTGAACTGCAATTTTGACCAGTTCTTTAAGTGATTCTGAGGACCACACTTTGAGAAACACAATTTATAAGCCATGGAGAAAATTCAGCTCCTTCCAGGAAGCTTTCTCCCATTCACCCCTGGTTCTGATCACTCCACTGTTTCCCTTCTGCAGGAACAGTCTTGTTTATGCCACTTTATGTTTATTTGCAATCATTTGCACTTTGTCTGAAAAGTTATTTTATCTGGGCATCCCGCCTTCCTACTTAAATTATTAGCTCCCCCAAGGAACTGTATCATTCATTACTATTTCCCCAGAGTACCCAGCAGAGGACCTTGCTCATGGCAGATTTCTCATATGCTCTCTGTGCATAGGACAAAATCCTCCCATATATCCCCCTGCCCTTCTCAGCCCCTAGCGCCCTGGGTGGTAACCTCTACCCTGGAGTGCTCAGGGCAGGGGTTAGTGTCTGAGTTGTTCCCTGGATCAAACAGTATTATTGATTGGGTGATTTCAGCTCTGTCTGACTTTGTCCTTTCCATCTGACCTCCATAGGTTTAGAGAGAAGTGAATCGGTAAAAACTAATGAGTCCAGATGACCCCCCTGGGATAGTAGCTTCATCAAAGGCTATCACATGCTCCCCACCCAGAAACACATTGAACAGCAAAGGCAGAGGGCTGAGCAGCAAGACTAGAACCAGAATGAGGCAAGCTAGCTGCCTAGGGAGCAAGATTTAAGGCAGCACTTACTCTCAGGTGCTGACCCTGCACATGCAGGACCCTAAGAGTGGACACCTCCTTAAATTTCAGCTCTAGGCGCCTTTCCTCACCCTAGTGCCAGCCCTGCTAAGCAGCCTGAAGCAAGCATCCTGGGCCCCAAGTCTTAACACTTAAGCCTTAAAATGGACGGAAGGAAAGGGGGCTGAGCAAGGCGTGGCCTGGACACCGTCCTATTCCTAGATTAAATGGTTCTTCAGGCAGAGGTCAGCTTGGTCCATTCTCCTGTCCCAAGGCATTGTCGTGCATGATAAGCAACTTGGATAAAATTGACTCTAAGCTCCGGATTCTGCGCAGGGAGCGGTCAGCGTGTGGTCTCACTTGGTCCTTATGAGCTCCACAGCAGCTAGTCTCCAGCTAGGAAGAAGCTCAAACCCGACTCAGTCCCATGTCCTCTGGTCGAAGTCCACTGGGTTTTTTTTGTTGTTGTTCTTTCCTTTTCTTCCCCCTCTACAGCTCCTCTGCCTCTCGTGGAAGACATCCCACAGTCCCCGAGAGCCACTTGTCAAAGGGACTAAAATCTTCACTGTCAGAAAAGTCATCCTTATGTTTTATCCTTATTGCTCCTCCTACCACAAACCACATTTCTTCCTGTTTCAACCTCAGGGGGGATGAAGAACAGCCTGTCACTGGTCACCAACCTCTGTATGTGGGAATCCCGGGTCCTTTGGCTTTGTGAAGTCTTTTCTGTCTTCTTTTCCTCAGGCACTGTAAACTCATCTTTGCTGGGGGGTTTCTTTTCTTTTCTGGGAGAAGCAAAATTGTAAGGAGAGGAAGGAGGAGAAAAGGAGGAGAGAGAAGAGAGTTGAGGATGTAAATTAGCACCACCTCTTCCTGAGCTGAGGGAGACTGATCTGCCTGAAGGCAGGACCCGAGGAGGTGACCAAAATGCTGGGCTCCTTGCAGGCCAGGACCCTGGCAGAGAGCCTAGAGCTTTGGGCCACATCTGTGTACTTCCGCACGAATGGCTAATGGTCCACATCCCTTCACAGACCCCAGGCCCTTGCCTCTGCTGGATGGGTCCCACCCTGGAAGGGAAGGTGGATGAAACGGCTACTGGAAGAAGTTGCACCTGGCTCACCTGGATGCCCCCATCACAGACGAGTGGGGCTTTCGGACTCCAGGTGGGAGAACAGAAAGCTGAGGCCCCGGGTCGGGCACCCAGCCCTTCTCCTCCCCTGTCCCCCTGCAGTGTCAGAGATGATCTCCCCACACACTGAGTAGGGAGGCTGGAGTGACTAATGACTGATGCATGTCATTTTCAAGATGCTCTCTCTGCACAGGAAAGTACATTCAGATCCAGGTTTTAATCGTGTGTGATTTTAGCTGAGATGGTGTTAATTTATTTCCTTTGCTACTTCAGCGGTTCTTCCTCTTTCATCACGGTGAAAATATCTGGAATGTATCTTTTTTTTCTTAAGGACAAAGAAAAGAAGCTGATCTTGCTCCTTTTCCACTGATTGAGGTTTAGAACATTCTAGGGGCTGCCAGATGCTGTTTAGTGGGTACTTCAGGATGGAGGCCCTACGGTCTCCCACTACCCAGCCTTCCTGTCCTTCTGCTACCAGATTTGCCAAAGGGAATGCTTGATGCGGCAGGACCCTTACCACCCAGACAGACCCTCTGACAGGTTCACCAAAAGAGGGGATTTTTCAGCCAGGGCCGGTTCCAGTTAGTTTCCAAAATGTGAGGTGCTTTTTTCTTTGTAGAACCTTCAGAGAAAAGGGGAACAACTTGACATTGCAAAGGGCTTCGTGGAGGAAGGGGACAGTGTCAGTGAAAGAAAGATGGGACAGGAGGCATCGAAGGTCCCCTGATTGGTGGTCCAAAGCTCGTGCTTTCTGACTTTGGTTGGAAGAGGGTCTATCTGAGAAAGTAGGCAGGGTCAAGGTGAATATGATAACCCACTAATACATTTTTTTCTTTTCACTCAAATTCTCTTTGTGATGAGCATAAAAATAGCACACACACCTTCAGAGATACTCTAGGATCTCGGCCCAGAACTTTGCCCTCTTTGAGAATTATTATTTTCCTGTGTATCTGTACTAGCTAAGATCATTTTATCAAGCCTTACTTACTCTAATTTTTATTATAAAAATAAAATAATTTTAGTTTTCCAAACGTAGAATTGTAATAGCATTTTAAATATGTTCTTTCAATCTGTATGTAAGTCCCAAGTTGGAGATCAAATTTCCCCACCCCTCTGCATTGGAGAGTGATGGAATCACTGCCCTAGTACCCTAGTACCCTAGTACCTAGCACAGGATAAGCAGAAAAGCGTCAGCCATGCCAGGCTGGGGATATTCAGGGACACTTTTGCCTCTTGTCCAAGTCACTCCCCCCCCATCTCGTGAAATCAATGTCTTCTTCGGTCATTTGGGCACATAGTAGGAAATTCATTAAGTATATATTGCATGAATCTTACACTATTAAAGTCCAGATCTTCCTTGACTTACAGTGGGGTTACATCCCAATAAACCTATCACAGGTCGAAAATATCTAAAGTCAAAAATGCATTTAACATAACCTACCGAACAGCATAGCTTAGCCTAGCCTATCTTAAATGTGCTCAGAACGCTTAACATTAGCCTACAGTTGGGAAAACTCCTCTAACACAAAGCCTGTTTTATAATAAAGTGTTGAATGGCTCATGTAATTGATGGTAACTGTACTGAAAGTGAAATACAGAATGCTTGCAGGGTAAGGAATGGTTGTAAGTGGATGGGCTGTTTACCCTCGTGATCCTGCGGCTGACTGGGAGCTGCCGCTCACTGGGGCTGCCCAGCATCATGAGAGAGTATAATACTGCAGGTCACTAGCCCGGAAGAAGATCAAAATTCAAAAGTTGAAGAATGGCTTCTACTGAATGTGTATTGCTTTTGCATTGCTGTAAAGTCGAAAAATCGTTAAGTCAAACCATCATAAGGCAGGGGCCATTTGTATTATCAAGTGCTTGGCACAGTGCTGGCGCCTGGTGGTGACAAAGTACTCAATAAGAGTTAACCACTGTCCCTAAGGTCCGCAACACCCTGCCTTCTCCATGTCCTGTAGCCTGCCCTCTGTTAAGAAGTTCTAACTGGTTGAGATGCTAATTTTCTTAAGGTACCTTGGGACAACCCTCAACATTCTCTCCAAATTGTGACCACCTACTGGTTTCTTTTGGTTGAATCAGAAGCCTATCACAGTGCTGTACACATAGTAGGGCCTCAACAAATGCCTATTGAGGGAGTGACTGTATGGTCTGGTGCCTTCCGCTTGGCAGCCCCTCTGGTCAAGAGAGGCAGAGCCAGGGGAATGGTTGGGGCTGGACCACGACGCAGCTGCTTAGTGAACAAGTATGCTCTTCTTTTTTTTTTTTTTTTTTTTGCGGTACGCGGGCCTCTCACTGCTGTGGCCTCTCCCGCTGCAGAGCACAGGCTCCGGACGCACAGGCTCAGCGGCCATGGCTCACGGGCCCAGCCGCTCCGCGGTATGTGGGATCCTCCTGGACCGGGGCACAAACCCGTGTCTCCTGCATCGGCAGGCGGACTCTCAACCACTGCGCCACCAGGGAAGCCCACAAGTATGCTCTTCTGATTGTGCTCTTCATGTGCAGGGCTCTGACTTACCAGGACACAGCTATGGCTTGAAAATCATTCTGGGCAGCCTATCTTTCTGGCATGTTTAGGGGCTTGTTGGAGGCCAGAATTACTTTGCTGTTTAAAATTTGTTTCTGAGGTCTCTCTAGATTGCTTGGGATAGCTTTGGAGTCCAGATAGCTCTTCCTTCCAATTGCTTTTGGCCATTTCCCGCTGTGTCAGCTGCAGTCTCAGTCTCTGAAGGGTGATAAGTATCGGTTCCTTTCCCACCTGGGCCCGGCCTGGACTTAGTGGACACCTCTGACCACGAGCTGAAGGCACTTGCACTTCCCAGATGTGCCTGTTTATTTGCCCCAGTTGCCATTTCTTAAAAATTAAACATATACTTACCGTATGATCCTGCAGTCATCTTCCCAGACGTGTGTCCCGAAGAAACGAGAACTTAGGTTCACATAAAATCTTGTACACGAATGTTCATAGCAGTTTTATTTGTAATAGCCCCAGAGTGGAAACAGCCAAAATGTCATTCAATGGGTGAATGGTTAGACAATCTGGTACATCTGCACCGTAGAATACGATTCAGCAACAAAAGGGAATGAACTGGTGATACGTACAACAACTTGGATGGCTCTCAGGGCATTGTGTTGGGTGAAAAAAGCCAATTTCAAAAGGTCACAGGCTGCATGATTTCATTTACGTGACATTCTCAAAATGACAAAATTGTACAGCTGGAGAACTGATTAGTGGTTGCCAGGGTATGAGGAGGAGGGGTGGTTTAAGAGGAGAGGAGGGGTATGATGTGACCACAGCACGAGGGATCTGTGTGAATAGAACAATTCTGCGTCTTGACTGTGGTGCTAGTTACATGAATCTACACATGCGAGAGATAAAATTCCATAGAATCACACACACACACACACACACACACACACACACACAGGAGTGCGTGTAAAATTGGTGAAATCTGAATAAGGTCTGAGGATTGTACCAGTGTTCAATTCCTGTTGTTTGGTTTTTGTTTTTTAAAAAAACCTCTACCCTTTGTGACCACTGTTTGTCAGCCCCTGGGCTGCCTTTGATCTCTAGCACGACGTTCAGGATAGGTTTGGAAGTACCAGATTCTCCTGGCATTCTTAAATATTAGGAATATAGCTAAAATATATCAGCTCTCCTTCAACCTATAATGAATCCATTTCCCCCAGAATCATTATAATCTGGTTTGGGAGCTCTACCTATTTCCAGCCTATGCCTCCTCTTGGGGTATTGTATTCTAAGTGGATTATCTACCCTGTGAAGTAGGGGTATAAACAGATTTTGTTTATTGGATTATTCTAACCCTAATCAGTTTCACTTTCAAGTTTAAGGAGGATCCCGAATTCAATTGCCGGAGGACTTGCTTCTTCTGCCACTTTATTTTGGGGCCAAGTCTGCATTTTCTGAACCCATGGTGTGCTCCCGGTGAGCCGAGGCTCCGGCTCCACCCTGCCGTTCGCATGGGATACAAAACGTGGCTTGCCCTGGGGTGTGGGGAGGGGGTGTCCAGAGTTGGGGGGGGCTGAAAGAGCCATCCTAAGACTTGATTCATTTAACCACCCTCACCCCACCCCACATGAGCAGCCCCAGGAGCTCTGTTCTTTCTCCCCACCCTAAGTCTCTCAGAGGGAAAGACACAGGCTTGTCCTGCCTCGGTCGCACACCATCTCCTTACTGCTCATCTAGGCCCACCCTCATCTTTTGCATCCTGATCTTGTGGGGCTCCCAGGAAGGTAGACAATCATCCAGGAGTGCATGTCCCCCCTTTTCTGTCTCCTGTCTAGGCGTGCCTGGACAAAACCCCTCATTTTGTGGGTGAAGACCCTGAGACCTTGTAGCAGTTAATGGCAGAGCTGGTCTACAGCCCACTGTGGGACTCCATGCTACCCCTTTTGGAGAATGAGTTTCATAAATTTATTTCTGACTGACAGTTCTGGTTTGTTAATTGGAGGAGTTTGATGACAACAGATGCGGGACTTCACCTGAGCTGCTCTGGCAAAAACTCAGAGCCACCTCTGTGGCTCTGTGCCCCCGCCCCCTACTTTTCCTGGGGCCAGTTCTTCAAAAGGGAATGAAGGGATGGGGAAAGCTCAGGAAAAAGGAGGAGGTGCCTCTGTCTCTTCTGGAGGCTCCTTTGCTTTTTGGTGCTCTGGCCTTTTGGAACACCAGGTTTACACCGAAGGATCAGCCCAGGCCAGGGGCAGGAAGTCTGAGCTTAAGGGTGTGGGCAGTTGGAGTGATGCTGGGGAGTACTGTGGGCAGACTGGAAAACATCCTCCAATGGGCTAAACAAACACCCTTCCCAACCAATACCCATGCACACACGTACCTGCACACATGTATGCAAACATGCATGCCATGGGATTTAAGCATACTTCTTCTTGACCTCTAGTATGGTACATGGTTAGGGACATAAAGGTTAAGACCCACCTGCCCTAGTTTGAATCCTGACTCTGCCGCTTCCTGGCCATGTCACTTTGGGCAAGCCTTGTAAAAACTCTTAGCCTGCACTTCTGTATCTCTAAACAGGTGTAATGTATAGCATCTAGGGATGTCACAAGTATTGGAAGAGAATATACGTAAGGTACTCAATCTAGCCCCTGGTACTTAGTGAGGGCTCAATAAATGTAAGTTATTTTGACAATGCCGATTATGATAATGGTGAATATGAATGTTTTAAAAATCATTCTATATTTGTGTCCCTTATGTTTCAGCTTAGACACTACTTCCTCTAGAAATCTTGCCTGACTCCACGGGCATGGATGGAAGACCACTCCTCTGGGTCCCCTAGCACTCAAACTTGTCTACCTTACTATTTTCACATTGTATTGTTGGTCTTGCCAACTAGACTGAGTTATTTGAGAACAGCATCCACACCCTGTTCATTTCTCTATCCCCAAGGTTCAGCACAATGCCTGACAAAGAGTAGGTGCTCAAGAAATATTTGTTGTGCTGGAGAGGGTGTGGAGAAAAGGGAACCCTCCTACACTGTTGATGGGAATGTAAGCTGGTGCAGCTACAATGGGAAACAGTATGGAGGTTCCTCAAAAAACTAAAAATAGAGTTGCCATATGATCCAGCAAACCCACTCCTGGGCATATATCCAGACAAAACTATAATTCAAAAAGATACATGGGGACTTCCCTGGTGGTGCAGTGGTTAAGAATCCGCCTGCCAGTGTAGTGGGCACGGGATCGATCCCTCGTCCGGGAAGATCCCACATGCCATGGAGCGGCTGGGCCCGTGAGCCATGGCTGCTGAGCCTGCGCGTCCGGAGCCTGTGCTCCGCAGCGGGAGAGGCCACAGCAGTGAGAGGCCCGCGTACCGCAAAAAAAAAAAACAAAAAAAAGATACATGGGGACTTCCCTGGTGGTGCAGTGGTTAAGAATCCGCCTGCCAGTGTAGTGGGCACGGGTTCGATCCCTGGTCCGGGAAGGCCCCACATGCCGTGGAGCAACTAAGCCCGTCCACCACAACTACTGAGCCTGCGTGCCACAACTACTGAAGCCCGCGCACCTAGAGCCTGTCGGCCACAACTACTCAGCCCGCATGCCACAACTGCTGAAGCCCATGCGCCTAGAGCCCTTGCTCCGCAACAAGAGAAGCCACCACAATGAGAAGCCCGCACACTGCAACGAAGACTAGCCACCCCCCCACTCGCCGCAGCTAGAGAAAGCCTGCGTGCAGCAACTAAGACCCAACACAGCCAAAAATAAAAAAATAAATAAATTTATTTAAAAAGAGATACATGGACCCCAACGTTCATAGCAGCATTATTTACAATAACCAAGAAATGGAAGCAGCATAAATGTCCATTGACAGATGAATGGATGAAGAAGATGTGGTACATATATACAATGGAATATTACTCAGCCACTAAAAAGTATGAAATAATGCCATTTGCAGCAACATGGATGGACCTAGAGATTGTCATACTAAGTGAAGTAAGTCAGACAGAGAAAGACAACTACCATATGATATCACTTATTTGAGAAATCTAAAATATGACACAAATGAACATATTATGAAACAGAAACAGACTCACAGACTTAGAGAACAGACTTGTGGTTGCCAAGGGGGAGGGGGTGAGGAGAGGGAAGGATTGGGAGTTTGGGGTTAGCAGATGCAAACTAGTATATATAGGATGCATAAACAACAAGGTCCCACTGTGTAGCACAGGGAGCTATGTTCGATATCCTGTGGAAAAGAATATGAAAAAGAATATATATATGTCTAACTGAGTCACTTTGCTGTACAGCAGAAATTAACACAACACTGTAAATCAACTGTACTTCAATGAAAAGAAATATTTGTTGAACAAATGGGTGAGTAAAGGGATGAATGAGTGAATGAACAGATGGTATGTAAACTCAGGGCTCAGTATGGCCTCTCCATACTGAGACACAGCCTGCCTCCAGGTATTGGCTCATCCCATTTCCAACTTTTGGAATGTCTGTTCCTACCTTTCTGTTTTTCTTGAACATTTCCCTCCTTCAGGGCCCATCTGGAGTGCCTACTTCCTATGTGAAGCCTTCCATGATTACCCCAACCTGCTGTGATCCCTCCCGGGTTAGAATTCACATGGGAATTATTTGGCATTGACTTGGACTATCAGTTGTCTTTTTATATTTATGTCCTTCCTCCCCAAACTTTAAGTTCCTGGAGGGCAAAGATGCCACCTTATTCTGCTCTGCATCCCCAGAGTGTTTTGTAAACCTCCGGGCTCAATAAATGTTCATAGGTTGAGAGTCAGAGGAATTGTATATGAGGGACCAGGAGAGACACAGGCAGGCCTGCAGGGTGGACCCCACAGTGGTGCTTCTCCCACCTGCTAGCTGGCTCATCTTGGGCAGTTTACTTTCTCTCTCGGAGTCTCATTTTCTTCAACTGTCCTGAAAAGTAAAGGTGTTTACTCTGGAGGATTGATGGGAGAAAGTACACAAGGAGTCCCTGACTTACAATCACCTTCGCTGCCGTTACTGTTCTGCCTTCTTCCACTGTTTGCCTCCCGTGCGCTACCATCTGCTGAGTTCATTCCATTGCCTTGCACTTTGCTTCGTCGTACCCTGATAGTTATGAGAACCCTGTCAGCAAGGCATTTGTCCCCTCATTTTAAACAGGAAGAACCTAAGATTCAGGCATGTTGGGTAACTTTTCAAAGGTCACACAACTAGAAAATGGCAGAACGGGGAGTCAGGTCCAGGTCTGTCTGACACCAAATCCATACATATCACAATATAATTCTGGAAAGAGCACAGAGGTCTAGCCCTTGCTCTGCCACCAGCTTGCTCTGTGACGCGATATTGAACAAGTCACTAAATTTTCCCAGTTGCCTCACAATGAGGTGGTCAAGCTAGATGGTCTGTGACATCACTCCTGCTACCGTGCCAGGATTTTCTACTCCCCTGTGAGCCCCTCAAGGGCAGGGATGAGGTATCCCTCAGGGTTCCTTCCCTAGCACCTCTCATCCTCCTTACTCAGAGAAGGCCCGCACAGGTTGCTGAACGGAAGCTAGACTAACTGGGGCTGTGGCAGGTGGGTAGGAAGGTAGAGGGTGGTGCTGGTTAAGAGTGAAGGACCGTGGTGAGGGCAGCTGGTGGAACACGGTGCAGTTGCCATCAGCAGAGAGAGCCTGGCCTGGGCAGGAGGTACACTGATCTGACCTCTGTCTGGGTCTGGGTCTGGGTCAAAGGATGGGAACAGGGGAGTTGCTTAGGCCGGCAGTTCTAGGGAGAGGGATTTCTGAATGGTTTAGGTGAGCTTGTGGTTTGGGTTTGGGTGGCTGTAGAGAGAGGGTGGTCCTGACTCAGAGCCATGGCTGCACCTGGTTATCTGTGCTGAGCCACGGCAAACAGGATTCAGCAACGGAGTAACCACGACCTACCCAGCTTTCCGTGGCTTGAAGAGCTGTCTCCCCTTCTCTAGCTGGGAACCTCAGTTTTCAGTACTCAGCTGGGTGACACACTCCTGGATGCCCCGGGAGACACCATCCTTCTCCTCTGCTCGTCCAGCGTGATTAAGGAGAAGAGGCCAGGCCTTAACCCTTCTCTCTGCAGGGGAGACTGGCTGGGGCCTTAACATCTAACCAAACGCATCCTGTGTTTGACCTACCACAGAAGAGCGGCTGTCAGACATGGCCAGCTCCCCGGCCTTCCTCCCCGGGGTCCAACAGGAGTGCTCCCAGCTCTTCCCTGGGTGGTCCCTCACCCTTCACACTCAGCACCCTCCTGGCTGCCTGCCGCCTCCTTCACATGCTCTCGCTCCTTCCCTCCCAGAATCACACCGCTTAATCCCTGTGTGTACCAGTCACCTGCCCACTATGGGCCCAGCACAGACGTGATAAGAAGGGGGCCCCAGAGCAGTCTAAGGTATCATTTTGTAGAAGACATCGTTCCCCATGAGGGCACAATGCCCATAATCAAGTGCTGTCACTATGGGCCCTGAGGGCTGGGGGGTGGGCAGAGCAATGGCCGGGCTGTCCCCAGGCTGCATGGAGCCCCGGGTGACAATGTCATCACGGCCTTCCTCCTGCCACACATCATGCTTGGCACTTCTGTGCCCAGCAGCACCGGGGAGAAAGGGCGGCAGGGCAGTCCAGGTATGCTCAGCCAGGAGGCAGCAAGGTTTGGGCACACCCTCCTTTGTCTGGAGAGGCTGAGGTGTCCAGTGCAGGGAGCCAGCTTTCAATGCGTTTCCCACCAGCCCCCTTGAATGTGTCTCCCTCCTCACAGGGGCTTGGGGGGGTCATTTTGGAGGGTCTGTCACAGAGCACCTCAGCTCCCCAGCCCTTCAGACAGAGGCCCTGACCCTGCAGAGAGACTGGGAGGGCCCAGGCAGAGGGGAGACAGTGTTCCTCCGGCTACTTATTTCTTTGCTTTGTGGCTGTTCGACAACAGCAGTAAAAACAGCTTATAAATTAGGTGCCCTGCTATAAAATGCAGAAACAGCTGTGGTGCAGGGGGCAGGGAGCTTTCCTCCCCCCTGGTCTCCTGGCGCTCCCCAAGCAGAACAGGACCCCATCTCTCCCAGCTCCCCTGGCCCCGGGCAAGGCAGCAGGGAAGGCTGCTGCCTGACACCCCCAGTGTTTTCCCCAATCACAGAAGGGCCAGGGAGCGGCTGTGGCTCCTCAGAGGTTCTTCAGACACAGAGATGTTTATATCTTTTCACTGTGGTCCAAATTACAAGCAGGAAATGAGCCTAGGGAACGTAAACCAAGGGATACAAGGTAGGAATTTTTCTGTGAAGCTTGATTTAAATCAACCTCCAGAAGATCTCAAATGAGGCCTGTGGGGAGGAAGAGCTGCAAGAAGACGGCAGGGAGGCCCGGCCTCCAGGAGTTCAGTGACCTGCTGCGTCCTTTAAGTGTCCTCCTTTGCGAAGTGGTCTCTCTCCCAGCCTGTTCAGAAGGCCAGTTACTCTAGCCGAGAGGGAGCCCCCAACGGAACTGAGGATGGGCTCTCAATGCAGGTTTCCGCACGACCAGGACAGGTAGCCATGCTTCTCTGGCCACAGGAGGTTGCTGGCCCAGCCCTCTAGAGAAGTGCCTCCTCTCTACCCCTTGGCAGGGACAGTATCTGGTCTCTGGCGGCTTTTCCTTCCTGCCTTAGACCCAGTGAGAGCCTAAGGACCTGGGTCAGAGCCTGGGGGTGTCTAAGCAACCACCCAATTGTGCTCAATGCAGACTGTCTGTAGAGGGGCCTCAGGACTTAGGTACCGACTAGAGCTCACCCTTAAAGTTAGTTCCTGAACCCCAAACACAGCTGCCTGGACTCAGCACCCCCAGTCCTATGCTCTGCTTCTGCTATCCGTGCACTGGCATGGCTGTGTAAAGCCCCTGCAGCTGGGTTATTCCTCTGCATGTGTTTTCTTTGCCGGTGTCGAGTCACTGTGTGTGTACAGCCACCCCCCATGAGGAGAGTCTGGAGAGCAGGGACAGGGCTGCTCCTTCGTTCAGATGGAGGATTCTGCTCTCAAGCAGGCCTGGCCACAGGACGCCAGTAGGCAGGGAGAGGACACCCAGGGAGAGGGCGCCCAGGTGACGTGTGTGGGTGCGTGTGCGTGTGTGTGTGTGTGTGTGTGTGTGTGTGCACTCACATAAGCAAGTAAACTGACATTGAGGTGCAGTACACAAGTCTTATAGGCGCTGCTTTTTCCTAGGCATATTAGTTTTTACTTACTCTCTTGTCCTGCAAGGCAGCTGCCCACACATTCCACCCTGGCCCAAGCCCAGGAGGTCTGAGGGGTAAATTCCTGGGCTGTATTACACCAACGTTAGACCTGATGTGTTTTAGGCCAGTGAGCTACCAAGCAATTCGTCATCTCTTTTCGAGAAATAAGACATTTCTGACCCACTGGAAACAACCGGGAAGTACTTTAGCGAACCTAAGAAGCTGTGTGACCTTAGGCAAGTCAGTTAACCTCTCTGAGTTCAGCTCTTATCTTGGAAGTTAGGAAAGTGATCCCGGTGAAATTGCTTTGAGGATCAAATGAGATAATAGATGAGAAAGAGCTCTGGAAAGTCAAAGTTCTCTAGAAGGTCTAGAATTCTAGAACAACCACAACCGCTGTTACGATCAGCAGGTATAGACTGTGGTGAATGCCAGAAAGAAGCTAAGTGCTCCATGAGGCCTTATCGAGAGTATGCTCTCACCACTTGTGCTTGCTATCCTGATCTTCTCTTTTTCTCTTTCTATGTGGTATATGTGATCCAGTCACTTTACACACACACACACACACACACACACGCATGCACACACAAGCCTCAGATGCTGTTGATGCTTGACCACCTCTGCTGCCCAGCGTACCCAGGATCCCATATTTCCCCACAGTGTGGGGCCCTGGACCAGGAGTGAAGGCTCTCTGCATGACGGTCCCTCTCCTCACTACCCTTCGTCCATACTCTAGGACCCTGGAGACTTAAAGATGACTCTGGATACAAGTCTGCATGCATCTGGAGGGGTCGCTCGGGCCAACAGTTTCTATGAGGGGCAGGGTGACACCCTGGGACACGCTTTGGCTATCCTATATCTAGTGTGGCTCTCCCGTGTCGGGGGGCTCCTTGGTGGGTAGTTGCCTCTCAAAGATAAGGAACTGTAAGCTTCAGGAAATGTGTTTACGGGCCATTAGGAATAGCCCCCGTCTCACTGGGTGGGTTTACAACTTAAGGAGTATTTCTATTTTAGCAAAATGGGAATCAAAGGACCTTCCTCATTACTGGCCTTTAGTTTCAATTCCAGAGAAAGTCTTCCCAACCAAGCTGTCCACATCAGACGTTCAGACCGACCCGCATCCTCCCTGCCAGGCCCAGCTGGAGGGCCTTCCAGAGCAGAGGCCTGGCATGGGGGTTCCTTCAACTCTGGGAGCACCCGCAGCAGAGACCTGGGCCTCCTGCCCCTCCCATGTTCATCAGTACACGCGCTGTCCGCGAGGCTTTCGGTCCGCTTTGGCCAAACTCTGAATGCAGAATACCTAGGATTTCTGCAGGGCTAGTCCCAAGGTGAACCACATTTAGGAAAGTTCCAGTTTTCCCATGGGTCTGGGATCACAGTTAGCTGCAGGGTGGCGACACAGAAGAGGGGGCTGGGTGCGGCCCCTCTCTCCTCCGCTGAGTCTTGGTCTCCTGCCGCCCAGGCCACGACACTGGTTTTGGGGTGGGGTGTGTAGGTGACCTGCATCCTTGGGATAATGCCTCCCGGGATCTCTGCTCTGTTTCTACTGCGGCAGGAAGATGACACTGAAACGTTCCTCCCTGCTGTCCCCAGCGTGGTGTTTTTCCACCTACTCTTCTGGCTTCCTATCGATTTAAATAGAGAGAAGGCAGGTGGGGAGAGGGAAGAGTGCGACCCAGGGAACAAGGTTAGATCACTCCCTAACACCATACACAAAAATAAGCTCAAAATGGATTAAAGACCTAAATGTAAGGCCAGAAACTATCAAACGTAGAGAAAAACATAGGCAGAACACTCTATGACATAAATCACAGCAAGATCCTTTCTGACCCACCTCCTAGAGAAATGGAAATAAAACCAAAAATAAACAAATGGGACCTAATGAAACTTCAAAGCTTTTGCACAGCAAAGGAAACCATAAACAAGACCAAAAGACAACCCTCAGAATGGGAGAAAATATTTGCAAATGAAGCAACTGACAAAGGATTAGTCTCCAAAATTTACAAGCCGCTCATGCAGCTCAATAACAAAAAAACACACAACCCAACCCAAAAATGGGCAGAAGACCTAAAGAGACATTTCTCCAAAGAAGATATACAGACTGCCAACAAACACATGAAAGAATGCTCAACATCATTAATCATTAGAGAAATGCAAATCAAAACTACAATGAGATATCATCTCACACCAGTCAGAATGGCCATCATCAAAAAATCTAGAAACAATAAATGCTGGAGAGGGTGTGGAGAAAAGGGAACACTCTTGCACTGCTGGTGGGAATGTGAATTGGTTCAGCCACTATGGAGAACAGTATGGAGGTTCCTTAAAAAGCTACAAATAGAACTACCATATGACCCAGCAATCCCACTACTGGGCATATACCCTGAGGAAACCAAAATTCAAAGAGAGTCATGTACCAAAATGTTCATTGCAGCTCTATTTACAATAGTCCGGAGACGGAAACAACCTAAGTGCCCATCATTGGATGAATGGATAAAGAAGATGTGGCACATATATACAATGGAATATTACTCAGCCATAAAAAGAAACGAAATTGAGCTATTTGTAGTGAGGTGGATGGACCTAGAGTCTGTCATACAGAGTGAAGTAAGTCAGAAAGAAAAAGACAAATACTGTATGCTAACACATATATATGGAATTTAAGAAAAAAAATGTCATGAAGAACCAAGGGGTAAGACAGGAATAAAGACGCAGACCTACTGGAGAACGGACTTGAGGATATGGGGAGGGGGAAGGGTGAGCTGTGACAGGGTGAGAGAGAGGCATGGACATATATACACTAACAAACGTAAGGTAGATAGCTAGTGGGAAGCAGCCGCATGGCACAGGGAGATCGGCTCGGTGCTTTGTGCCCGCCTGGAGGGGTGGGATAGGGAGCGTGGGAGGGAGGGAGACGCAAGAGGGAAGAGATATGGGAACATATGTGTATGTATAACTGATTCACTTTGTTATAAAGCAGAAACTAACACACCATTGTAAAGCAATTATACCCCAATAAAGATGTTAAAAAAAAAAAAAAAGAGGCAGACTAAAGCGGAGGGAGAGGGGAAGAGGAAGAGGGAGAGCAGCATGGTGGGCGGGGAGGGAGCAGGAAAGAAAATGAGAGCTGCAAGAAGATAAGCAGAGGACCGGGAACAAGAAAATACAAGGCCGGGGGAGAATAGGGGAGTGAGGGGAAACTCAGCTTCCCGGGCTCCAGCAGAGCTTCTTCCAAGGCCACCCCTCTGGCCAGGTGAAGGGATCCACCTCCGGGAGCCGCAGGCCCCAACCCAGGGAAGACAGAGCAGGGCCACGCCTCACCAGATTCCTCGTCCTGGTGATGAGCCCTGGGCTTCACGGGATATGCGTGGGTAGAGCTGTGCCACCATCTGTGCCCACCTGATGGGACACCCCTCTTCTGCTCCCTACAGCCCCACAATTCCAAGTGCACAAACTACACCATTTGATGGCTTTCTGTAGATGAAGGCACTTTGCGTGAGGGGCTTCCCTCTGTTCCAAGGGGAGAGTTGACCTCTGAAAGGAGGGCAGATGATCCTGCCCACTCCACACCCCCGGCCCAGGGTAGTGTCCAGACATGATGGGCGCAGGCTCTCTGGGGGTGATCCTCATACCCCGGGCTCTGCTGTCCCGGTCCTTTGTGTCCTGGGGCTTTGGCTTAGGAAAAGACTGGAACACAGTGGTGTTTACAGCACAGTTGGATTTGCCTGTGTTGCCATGACAACAGTGAGGCTTGCCCCTGTTCTTGTTCCCACCCCATACTCTGCTCCTTTCACAAGCTAAACACCTCTCTGTCTCTGTTTCTCTCTCTCTCAATTCCCCCTCCCCCGCCATTATTCCTAATTTCCATGGGACTTAAATCCCTGCCTGCCCCATCTCTCCCTTTGGAAGGATTAAAGCTGTGCATTTTTCTCTCCAGTCCTTCCAAGATTGTGGATTTCCAAGAGCTGGTTCCAAGCTCTGAAGGGAAAGTGTCCTATGCTGTAACTGGGAGGATGGGGCAAAGGACCTGGGTGCAGTTTGTGGGAATGCTAGGGCCTCACATCTCCAGCATCCTCTGAGAGATTGTCTTCTCCTTCCTCAGAGTACACCCCCAACACACCCCATCCCAGAGCCCAGGAATCTGAAAGGA
>NW_020173731.1:11876082-11927994 GCF_003031525.2 Neophocaena asiaeorientalis asiaeorientalis | reverse complement strand
GCATCTGAAAGGCCCCCCCCCCCCCGCCACCTCTGACCCAGGGACCTCTTGCCTTCTTTCTTCAGATTCCCAGTCAAGATTCACCTCTCCCTACAAGCATTCCCTGTTTAACGCCACCTGACCTCAAATGCCAGGCTCCCCCTCAGCATTTAAGTGCACTCTGGAGTATTGAGCTGCCATTGCTTCTGCTGTACACGCCCACACCTATGATCTGGGCTGGGTGTGGGTGTGTGTCTAGCTTCCTCAGCAGCCGGGGACAGTGTTTTTACCTGTCCATCCTCCCACCCCCGTACCAGAGCCCTCTCCTATGGCAAACCTGTTCTGTGTACATCGGTAGGGCTGACCAGCCCACCCCCCTCACCCTGCCCCACCCGCCAAGGGATGGACACCTGGCCAGGCCACACAGTGCCTTCTCTGAGACTTGATATTAGGACATGGGACTCTCCCACTGGACTGTGAACTGTAGGACAATTTAGCCTTGGACTTCTAGGGGTCACATTTCCCACCACAGGAAAAGGAACCCATAAATGGCAGGCAACAGTGTCATGACTAATGTATCTCCCCACTATACTGGGAACTTCCTGAGGGCAAGAGATGTGTTACTCCTACCAGATTGGTGTTCCCTGGGGCAGGAGCTGGGTTCCCCCATCTAACAGGGAGCTCCCCAGGTAGGGGTGTTTCTTAGATTAGGTGCTGAAGTCTTGGTAGTTTAATTGGTAAAATATCAAGCATCTAAGACTCATCATTCAGGGTTTAATTCCTTATTTGGATAACTTTATAAAAATCGTACCTGATTATAAACTCCACCTGGGTAGTAATGGTCTTGTTCTCCCTGCGAGGGGCTGAACCTAAAGACAAAGGCAAGGTAAGCTTTGCCTTTTAGGATTTAAAGTATGGCAAACAGGATTGTCTGTGCTCTGACAGAAGTACAGATAGTGTCCAGTGGGAGCCTGGGAAGCAATGGCCATACCATCACAGGGCAGGTCTGGAAAATCTGAGAAAAGGTCCCCAAACCAAGTCCTCAAAGAGGCATAGGCACTTGTCATCTGGGTAGGGTGGAAGACGGAAGCAGAGACGGGAGGTGGGAAGTAGCCTGGGGGCTTGGAATGTGTGAGCGGGTGTGGGTGCCGAAGGCAGGATGAGGCTGGGGGCACCCCTCGTACTGAGGGGCATCTTTACTTCTCCTGGCCTGGACCCTCCCTTGCAGCAAACCTTCACGGAATCGTCTTCAGGTGCATGGACTCTGCAGTCTTTCAGGGCAGGGTGAAGAAGCTGGGTTGCACACCACACAAGAAGACCTCCTTCCTTACCTCGCCCTCGGGTTACCATTAGTCAGAACTCTCAGGTGCAAGTACCAGGAACCAGTCTCTGTTAGAGACATAAATAAAATATGAAGTTTATCAAAAGATAACCAGTGTGATGTGCTTCCTCAGCTTAGGGTACAAATCAGGTCACAGATTTTTTAGTATTTAAGTTAATCCTCTAAGCATCCATCTGCCCAATTTAGCAGGAAGTCTGGAATCTCTTTCTCGATGACCCTTTCTTCCTCCACAACTCCTGCCCCTTGTAACTGTTAGAAAAGTCCTAGGGCTTGTGAAGTGGGAAGGGATGGGTGAGTAGATAACTGGAGGGCCTGACCAGTCCACGCTCCTGTCACTGCCTCATGACATGATGCTCTGACAGTGGTCTCCCACAGTCCAGCGGTGCTTTTCCACTGCTGCTTTGATGTCCTTGCTGATCAGGTTCCTACACAGACCAGCCCAGGGATGTTCCACTCTTGGGCCCCTGATATACCGCAAATGGGTGTATACTCGTGTGCTCAGCCACTGTCCCCAAAGGTCACCAGCTAAGTAGCTGGACCGGGAAGAGTTGCTAGACACAGTACCACTCTGTGTCAGAATCAGCCACTCTGCCACCAAGATAACCTGAGCTCCAGCATTAAGGCCAGATGACCAGTCTAGACTAGTGCTTCCCAGGTTTTATTGGGTACGGTATTAGAATTCTGCAGAGCCTATTCAAGCACAGACTTTGGGCCACACCCTCAGAGATTCTGATGAGTGGGTCTTCGATGGGACCTAACAATGTGCACCTCATCCCACAGGATACTGATGCCAGTACGGGGACCATACTGTGTAGCCCGGTCTAGACCCTTTCCTCAGGATTTCTCCCTTGGAGACCTTGGTGTCCATCCTCACCAGTGATGTCTAAGTTTATTACATCTCAGTCCATCACAACTTACTGAACTTGAGATCAGCGGCTTGATCCTGTTCCTTTCAAGAAGTTTCATGGGCCCTATGCAAATTTGTCTTTTCCTTCCCCAGTTACCTTTGAACCCACCTTCTCGAAGCGGGCCAGCAGCGTCAGCATCACCTGCGAACTTGTTGGAAATTCAAATTCTCAGGGCTCACCCCAGACCTATTGATCTATGTTCTTTTACGTGATGGTGAGTCAGGTACAGCCACAAGAAGAGACACAGGAGAGGTTCAGGAAAACATGTTTATTATACTCACATCTTCTAGAAACAGGAAGCATGCCGCATAGGGTCACGTGAGGAAGCATTGTCAGGAAGCAGAAGGGGCAGGAGGGAGGCGAGAGCATAGGCCACGGCCTTCATCCGGGCTTCCGTGGGAAAAGCAAGGCAGGGCAGGGTAAACAGTTTAGGACTGGCTAGTTTGAATAATTCTGGTGGGCTCTAAGCGATAGGGTGTCCCTAGTTGCCTGGTACCTGGCCTTGGATGATTGAGGCAGAAGCATTGTCTCTTGGGGTGTTCCAGCCAAACAGAAGAGGTTTGGCTCTGGGATAGTTAGTTTGCATATGAAAGGAAGATGTGTTCCCAGCTGGGCCCTTTGCTACCTCTAAGAATTGATTAGCCCGGGACACGCTCTCTCCCCAGCCAGAAGGGTTTTTAAGATTTCAAAACATCTTAAGATACAGAAAATAAAACGTATAAACATACACTAGCTGATCTAGAAACTCCGGGGTGGGGGTGGGGGGCTCAGCATTCCATTTCAACCTCCTGCAGGTGAGTCTGATGTACACTGAAGTGTGAGACGGTCCTACACCAAGAGATATCAGAGGGGCAGCCTTTGTGAAGCCATAAAATAGGTCTGTTAAATGTCCCCTTTCGGGGAACCCCTTCCTGAGCTTTACCTAAGCTCCCCCCTGACTCCGTATCCGCCACGTGCAGCCCGGGGAGGAGGGCGCAGTGTGCCGTGACTGCTGGGCTGCCAAGCTCTCTCCGGTCAGCCCCGCCCCTGCCTGGCTGTGTGTCTTCGGGCTTGTCCCTAACTTCCTTGTGTCTCCTAGCAGCAAGTGAGGACTGCACCCGATGATCTGCCAGCCCTGTGTTTCCTTGCTTCTCCTCACTCCCCACTGTCCTTATCTGTAAAATAGAGAGAACGCCCACCCCTGGGATTACAGAGACGATGAAATGGGGTGATATGTGCGGAAGCACCCAACGTGTGGTAGAGGCTTGATAAATGTTAGTTGAATTTTTAATTCTTTTCTTGTCCTCCCAATTTTGCCAAGATCTCCCTGTTACTTCTTATTTCTGTCCTTACTCTGGGCTTTAATCAGGCCTCAGGAGCCCTGTCCTCTCCAGAACTGTCTTCTCTTTATTAGCTTCCTTACACCTGACAAATCCTGTTGGGAGAGGAGTTCCCCTTATATTTCCTCAAGAATCAGGTGAAAGAGGGAAGAACTGGGGTCATGCAGGTTGTACCAGGCACCCGGGGGATGTATGACAGAGCTGGCCTGCTCCACGCTTCTGCTTAGCTGCTTCCTGCTAAACCCCAATTCCCATTCTTCTATCAGGCCTCAACCAGCCCCTCTGATGAGTGGCTCAGATCCCAAAGAAGACCCCCGAGTCTCTTCACTGCCTGCCCACCCCCACTCCATCTTCTCCCCACCCCCCACCCCCCCACCCCTCTCTGCCAGAGTTGCCTCTGCCAACGGCTATTTATATCCCTGAGCAGCTGCTGACAGACAGCTGGGAACCAGGAGGCATCTGACAGGGAGGAGCGAGGCAGAGATGGCAGGGTGGTGGGTGGTGCTGCCACTCTCCGAGGACTGCCGGGCAGAGCCTCCTCCCCTTCACCCGGGTAGGGCTGACAGGGACATCTGGCAAGGGACACTTCAAAGGCAAGGGAGCAAGGGGTATGAACCTTGGGACAGGAGGCAGCAGGGGTGGGGGCTGGGCGAGATCTTTGCCCCAGATCTTTTTCAGAAGGGGAGGGACCAGCTGTAGCTTAATTATCTGAGCACTTGCCCTTGGCCTCTGCTGCTCAGGAGCTGTATGACCTTGGGTAATTCACTTCCTTACTCCAGGTAAAGTGAGATGGTTAAACACGATGTTCTCTAAGTTCTTTTCTAGCCACATTAGTAGAGAGGTTATAAACACAGACCCTGGAGTCTGAATCCTGGCTCTGCCACTTGTTTTCTGTGTAACCTTGGACAATTTACTTAACCCCTCTGTGCCTCTCTTTCCCTCTCTGTAAAATGAAGGCTCTTAGAGCATCTATATCACAGGCTTTTTGTAGGGATGAAATAAACTAATTAACACATGTGATGGCGTGAGAGTGGTGCCTGGCACATGGTCATTTAGTCTAAATAGAACTTCAAGTTTATGATTCTTAGGATGTGCCTCCTTGCTCTAAGAAGTTAACTGTATTAGAAAATATTAAGAAAAAAGGATGGTACCCTCTTTATATATACATTGCAGGAGGAAGGGGAAGGTTTAATGGGTTCATACACCTTGTATTATAAAATAGGTAACCTGCAAATTGGGAAATGTTTGGGCTAAGGCTGCATTTGTTCTGAGTCTGAGACCTTGTCTTTTGACTATTCCTTCACTAGTAATCTCTGGGGACTGTTGTTTGTTCAAAATATCAAAGGGTCAAGGGTTATTGTGCCGTTTTACCGACCCTGTCTGTCTGTCATTCTCCCTCTCTTTGCCTCTCTCAGCTCCTGTCTTCCGCTGAATCCTTTGCTGTCCTTCTGTTTTAAAAACCAATACCTGGTCTGCGAAAGAACAGAATCACAAGCGTGTAATTAAGTCCCTGGGCACAGTTGTGCCTACAGCACCAGCCTAGCTATCAGAGTGGGGCTGGGCCTGAGCAGGAATCTGGGGGCTGGTGACCTTGGAACAGGGAGCCCATCAGTCCCTCCGCCAGCTCTGAGCCCCACAGGCAGACACCTCAGGTTTCCAGCAACACCTCCTCAGCTACAGTGTCTGTGAGCAGTTGAGGCCGGGGTGGATGAGGGTCCCTTCTCTCTTTTACTAATCTTGGCCCTCCTGTTTAGAAAAGGAGTATACCCATAACAGAGGAGGGGGAGAGAGGGAAGCAAAGGAAGCTGATGGGTTACCATGGAAACCAGCTGAACACAAACTCTTAGCTTCAGCTAATACTTGACTTGCAGAAATACTTCCATCACCACAACTTAAATGCACACACACACACACACACACACACACACACACACACACACCCCTGTAAAAGAAGAATAATTTTTGACTCGTTCTTCTCTAATCACAGCAATTAGGCTTCTCATGTTCAAGTCCAGATAAGAGGTAAGGATGGGATGAATCTATTCTCTTTTAGAGAGGCCCCTCGCAGTTCACTCTCTTCTTGAAAACTTGGGACATTGGTTCCAACATTGCCCAGAAGTCACATATGGAGGATTACATCCCCAAAGTCCCTTAATCCTTTTCTGAGTCATGCCAGTTATAGACCTAAATTGTTTGGTTTCAAGGAGTCCCCTGCCTTTGGTGGATGCCACAGCAGTGGGGAGGAAGGGAGTGTCAAAACTGGTTAGTCATTCATTAAAGATTTCCTGATCACCCATAATGCACCAAAGTGCCAGAAATTAAAAGTGACAATAAAAATCTGGTCTCTGTCATCAAAGGGCATGAGAGTCCAGGCAGCGGGTGGTATGACACAAATTATCTGCTACTACTAATAAAGGATCCACATTTGCAAATGATTTTTATATATGCACAAATATTGCATTCAAGGTGACCCCTCTGACGTTATGCTTTCTTCAGGGGAGAAAGTGAGAACTGGGGCTCAGGGAGAGAAAGGGCGAGACCACGTTCTCTAACACCCTCAGCCCTTCCGGCTCCTCTGTCACTCTGCCTCTGCAGTCACCTGCCCCAGCTGCACGGCTGCCAGCCCCTTCGCTCCCCTGGGTTAACATGCCTTCTCAACTCAAAAGTTACCTCCTCCTGAAGGGGGTCAACCTTATACCCTACAGGAAGCAACACAAGTTTCTGTAAGACCTGCCCTGAGAAGGTGCTTTTAAGTTAGCACACTGTCCACGATTTAAACTCCACAGACACTTACACAGTATCTCGTTTAATCACCAAGTAGCGCTTTAGGTCCCATTTAACAAGTGAATTACTGGGAGTCCGTCGTGCACGAGGTCACGCAGCTATCTGGGGTAGAGCCCGAGCTCCCCCCCGGCAGGTCTGTGGATCTTCAACACTTTCACCCCCGGATCCGGACAAGTAGAAGATCTGGGTGGCCAGGGGGAGTCAGGCCTGGACCTCCAGCCTCACTTTTTGCAAAATGCTCTGCTCAAATGTCCCTTGATCAGAGTTCTTCCCTGACTACCTTTTCCAAATTGAGTCGTCCCCCTCACTCTCTATCCTCTCCATCCTGGATTTTCTTCTTCATACTCCTTGCCACCTGCTGTAATATATCCACCCATTTGTGTATTGTCTATCTCCCTTCATTAGATTGGAAGCTCATGTCTAATTTGTTCATTGCTATATATTCTCTGCACCTGGAATATTGCCTGGCACATAGTAGGCACTCTGTGTGTTAGTTAATGAGTGAATGAATGAACAAATGGAACCTCAGACAGGGTCACCAGGAGATGGCAGCTGAGGAAGTGGTCCTGGACCATCCCAAGGGCAATGAACTCGCCCCCTCCTAGGGACCCGGGAATTACACGTTCCACAGCCAAGTCTGCCAATAGATAATTTCAAGGCTGAAATGAGCCAGAGTGTCCCAAGAGTCTCTGCTCAGAGAGGGCCCAGGAACTTTCAATAAGACAAAATAGCAAATGTAACAGTTTGGGGTTTGGTGCTGCTTCCCTCCCCGCACCCCCACTCCGCCCCGCTCTGCTTAGAATCAGTGCGGCCCCTGAGGCTGCAGAGGGGCCTGTTTTCCCCCACCCCCGCAGTCTCTGCTCCTGTTCCCACAGCCAACTTCCTCCCGCCCCACACTGAGGCTCCCAGAGCTCATTTGGAACCTTCTGATTTGCATCTCGAAAGAAAGAAAATAAATTCCACTAAACGCTGTTTATTTTTCCTTCTGTTTTTCCTGAGGCAGACCTTTTGTGGCTCCTGGGATCCAGAGTGGGTAATCAAGGCGTTTTCAGTGGTTGGGGAGCTGGGGACCTCAGGGGCCTTCACAGTAAAAAATAAAGGTAACTGCAACTCCAGTTTGAAAGGGGTTGGGGGTACGGGTGGGGAGACACGGCAGAGGAAAGATAAAAACGGCAACAAAACCTGCCTGACACAATTACAGCCACATCTGCATAACAGAGACAGAGAACTCACTTAGGAGTGGTAATTAGATTCTCCAGTGATTAGGGACACTTTCCGAACATGGAGAGAGGAGATGCAAATCCAACCTTGAAGTGGAAAAAGCGTGTAAAGAATTGAGTATCGCTAGTGAGTGGCGGGACAGGAGGATGGCCGACCGGAGAGCTAATGGATTCCAGGCCTGACCCTGCCAGCAAGCAAAGGTTTTCAACCCAGATCTGCTTGTCGGGATCAAGGAGGATAGTGTTGAAGACCTGCGAACCTGCTGTCTAAGTAAAGGGAACGGTAAGAGCACAGGCCCCGCTGAAGCATGCCTGGGTGTTCAGGAACAGCAGGGAGCCTAGTGGCTGGAGCTGGGGCATGAGGGGAGAGTGGGCAGAGAGGAGATCGTAGCTCACACAGGCGTTGGGCATCTTCTATGGGTCCTGGATTTTACTCTGAATGAGAGAGAGGCCATTGGAGGATTTTGGGAAGAGCAACGATGTGACAAGATTTTCCATTAGGGCAATTCCACTTGCCGTTTGCCAGACTGTACACGGCAAGGCTAGAAGCAGGGAACCCAGTTCCGGACGCAAATGCAGCAGTTAGAGGGCCTAGGTGGTAGCCATGGACATGGTAGGAAACGCTTGGAGCCAACAGAACTGGTTGCTGGATGGGATGTAGAAAATGGGAGAAAGGATTCAAGGATGATGGCTCAAGATTTTAGCCTGAGCAACTGGGGCTACCGTTTTGGGATGGGAAAGAATGGGGAGGGAATAAACATTCTGTTTTGTAGATATTAGGTTTGAGATTCCTGTTAAATATCCAGGTGGAGATGTGGCGAAGGTAGCTGGAAATTGGAGTCTGGAGTTCAGGGGAAGAGGTCTGCGCCGGAGGTATAGATTTGCATATAGATGGTACTTAGAGTAATGGGAATGGATGAGATCACCTAAGGAGTGAGCACTGATAGAAAGGAAGGGAGGGAGGTCTGAGACTGAGCCCGAGGCTCTAGCTATTTAAGTTCTTTCTGGCAGATTGTTGGTATAAGAGCATGGTCAGTCTGGCTAAACTGAGGCCTATATTTCAAGCATTCTATTCCCGTCCACGTCAACTCCTACAAACCTCTCAGGGCCTCAGATCCCAGAGATGGGTACTGAGGCATCCGAGTATCATTACGGGAAATGGAGACAGAACAGAGCTAACTGTGACCTGGACAAGTCCCTTCCCTTCCCCAGACCTCAGCTTTCGCTTCTGTAGAAGGCGTGGTGGATACCTGGTCTCTGAGGGCCCTTCCAGCCTGAACTCTCTGAATTTCACTCCAGAAAGTCCAGTGCACTCTGGGGACATAACTGACCTCAGGGAGACTGTTGGGTTGATACCCTGTTCCCCTCCTCTGGCTCTCATTATCTACAATATACAGTTGATCCCCGTTACTGTGGATTCTGTATTTGCAAATTCTCTTACTCACTAAAATTAATTCTTCACCCCCAAATCAAAACTCAGGGCGCTTTGTCGGTCTTTCACAGACCTGTGCAGAGTGGTGAAAAATTTGAGTTGCCAGAGGCATGTGTTCTCAGCTGAGGTCAAATGAGGCGACCCTCTGCCTACTTGCTTCAGCTCTCCTACTGTAAACAAGTGCCCTTTTCATGGACTATTTAGTGCCACATTTTCCTCATCTTTGTGCTTTTTGTTGGTGATTTTGCTGTTTAAAATGGTCCCCAAGCACAGTGCAGAAGGGCCATGTTGTGTTGCTGAGCAGAGGAAGCTGTGATGAGCCTTATGGGGAAATCACGGGTGTTAGCTGAACTTCCTTCAGGAGTGAGTTTTAGTGCTGTTGACCACGAGCTCATTGTTAGTGAATCAACGATATATATTAACAAGATGTCTTTAATAAAAAACACACATAAAACAAAGTTATGTGTTGATTGATTGACGAAGATGTTGTGACCAGGCGCTCACAGGAAGCTAACCTTGTATTTCCCCAGGAGCGATAGTTCAGGATTTGCTAATCCAGTGTCCACCGTGACTGGCAGACCCTAACTACTGTGGATAACCAGCAGTGGCTGAATTTAGTTTGTTAAACCCCAATACGCGCACACGTGAGGTAACTGCACAAATGCTAATGCATAGCCCTGTGAGAAGCAGATCTCCTGACTAGCGTACAATACCTGTATACAGTCCTTTTGGTCTGTTCTCTTATCATATCCAGTCAAAACTATTTTCTAAAGTTACTTAGTTTAGTTCTTTTCTTTCCCATCCCCTTCAGTGTAGGTATATGGTTCATTTGTACACAATCTGGTTTATTTCTTAGTGTATTCCATCTTGAGTTCCCCCAACATTCTGGTTATTTCTTTACAATCTACATACAGTGACATTCACTTTTTGTGCTCTTCAGTGCAGTAGGTCTCGACAAATGCACAGAGCTGTGGATCCACCACCCCAGACATGATATAGAACAACTCCATCACTCCCAAATTCCCTTGTCCTGCCCCTTCATGGTCAGTCCCTCTCCCCAGCACTAACCCCTGGCAACCACTGATCTGTTTTTTGTCCCTAAAGTTATACCTTTTCCAGAATGTCATATAAATGGAATCATATAATATGTAGCCTTTTGGATCTGACATCTTGCACTTAGCAAAATGCATTTAAGACTGATCCACGCTGTATGTCAACCAGTAGCCAAGTCGTATTCCACTCCATGAGTTTGTTTATTCATTTGCTGGTTAAGGAACACTTGGGTCGTTCCAGTTTTTGGTGATTTTGAAGAAAGCTGCTGTAAACATTCATGCACAGATTTTTGTGTGAACATGTTTCCATTTCTCTTAAGCCAAGAAAAGTGGGATTGTAGGGTCATATGGTAGGTGTATGTTTAACTTTATATGAAACTGTCAAGCTGTTTTCCAAAGTGGCTGCATCCCTGGCAATGTATGAGAGTTCCTGTTGCTCTACAAACTCATCAGCACTGGGTAATATTGTCAGGTATAAAAAAATTTTTCTAGCCATTCTAACAGATTTGTAGTGGTATCTCATTGTGGTTTTAATTTAACATTTCCCTAATGACTAATGATATTGAACATCTTTTCATGTGCTTATTTGCCATCCCTGTACCTTCTTTGGAGAAATGCCTGTTGTAATCTTATGTCCATTTTTTAGTTGGTGTTTGCTTCTTTATTATTGAGTTTTGAGGGTTCTCTATATATTCTGAATACAAGTCCTTTGTCAAAAATGTGATTTGCGCGCTTCCCTGGTGGCGCAGTGGTTAAGAACCCGCCGGCCAATGTAAGGGACATGGGTTCGAGCCCTGGCCCGGGAAGATCCCACATGCCATGGAGCAACTAAGCCCGTGTGCCACAACTACTGAACCTGAGCTCTAGAGCCCGCAAGCCACAACTACTGAGCCCACGTGCCACAACTACTGAGGTCTGTGCACCTAGAGCCTGTGCTCCACAAGAGAATGGTCCCCAAAAAAAAAAAAAAAAAAAAAAAGAAAGAAAACCCCCCAAAAACTGCAAAAATGCGATTTGTAAATATTTTCTTCCCATCTGTGGCTTGTATTCTACTAACAGTGTAATTTGCAGAACAAAAGTTTTTAATTTTGAATAATATCTAATTTATCTTTTTTTTTTTTGCAACAAACAAGTTTCTGCCATTTTTAATTGTATTTTGAGCAACAAAAGATTCCAAAGTTACAAAAAGAGAATAGAACTCTAGCCCTTGGGCCTGGTCCTACTGCCCTGTGGAGGCCAAGTGCCGCTGTGAGAACTGAAGTTTAAAGCAAAATTAATGTTTCTTTAAAAAAAAATCTTTATATGATGCTTTCTTTCTTTTTAAATTTTCTCCCTCAACATAAAAATTAATTCTTACATCTGGTTACATAGTCTGCTCCCTCCTGCTGCCAAATTAATCTCAAGGACAGCGCAAGAAAGTCATGTCGAGGCGCTCCCTAATCAATATTCCGGTCTAGGGGAAAGAAGAAAGGTGTCACTGAGTGGTGGGGGGACTCTTTTTTCAGCTTGTGTCATCCCAGTGGTGGTTACTCTCAGCACCTGAGTGGCTTATGGGATAGGACAACCCCACAGGCACTTCACTGCAGGACAGTTAGCACCAAGGGCTAAGGTTGGGAGAGACCACAGCCCTGATCTATCTACTGTGCAGGGAACAGAGTTCCAAAATGTGAAGCATCAGGCAGGGAGGGCACCACCAGACAAGCAGCAGCATTCCAGAAATTCCTTTCCTTTGGGACATACGTGTGGGCTCCAGTCTTTGGTGGCCAATGGAATCTGTAGCTATGTGACAGCCCTTTCCAGTAGTACATATGCAAACTGTTTTAGACCACAAGGGTCACTCAGACCACAGTTTCTCATCTAATTCCATAAAAAGATAAGAGACAAGTGGGATAAGGAAAGGAATCAGCACTCCCGCTCTACTGAATTGGGCTTGGAAACCAATCAATGCATATTATCTATCTTCTGGCCAAATCTAATGGGGAGAAATCAAAGATGAGTCAAATGCTGCTTTTCCCTTTAAGACTCTATCTGCTAAATTACAATATTTACCACTTATTTTTGGAGTGGGAACATTCCAAATGGCTTATTACCTCAGCTGAAATGTCTTTAGAGGAGTGACTAATTGTGGATTTTTCTGCCTTCACCTAGAAATGGTTAAGGGTTGGGAGGCTCTGGGCAACAGACTCCAGTGTCAATCTGTTAAATGAAGAAAAACACCCCTACCCGTGGGCAGAGATGGACCTGTACCTACAGATATACTACTTCTAGTACACTGATAAATTTTTTTAACAAAGAAAATCACATTTTCACTGTCAAAATCTTTACAGAACGTATCCAAGACCAGAATTAGAGCACATGGACACCCAGTAGCAAGGGCACCTCAATCGCAGGTGAGTGAATTATTTGAAATGGAGCACTTGCTCCAGGTTCCCAAGTGCAGGAAACTGCCCTTTTCTTACAGGGACGGTGAAGAACAAAGAATACCCTTCCTTCTTCCAACTGCACAGGTCCCATTAGAGGGTCACTGGCTAATCGCTTGGGTGGGCCTTTGGCCCCAAGTCTTGGCCTTCCCTGTGGTAAATCCCAGTCGGTTCCAATGAGACTTCACCACCCTTTACACATTCTTCTGTCTTGGGTTAATAAAGTGCAACACATCATGTACCCTACCCTTTTCCCCCCCTCTGCTCATTTGCAAGCCTGTGGGTCAGGCCTCAATAGGAGCAGAGATCTCTTGGTTATCTGATCAACCCAGGTGTCTTTTCCATGGCCTCTCTCACAAGTACATGGTATCAGTTATGACCTGGAACCAAATATAAAGGTGCAGAGAAAGGTAAAGCTATCAGAACACATTATATCTATATATATATAATTCAATTTTGAACATGGATACATTTTTTTTCTTTTATGAATCATGCTTTTGGTATTATATATCTAAAAACTCCTTGCCTAGTCAAAGTCACAAAGAATTTCTCCTATGCTTTCTTCTAGAAGTTTTATAGTTTTTTGTTTTACATATGATCCATATGTAAAATGGTCCTTATGATCCATTTTTAACTAATTTTTTAAAAATTTATTTACTTATTTTATTTTTGGCTGCATTGGGTCTTCGTTGATGCGTGCAGGCTTTCTCTAGTTGCGGTGAGTGGGGGCTACTCTTCTTTGTGGTGCGTGGGCTTCTCACTGTGGTGGCTCCTCTTTGTTGCGGAGCACGGACTCTAGGCGCATGGGCTTCAGTAGTTGTGGCTTGAGGGCTCCAGAGCACCCACTCAGTGGTTGTGTCTCACAGGCTTATTTGCTCCGCGGCATGTAGGATCTTCGTGGACCAGGGCTCGAACCCGTGTCCCCTGCATTGGCAGGCGGATCCTCAACCACTGTGCCACCAGGTAAGTCCCCATTTTAAACTAATTTTGAGTTAATTTTTTGTGTAAGGTGTGAGGTATAGGTTGAGACTCACTTTTGTGCATATGTGTGTCCACTTGTTCCAGCACCATTGTTGAAAAGACTAACCTTTGAGAAGTCTTTTTAAGTCAATTTAAGAGAATCTTTTCATGTGCCTCTTAGCCATCTGTATGTCTTCTTTGGTGAAATGTCTATTTAGGTCTTCCACCCATTTTTTAATTGGGTTGTTTGTTTTTTTGATATTGAGCTCCATGAACTGTTAGTATATTTTGGAGATTAATCCTTTGTCCATGACTTCATTTGCAAATATTTTCTCCCATTAAAAAAATTTTTTTTTATAAGTTTATTTTCATCTTGTTTAAGATTTCCTTTGCTGTGCAAGAGCTTTTAAGTTTAATTAGATCCCATTTGTTTATTTTTGTTTTAATTTTCATTACTCTAGGAGGTGGGTCGAAAAAGATCTTGCTGTGGTTTATGTCAGAGTGTTTTTCCTATGTTTTCCTCTAAGAGTTTTATAGTGTCTGGTCTTACATTTAGGCCTTTAATCCATTTGGAGTTTATGTTTGTGAATGGTGTTAGGTAGTGTTCTAACTTCATTCATTTATATGTAGCTGTCCAGTTTTCCCAGCACCACTTATTGAAGAGGCTGTCTTTTCTCCGCTCTATGTTCTTGCCTCCTTTGTCATAAATTAGATGATCATATGTGCATGGGTTTATCTCTGGGCTTTCTATTCTGTACCATTGATCTATATTTCTATTTTTGTGCCAGTACCATACTGTCTTGATTACTAGCTTTGTAGCTAGTAATAGCTACGAAGTAGCTTCGTAGTATGGTTTGAAGTCGGGGAGCCTGATTCCTTCAGCTCCGTTTTTTTTCTCAGGATTGCTTTGGCTATTAGGGGTCTTTTGTGTTTCCATACAAATGGTAAAATGTTTTGTTCTAATTCTGTGAAGAATGCCATTGGTAGTTTGATTGATAGGGATTGCATTGAATCTGTAGATTGCTTTGGGTAGTAGAGTCATTTTCACAATATTGATTCTTCCAATCCAAGAACATGGTATATCTCTCCATCTGTTTCTGTCGTCTTTGATTTCTTTCATCAGTGTCTTATAGTTTTCTGAGTACAGGTCTTTTACCTCCTTAGGTAGGTTTATTCCTGGGTATTTTATTCCTTTTTTGCAATGGTAAATGGGATTTTTTCCTTAATTTCTCTTTCTGATTTTTCGTTGTTATTGTATAGGAATGTCAGAGATTTCTGTGCATTAATTTTCTATCCTGCAACCATACCAAATTCATTGATTAGCTCTAGTAGTTTTCTGGTGGCATCTTTAGGATTTTCTATGTATAGTATCATGTCATCTGCAAACAGTGACAGTTTTACTTCTTCTTTTCCAATTTGTATTCCTTTTATTTCTTTTTCTTCTCTGATTGCCACAGCGAGGCCTTCCAAAACTGTGTTGAATAAGAGTGGCAAGAGTGGACATCCTTGAAAAGATGCTCAACATCACTAATAGTTAGAGAAATGCAAATCAAAACTACAATGAGGTATCACCTCACACCAGTCAGAATGGCCGTCATCAAAAATCTACAAACAATAAATGCTAGAGAGGGTGTGGAGAAAAGAGAACCCTTTTGCACTGTTGGTGGGAATGTACATTGATACAGCCACTATGGAGAACAGTATGGAGGTTCCTTACAAAACTAAAAATAGAACTACCATATGACCCAGCAATCCCACTACTGAGCATATACCCTGAGAAAAACATAATTCAAAAGGACACATGTACCCCAGTGTATACTGCAACACTCTTTACAATAGCCAGGACATGGAAACAACCTAATTGTCCAATGACAAATGAATGGATAAAGAAGATGTGGTACATATATACAATGGAATATTACTCAGCCATAAAAAGGAACCAAATTGGGTCATTTGTAGAGATGTGGATGGACCTAGAATCTGTCATACAGGGGTGAAGTAAGCCAGAAAGAGAAAAACAAATATCATATATTAGCACATATATGTGGAATCTAGAAAAATGGTACAGATGAACCCATTTATAGGGCAGGAATAGAGACGTAGACGTAAAGAATGGACATGTGGACACAGGGAGGGACGGGGAGGGCGGGATGAATGGAGAGATTAGGTTTGACATAAATACACTACCACGTGTAAAATAGGTAGCTAGTGGGAACCTGCTGTATAGCACAGGGAGCTCAGCTTGGTGCTCTGTGACTACCTAGATGGGTGGGATGGTGGGGGAGGGAGGTCCAAGAGGGAGGGGATATAGGTATACATATAGCTAATTCACTTCATTTGTATAGCATAAACGAACACAACATTGTAAAGCAATTTTACTCCAATAAAAAAAAAACAAATAAATTGAAAAATATGTCAATTGAGGAAAAAGACTGAGTTTCACAGTGGGTTGAGATGGTGGTCCGATTCTGACACTGATTCCAATGTGTGTTTTTTTTCAATGCTACCAAGAAATTAACTCAATTCTGACACTATCTACCTGGAGCCAGCATCATATCCCACACCTTAAGGGCTCAGTCCCATAAGATTGCCCTCCCCACCAGATGCCAATCAGTAGTCCAGTTACCTGTGCTTCTGACTGACTGGCTATAAATCAGAGGTTCCCACCACCCCCTCCTTAATTCAAGTAATTTGCTAGAGTAGCTCACAGAACTCAGAGAAATAGTTGACATATTGCTTATCAGTTTATTATGAAAAGATATGATAAAGGATAGAGATGAACATCCGGATGGAAGACGTGAGTAGGGCGAGGTGTGGGGGAAGGGACATGGAGCATCTGTGTCCTGCCCGGGCACACACTGCCCCAGCACCTCCATGTGTTTACCAACCTGAAAGTTCTCTGAACCCCATTCTTTTGGGTTTTTATTGAGGCTTTATTACATAGGCATGACTGATTAAATTATTGGCCATTGGCAGCTGATTCAGTCTCCAGCCCCACTCCCCTCTCGAGGTTAGGAGCATGGGACTGAAAGTTCCAGCCCTCCAATCACATGGTTAGTTCCCCCTGCAACCAGCCCCCATCCTTAGGTGCTTTCCAAAACTTACCTCATTAACATTAACTCAGGTGTGACTGAAAGGAATTTGTTGTGAATATCAAGACAGCTTTATCGCTTAGAAGATTCCAAGGGTTTTAGGAGCTCTGTGCCAGAAATAAAGACCAAATATATATTTCTCATGATAAATCACAGTATCACACATGGGAATTGGGAAAGGATGGAGGAGGAATCAGAGAGATGGTCCATGTATCAAATAATCCATCAGCAGCTCAAAACCAGAGGTGTTTAAGAGAAGATAAGTCACCCAGGAAATTCTAGAAAGGCTTCGGATTTTCCATTAAGGCATTAAAGTGGGGAAAGGCTGTTGAGTCAACCTCAGGCAGATCTGAGGTCTGAGATCTAGCTGATGTCTGAGTACCCCCAGCAGTGAGGTGCGCTCTCTCCCAGGTTCTGGCTCCTCAGCACGGCTGGCGAGGTGGGTGCTGCAGCCTGGGCTGGGAGCCAGGTTGGCTCATCGTCAGCCCAGGGTGTGCGTCTAGGGGAAATGTTGTTTTGTTTGCTCTCACGGTGAGCCCCGTTACAATAACAGAACCAAGGTGTCCTGGTGCTTTGACTGCTTTCTCCCTGGGCTCCTGATGGAGATTGACAGGATCTAGCATCGCAGGTAATTCTATTGTCAGTTTCAGCAGCCTCCTGTACCTCATTAGACAAAAGCAGAGAGAAATGTCAGCCGCAGAGCAGAGGGGGCCTATTAGAGTGAGCAGCTTTCGGAGATGACAAGGTAGTGAGGAAATTATCTGGGCCTTCCAACCAGCCCCTCTAGGTCCCAGGTGGGAAACTGGGACATTTGCAACAAAGCACTGTGTCGGGGGGTGGCCAGTGTGGACTGTTCGGGTTATGCTGCGGGCCCTGCTCATTGAGGGACGGAATGAGGGGAGGCTAAGAAAGGCTGTATTGGTCCAGCCCTTGGGTCAGAGGCTCCTCCTGGTGGTGGGACCTATCAGGAAGGTGTCTCTGGGTGGCTCCGGTGTAAGCAGAAAGTGGATATATTGTTGGGGGTCAAGCCTTAACTGATTTATCCAAACCTTCAGGATTTTACTCAGGATGGATAAATTGTAATAGACTATGGGAGAGAGAATCCTGGGCCTACAGGAAAATAGGAATCTTTCATTGTCCCACACTAATATCCTGTCCCCAGCCCTGGCCAGAAGCACACACAGACTTACATAGATACACACATAACACACCCAACACTCACATATAGAGCCTCACGTACAAATGCAGACAACACTCACTCATCTACTTGTACACATTTTTTTTTTTTGCGGTACGCGGGCCTCTCACTGTTATGGCCTCTCCCATTGCGGAGCACAGGCTCCGGACGCGCAGGCCCAGCGGCCATGGCTCACGGGCCCAGCTGCTCCGCGGCGTGTGGGATCTTCCCGGACCGGGGCACGAACCCGCGTCCCCTGCATCAGCAGGCGGACTCTCAACCGCTGCACCACCAGGGAAGCCCTACTTGCACACATTTTTGAACGCACAGGGCACTAGACCAAACATATATGCCCAAAGCACACAGACACACGACACATACAGGTTCATGTTAGAAGCATTCGTCTACAAAGTTTTTGTCTGTGGCCTGTGGCATCAGCCTCTTTGCAATCTATTTACATCTTGGATATATATAGCTCACATGCACATTCACACACACCCACCGTTCTCACAACATGAGAACATGCACTCAAACACCCATGCCACAAACATACTCATGTACACATAAACATACATGCCTCTTCCATGTTCACCATGCATGAAACCTCCCCACCACACCAGGCCACTCTCCACGTGTGGACACCCACGTACTTACACTCTCTCCGGCAGGCTCTTGGCAGGCTTAGCCGACATCCACGCAGACCAGCGGAGCCGGGAGTGGTTTCCGCCTCCCTCCGGTCACTGACATGCAGCACCTGTCCTGTCTTTAGTTCCTCACACTCCAGCTTCGACTGGGTTGAATGCCAGAGGCTGCCTGCACAGAACCCAGAGCAGCAGTCCAGAAGCAGCTGTCCTGGGGGAATGCAGCTCCCTGAGCCTGGGAGGGGTGTGTGCCAACCTGCAAGGGCCATCAGGAAAGTGACCCTGGAGTGACCAGGTGCTAGTGACCACCCCACCCCTCAGTGGTGCTCTGGAGTGCCATGGCCTGAGTCAGCACATGGCACCTCTTTCCAGCCCTCTTTACTCGCCCTCAGAATCCTGGACATTTGGGGGATTCTAGGTCTTCCCCAAACTAGAAGAATGAGTGGCGCCTGAAAGAGATAGCAGCTCAAAGAACTCAAGTCAGATTCTGGGCTGCTGCCTTTTCCATTAGCATTTGCTTCTGCATCACTAAAGCCCCGTAATCTAGAACATGCTTGGAACAATGCATTTCAACTGAAAAAATATGAAGGTACGTCAGCCTGGAAATAGGACCAACACTGCTTTGTCTCTCAGGGCCGTCTGTACCTTACAAGGAGACATGCAAATATGAGGAATTTTTGCTGTTACCGTGACCAGCACCAGGGAGGTAAATCATTTTCTTCTCCAGTTCACATGTTTCTGGCCCAACCCACTCCCCATACCTTGCACTATCTGTCACTAGCCACCATTATTTGAACATCTGTTAAGTCCCAGGTACTATACTAAATACTTTACAAATATCTCATTTAAGCTTCACAACATCCTTGTTTAAGGAATATCACTCTCCCCATTTTATGGTCAGGGATCCGAGTTTTTGAGAAGCTGAGTAGCTTATCCAAGATCACACAGCTAACGAACAGCAAAGATAGGATTTGAACTCAGGTGGTTGTTTCTCCAACCCGTGCTTTCCCCTCTGCGCCAAGCTTTACATCTATTATCACCAGCCATAGAATGTAAATTCTGTTCATATATCCATTATCTAAGTCTAAAACTCCCTTCCCGTCTATGTTCATCTATCAGTCTTAAACTATAAACCAGATCATAGATGGCAGGAACTGTGTTTATTGAATTCATTTCACAGTGGTCAGCATACTTCCGGGAATATATAGTAGATTACTATCTTTAAAAAGTTATGGTTCGGTGAATTTCAAATTGTGTCTGGAGTTAAGAGACCAAGTTCTAGCTCTGTTTTTATTTTTTTTTATTTATTTTTAAATTTAATTTTATTTATTTTTTTATACAGCAGGTCCTTATTAGTCATCAATTTTATATGCATCAGTGTATACATGTCAATCCCAATCGCTTAATTCAGCATACCCCACCCCCACCCCCGCTGCTTTCTCCCCTTGGTGCTCATACGTTTGTTCTCTACATCTGTGTCTCAATTTCTGCCCTGCAAACCGGTTCATCTGTACCATTTTTCTAGGTTCCACATATATGAGTTAATATACATTTGTTTTTCTATTTCTGACTTACTTTTTATGGCTGGGTAATATTCCATTGTATATATGTACCACTTCTTCTTTATCCATTTGTCTGTTGATGGGCGTTTAGGTTGCTTCCATGACCTGGCTATTGTAAATAGTGTTACAATGAAGGTTGGGGTGCATGTATCTTTTTGAATTGTGGTTTTCTCTGGGTATATGCCCAGTAGTGGGATTGCTGGATCATATGGTAATTCTACTTTTAGTTTTTTAAGGAACCTCCATACTGTTCTCCATAGTGGCTGTATCAATTTACATTCCCACCACCAACAGTGCAAGAGGGTTCCCTTTTCTCCACACCCTCTCCAGCATTTGTTGTTTGTAGATTTTCTGATGAAGCCCATTCATACTGGTGTGAGGTGATACCTCATTGTAGTTTTATTTGCATTTCTCTAATAATTAGTGATGTTGAGCAGCTTTTCATGTGCTTCTTGGCTATCTGTATGTCTTCTTTGGAGAAATGTCTACTTAGGTCTTCTGCCCATTTTTGGACTGGGTTGTTTGTTTTTTTTAATATTGAGCTGCATGAGCTGTTTATATATTTTGGAGATTAATCCTTTGTCCGTTGATTTGTTTGCAAATATTTTCTCCCATCCTGAGGGTTGTCTTTTCGTCTTGTTTATGGTTTCCTTTGCTGTGCAAAAGCTTTTAAGTGTCCTTAGGTCCCATTTGTTTATTTTTGTTTTTATTTCCATTTCTCTAGGAGGTGGATCGAAAAAATCTTGCTGTGATTTATGTCAAAGAGTGTTCTTCCTATGTTTTCCTCTAAGAGTTTTAGAGTGTCTGGTCTTACATTTAGGTCTCTAATCCATTTTGAGTTTATTTTTGTGTATGGTATTAGTGAGTGTTCTAATGTCATTCTTTTACATGTAGCTGTCCAGTTTTCCCAGCATCACTAATTGAAGAGACTGTCTTTTCTCTTTGTATATCCTTGCCTCCTTTGTCATAGATTAGTTGCCCACAGGTGCGTGGGTTTACCTCTGGACTTTCTATCTTGTTCCAGTACCATATTGTCTTGATTACTAAAGTCCCCCACTATTATTGTGTTACGGTCGATTTCCTCTTTCATAGCTGTAAGCAGTTGCCTATGTATTGAGGTGCTCCTATGTTGAGTGCATATATATTTATAATTGCTGTATCTTCTTCTTGGATCAATCCCTTGATCATTATGTAGTGTCCTTCCTTGTCTCTTGTAATATTCTTTATTTTAAAGTCTATTTTATCTGATATGAGTATTGCTACCCCAGCTTTCTTTTGAATTCCATTTGCATGGACTGTCTTTTTCAGTTTCTCACTTTCAGTCTGTATGTGTCCTGAGGTCTGAAGTGGGTCTGTTGTAGACATCATATAGTGGGGCTAATGGCAGACTCTGGGAGGGGTCACGCCAAGGAGTACTTCCCAGAACTTCTGCTGCCAGTTATCTTGTCCCCACGGTGAGCCACAGACACCCCCCACCTCTGCAGGAAACCCTCCAACACTAGCAGGTAGGTGTGGTTCAGTCTCCCCTGGATTCACTGCTCCTTCCCCTGGGTCTCGATGCGCACACTACTTTGTGTGTGCCCTCCAAGAGTGGAGTCTCTGTTTTGCCCAGTCCTGTTGAAGTTCTGCAATCAAATCCCACTGGCGTTCAAAGTCTGATTCTCTAGGAATTCCTCCTCCCGTTGCTGGACCCCCAGGTTGGGAACCTGACGTGAGGCTCAGAATTTTCACTCCAGTGGGTGGACTTCTGTGGTATAAGTGTTCTCCAACCTGTGAGTCACCCACCCAGCAGTATTGGGATTTGTTTTTACTGTGATTGAGCCCCTCCTACCATCTCATTGTGGCTTCTCCTCTGTCTTTGGATGTGGGGTGTCTTTTTTGGTGAGTTCCAGTGTCTTCCTGTCGATGATTGTCCAGCAGCTAGTTGTTATTCTGGTGTTCTCGCAAGAGGGAGCGAGAGCACATCCTTCTACTCCGCCATCTTGGTTCCAAATCCTAGCTCTGTTTTTAGAAAAGAACAAACTTCAGAGTGACCTGGGTTTGAATCCAATGCCATCACTTACTAAGAATGTCTTTCCTCATGTCATTTCCTCTCTCTGACATCAGTTTCCTCATTTGTAAAACGAAGTACTAGACGTGATGATCTTTTGGGTTCCTTCCAAACATGACTCTCCAAGAGCCTACTGTGTGCATGATGATGATACAGAGTGCAAGTGACCATCTAAAATCGTTTCACGTGCTTAGAGAGCAGACCACTTCCTGAACACCTTCTCTTGCCTCGTCCTGTGCGCCTTCTCAGTTGGTAGGCTCCTACAGGAATCCAGATCAAAGACACCCTCTGACAGCCTGCCTAGAAGATAGGAGCTTCCCAAAGCCATAGTCAGTCACCCTACCCATGAGCCCAACACTTCACATGCTCTTAATGAGCCTGTGTTAGGAGAATGGTCCAGAGAGATGACTGAAGGCTGTGAGAAAGAGAGCTGCAGAGGTACAGGTGAGCTGAGGACATGGGTGGTCAGACTCTCCTGTGTGGCAAAGGCCCCTGACATCTGTTGACAAAAGGGGAGGGAGGAAGGTCCTCAACGGGACCTGATGGGAAGACAACAGCCATGCAGGTCCACATATCCATTTCCTGTCATCAGCTGGTGCTTGGTAAAACAGCATCACTGTCCTACAAAGAGCTGGTCTGGGAGAAGGAGTTGGGATTCTAGACCTGGCTCTGAGGCACTGATTGACTCCCAGCAAGTCATTCATCTCTCTGAGCCTCAGTGACCCTGTCTTTATGCAACCAGGTTCTTTCAGGCCTCACCGCTCTGGAGGTATAACCAGAATGTGAATCACAGTAATGGTTGCAGACACTAAGGCTCTAGGGTTCCCCAGGGAACGTACTGGAGCCTTAGTCTCCAAATACTCCTAGTTCAAAGGCTTCTTGGTCCAAGAAAAAAACAGCCTCCTCTTCTTCTATACCTGTGGCATCCGCCCTCTGTCCTCTATCATTCTCCACTCTCTCGCCCACTATATCCCTTGTGAACCTCCTGTAACCGGAAGCTCTGGTCCCAGCAGCGTGCAGGTAAACATTTAAGCCCAGCTTTGTGGTGAGGGGAATGCCTAATTTATAGGGTTTGCCATGTGTCAAGTTGTAAACACTCTCACCAAAACTAATTTCAAGATACCAAATGTGACATCATTGAATGCAAAGGCAGGAAGAGCTGTGCAGAAGCACACGGTTTTACAGTATTTTCACCATGCAGATACAAAAGACATAAATAACTTCAAAAGCAGAGATAGTAATAAAATGTTGTAAAATAATTAGGAAGTGATGAATTTTGAGTATTTATTACCTTTTCTTTTATAATTTATTTGATTGTAACTTTATGTAATTTGGTTTTTAGTAATGGGTGTGTTTTAACAACTGTCTCATAAAATTTCTGAAAAATGCATGGTCCTCCCCATTCTGTCCTTCTCAGAGGTACGTTGAGATTTGCAGAGGTACATAGTTAAGGCCCTGGCTGTGGAAGCCTTGTGGGTGAAATAGGGGCATTTATTTCTGCATGAATGTTTTGTCTCCCTTCTTCAACTTCAGTTTCCCCATCTGTCGTATAAAATATTCCTTCCAGATTCTCCTCCCTTTGTTAAGATGGTATTGAGAGAAATGAGGTCCAGTAGTAGTAACACCCTGCATCTCATGGAACCTTACAGTTTACTAAGCCCAAAGCGCATGTTAATTCTCACAGCAATTCTGTGAAGTGAGGTAGATGGAGAAGTGAAGTTAGTGGATGGACCATTTCACACAGGATCAGCAAACTTCTTCTGCAGAGGGTTAGAAAGTAAATATTTTAGGCTGCGCAGGCCATATGGTGTCTACCGCAACTGATTCTGCTCTTGTAGGTTGAAAGCAGCCATAGACAATGTGTAAAAAAAAAACAAGAGCAGCTCTGTTCCAGTAAACTTTACTTATGGACAATGAAATTTGAATTTCATATAATTTTCACATGTCAAATTATTCTTCTTTTGATTTTTCTAACCATTTAAAAATATAAAGATCATTCTTAACTCTCAGGCCATATAAAAACAAGTCATAGGCAAAATCTGAACTGCAGGCAATAGTTTATCATCCTTAACAGAGGAGGAAATTAAGCTTTGAAGAGAACATGACTAGTTCAAGTTGATATAAATGGGAAGAGTTGGGACTGGCTGGGCTCCAACTCTGCTGAGCTTTCCACTAGACCAATCGGCCATCCAAAGGAGCCGCTCTTGTTCTTTAATACATTCACCTGCGGGTGAATTTTCCGCTGTGGGAGTCTCTGTAATCCCCGGGGGATTGTGAGTCATCTTCCCTTACTGTCCATTTCTGACTCTTTAACTGTAGTGGGCTGTCCTATGCATCAAAGTCAATCAGAAGAGGTTTTTGGACAATGTATACTTACAAGCAATTTGTAACCTGCTCCCCTTCTGTTAAGGCAGAAAATAAAGAACCACTGTAACAAATGTTGATTTTATGACTCTGTCCTATTTTCTCCCAGGTACCCTAGATTTTCACAAAGCAGAGACTACCTATCCATTCATTATTCTGTATTCTCAAGTGTGTAGTCCAGGACTCTTCCTGTAGGAAAAACTTGGTGACTAATGACAAAGCTCCCTCGAGCCACGGTGATGTGTGACAATAGGTGGTGTGACTTACCTGTGTGATTTCTTCTCCCTCCAATATATTATAGCAAAATTTTTAAACATTCAGAAGGTGTTTTTTTTTTTTTTTTTTGGCCACGTTGGGTCTTCGTTGCTGCGCGCAGGCTTTCTCTAGCTGGGCAAGCAGGGGCTTCTCTTCGGTGAGGTGCACGGGCTTCTCATTACGGTGGCTTCTCTTGTTGCTGAGCATGGGCTCTAGGCGCGTGGGCTTCAGTAGTTGTGGCTCATGAGCTTAGTTGCTCTGCGGCACGTGGGATCTTCCCAGACCAGGGATTGAACCCATGTCCCCTGCATTGGCAGGCAGATTCTTAACCACTGTGCCACCTGAGAAGTCCCTAGAAGAATTTAAAGAACTGCGTAGTGAACACCCACCGCCTAGATTCTATAACTAGCATTATACTGTATTTGTTTTATTACACATCTGTCCATCCATCAGTCCATTCTTTATGCTTTTAACACATTTCAGTGTAAGTGGCATACATCAGTACACTTAACTTTTAAACATTTTACCATCTTATAACTAGAGTTCAGTATTTGTTTATGCTTATAAATTTATCTATCTACTTATTTATTCTTGGTCTGGTATACATTCGAGAGGCTCTAGAAGCTGCCTCCAGAAAATAGCTCCCCGCTACACTGACCCCTGAAGACTTTACTTGGGCATTTCTTTCTTTGACTTTTCCAGGGCTTTGCTAAAGCAAATGCCTTTGGTGAAGAGAACTCATCTCTACCCAGCAGCAGCTGGAGTAGTGGAAATAGAATTTGGCCAGGCCAGGGTTTGAATCCCCACTCCGTCACTTAATAGTTGTGTGTCCTTGGACAAAAAACACTTTTTTAATCTCTTTGAGCCTCTTCATATGTAAAATGTGGTTAATAATAACTACCCTGAGATAATAATAGTGAGGATCGAAAACAGTGTTTGTGAAATACCTGACAAATGATAGTGTGGTAGGACAACCAGATTGAGAAATGAATTGTGCCTCTATTTTCCTGTCTATAGGCATGTCACAAAAGAGTGAGAACTGTTTCCAGCTTCACCCCAATTCCACTCCAGGGAGCTCATCCACGCTTTGAGTACTAAGGTTTAGGCTCTTCATAACCCCTTGGGTGGAGAGGACTGCTTCCCTGTGTCTCCACTCTAAAATATGAAGCGAAAGGAAAATCTAACCAGAGCTGTGGCTGCAAAGAGCTGGCTCCACGGCAGGCTGCTGCTTGGACTGGAGCTGGTGGGACTGGCTTGAACCCCAAGGGAGAGTGAGGAGGAGTGAGGGAGTGGCAGGAGCTGTGCGTGGGGGAGACCTGCCCCCCACACCCACACAGCGACCCAGGACACAGCTGAACCTCTTATAGGGTCTGGAGGACTATGGCCAAGTTGGCACGGAGAGACAGCCCCTAGGGGCAGCCCTCACTCCCTTGAAGGGACCCTACAGGTTCGGACTATGGGCAGAAGACTTTCCCCAAGCTTTCCAAATTGAGTAAGTATCCTGAACATTCAGACCACCTTACAGAGGGGAAGCAGAGTGGAATGTCCCTCCAGCTAGCTAGGTAGAATCTCACAGTCATATTTCATTTAGAAAATTAACAATCCATCCTTGCAGTTTCTTTCCTTCTTTTTCCTTCCAAAAGTCTGTGTCTTGAGAGACGTGCCAATGGCAAGTTGTTACATGGCAGAAAGGGAGTTAGGGACTCTGGAGAGATTCTTTCCCTCTGGCAGAGACAGACCTGAGAGACACTGAGAAGAGCGATCTGGCTCAGGAGTACCCAGCGCCCCATCTGTGGGGAGGAAGAGAGACTGAGGAAAGGGCAGAGGGAGCCGAGGGGAGCAAGACAGAAGGCTGGCATCTGGACTCCCCTAACCTTCTATCCCAGAGCCAGACAGGCTCTTCTGCTCCCACTTATGTCCCAAGCTGCTTCTTCCTGTAGCTTGTCTGCTGGAGAATAAAAAACAAATGGAACATGCAAAAAAATTCAGCAGAAATAATTACAGGTTACTACAAATCAATTGGTGAATAGTGAATAGCTGCAGGCAGGTAGCCCTGTCAGGGTTCTTCAGCTTAACACCTGGCCCTCCCATGGCAGCTCCAGTGTTAGTCTCCGGGGCGTGAGACCAAAGAGTCCTGGATGTGATGCCCGAGGATCTGGGTGTGGGTCCCAGGCCCACCCTGACCAGCTGTGTGAATCCAGGCAATCCACTCCATCCCTCCTCGCCTTGGTTTCATCACCTAGACTGAGATCCAAATTACATGTACTACTATTATCTGTCACGGCTTGTTGAGGGAGATGAATCTCAAAGGATGTAGTAGATGCAAAAGTGCTTCAGATGATCTCCTGAATCCATCCACTTGTCTCCACCTCTATCAGTGACTCCTTGAACTTACTCCCACCGTCTCTCATCCAGCCTGCTGCAATGGCCCTACTGACTGGCCTGTATCCACTCTAGCCTCTTTTTCTAATCTCTTCAGTAGGCTTGCAGCCAGCTTGATTCTCTACGATCCAAAGTCTGACCATGTACCCAGGGTTGTCCAGTCCCTGAGGACTGAAGGGAACGTGGGACCGAGGGTTGCGGTGCTAAAGGTAGTTTGGATTAAGAGAGAGAGAGAGTGCTGGCGAGGAGGGTAGAAACGAGGTGGTACAACACAACAGCATTCATTGCGTGTTCTGTGGCGTGGTGAGGGGATGTGAGGGGTCTGTTACAGTGTCCCGTCCTCATGTTGCTTAACAACTATGGGTTTGCAAATGTGAAACAAATGGAGTGCAAAGTTGTGTAGTCCTAATTATAAAATAGTTCCGTCTGCTGCAGAAGCCCCAGGAAGTTCATGGTAAGGGCTGGAATTAAGACGAGACCTTGAAGAGCTGGATTACGGCAAAGAGGGAAGGATGGGCTTCTGGAGAGGGGATCAGATTGGGCTATTCTTGGTCGGCCGGGGGTAGCGGTGTGGGGACCGAGTAGTGAGGAGAAGGGGCCCAGTACTAGGAAGCTGGCTGGACTCCATGGGGCGGCTGGCTGGGTAGTAGAGTCAGGTGAAGCAGGACTTCAAAGTCTAGCCTGAGGTCATGAGATCCAATTTAGACTAAATGTGGATAACCTGATGAATTATTGATTTGCTTAATGGGTAATTTCATAGCTCAGAAGTGGAGGAAGCAAGGGAGAAATTCACTGCTCTGGACTTAACTCTAACCAGCCTCAGGGAACACTTGTTGGCCATCAAGTGACCGAGCCTAGGGAAAGTGACTGTCAGCCTGGAGTGGTCACAGTAAGGAGGGCACCATGGCCCAGCAGGCATCGGTGCTAAGCTTGAGGGAAGGGAATCTGAACATCCCTGCTTGGGAAAACAGAGGGGCCAGAGACTCAGAACAGTGGCAACAGTGGTGGTGTGGGGAGGGGTGGCCGAGTTCACAGAAGATACGGGCTCTGAAGATGGAAATCTGCAATTGCCCACAAATAATTCTAAAGAGAGAAGGCACTGGCTCTTCCTCACCCCGCCCCCGCACATACACACTTGTTCTCTGCTCCTGTGTCTGTCATTAGGCATTCAGGCAGTTAATTCTCCCAGACACCCTGCTGAGGGTACCAGGAGCCTTGCACAGTGGAACTGGAATGTTGTCGCAAGGCTCGTCACAGAATCCCTGAGGGAGGCAATAAAGAAGGGGTTTCTCCTCCCTTGGCCTCTCCACGTGGCCCTGTGCTTCTCGCCTCAACTCCGACCCACCCTGACAGGCCAAGTCCCTCGCCCCGACTCCCAGCCCTCCTCGGACTCCGTGCCCTGTCTCTGGCCATGCCTACGCTCTCTGGGTCCCCCTCCAGCTTCCTGATCTGAGACAGGTTCTCGCCCTGTGCTCTTTGGAAGAGAGAGGGCAGAAGCTGAGGTAGTCAGGAAGTGGAGCCCAGGGACTCCAAAGCCAATCATGCCACCTCCCCCCAGAGTTAGCCCGAAACAGCACAGAGGGAAGTAGGGGCAGCATTCCACACCCCCCTCCACCGTCACTAGGGGGCTTCTTGCCACCGCAGGGCAACACCTGCTGCAGGGCAGGCACATCAGGTTGAAGGAACAGTGGATGTTTGAAGCACTTACCAGGCGCTGGCCCTCTGCCGTCACTCCAGGCACTTGGGATGGATTAGTGAACCGAAGCGGTGAGAATTCCCGCACCAGTCAGGCTTCCATTCTAGGGAGGGGAGAAGGGCAAGGGCAGCACACCTAACGGACGAGTGCATTGGGTGCTACATTAGAGGGTGATAAGTGTGACGGGGAACACAGAGCAGAGTATGACGGGATAGGGAATGGGGAGGGTGTTTTAAACAGGGCGGTCAGGCCAGACCTCATTGGGAAGGAGACATTTAAGCAAAAACTTGAAGAGGTGAAGGAGAATCGCAGGCAGTGGAAACAGCTAGAGCAAACAACTAGGAAGGAGAATCGCAGACAGTGGAAGCAACCCTGAGGTGGGAGGGGCTTGGCTTGCTGGAGAAACAGCAGGAAGCAGAGAGGGCGGCCAGACGTGTGGACTGCTACACAAACGAACAACTGAATTCAGGCCTTAGATCAAATGTTACCTACCTCCGAGGTCCTCCTTGAACTCTACACAAAACAGCACCCCGGCTCTGCCCCTTCACCCTGCTTTGTTGTCTTCATTGCCCCCACTATCATGAGACACGTTACATATTTATTTGCATCGTCTGCCTCCCTGAGAGTCGACATACGCTTCATGAAGGCAGGGACGTTACCCGTGTCTGCTCTGTCCCCAGGGTCTGGCTCACAGTCAGACGAGCCGAATGTGAGAACTGCCTGTGAGCGGGACGCCTTCCACCCCAGAGGCTGCAGAGGAGCCTCCCAAGGTAGTTCTTTATTCCCTAAACTGCAGGGAACGTTCTGACCCACCGTGACTCTCATCGTCCTGAGGGGAAGTCCATAGCAGTGCCACAGGGCTCTTTCACTGGCCTTGGTCAGTTGAGGGCCGTGCAGGCAGAGTCTCCTGTAAGCGTTGTCCTAAGACCTTCCTCGCAGGGCAGGCAAGTATTTTGCTTTCCTTTGTTCACCAAATATTTGTTGGGCAGCTACTATATGCCAAGCACAGAGGAGCAGTTGGAATGATGCCACCCTAGCCCTTTGCAGGACCCCTAGGGCCAGCCTTCGTTGGGCAGATGGGTGGAGTACGCCAGGTGCATGCCAGGCCCTGGGAATGCAAAGATGAACGGCACAGTAGTATCTGCATTAACCAAGCTGCTGACAGTCTAGTAGATGTGAAAGACACGTAAACAACTATGTCACGGTGATGAGTACAATGACTATGTATACAGAGAACAAACTGAAAGTGAGTGTCACGTCACCTTGCGGTCTGGTTTGAAGTACCCCCTCCCCCCCAATCCTTTTCCTGCTGAGCCTGGAAAGAGGAATTCACTTGTAAGGGTTAAGCATTGTGCTCCCCTGGTGGCCTGGACTTAATTAATATTCCTGAGAGAGTAACTAACACATGATGAAATTCAGGCGATCACCTTCTGATGTTTGAGGACACGAGATGCCATGTGAGGGGGCTGATGGAGAGAAAGGAGGGGCTGAGGGACCCTCCTCTCCCAGCTCTCTGTCCCCTCTCTTTCAGTGGTCTCCATTTTTAGGTGCCGAGGCTTTCAGGCTGTCTGGGGGGTTCTCTCATCCTAGAGGGAAAGATTTGATAAACACATTAATTAACACATTCACTCTAATAGGCTCATGATCTGGGATCTCCTCACAGCTATGCTTTCTTTTGTCCCTTGCTGCATCCGCTGGGGCAATTAAAATTTCCATCTCCATACAGCGGGATGTGGCTTCCTGAACACCTTCCTCACCCCCTGTCTCTGAGGCCAGCCCTTACCATCCATGTCCTGGCTATGTGGATAGGGCCGATGAACATGGGGTTTCTTGATTTTTAGCATGAATCGGAGAAAGACTCCTATGACTACCTCTGTGGACAAACTAGACGAATAAGTTGGATGATAGCATATTAGATAGAGATCTTAGTGGTTTAGTAGCCAAAAGGTATTGATTATTATCATCACAGAGATAAACAACAGGGCTTTTTCGCTGGTTTTGACTTTTTCAAGATTTTAATCAGTGGCTTGGATAAAGACTGAATAGCACAAAGGTTAGAGGAAAACTAACACAAAAGTCAGTAAGCTCAGATATGTAAAGACCCGATGAGGAGGGACAAACCAGATTGTCTGCTGAATGACCCTTGGGCAGCCCAGTAGAACGCTGGCTCTGTAGGAGGGCTTCGAGAACTTGGGTTGGAACCAATGCTGATATGCAAACTTCTCACACAACTCTTTGGGGAATAGGATATTTCTCATGCCAACAAGGTTGTAACCCAGGTTGCAAAGCTCAGGATCTATCCCCTCTAACCTTCATCATTAATATGCAAGGCAATGGGGCACCAGGTTCCCTCTCTTGGATCACAAACACACACACATGTCACTCCAAGTCATGCTCGGCCTAAGCATGCCTCTCCTTGAGATGACAAGTGTCTGGGAGGACCGTGTCCATCCTGCCAGCCACATGCCTGAGCACCTCTACTTTGAGTCTACGTTGTATATCATTTATACAGTGTTTATCCTTGCTCCTTACACCACAGATGAGTCAAAACAAGATTTTTTTTGGAAAGATATAATGCTATATAGATAAATATGCTGCATGTAGGCTAAAAAATCAATTATATAAGTCCACGAATGTGGTGGAGACTTGCCATCATAGCTTGAGAGAAACCAACGAGTTTAGCGGACTCAGAATGAGTAAGGGGAGTGATATGTGGTCTGTGGCTTGATCCAGATTTCAGGAGAGGACCTTGCCCACCCCTGGACAGCTATGCCTAGTGCTGCCCACTCTAGTCCCAAGGAGAAGCCAGGCTAACGGCTGCTGCGGATGTACAGAGTACTTACAAGGCTAGTGGAGCAGCCAAGAGAACCAGACTGGAGCAGACTAACTGTTTGAGGCTGACAGATTTAGAGTAAGGCTAGCCCAGGCTCATGTCCAGGATTCTAAAACTATTTATTCTTTTTTTAAAAAATCAAAGTAATGCATGGGTACCGTTTTTTTTTTTAATTCAATAGTACCACTAAGTCTACAGTGAAAAAATTGCAATCCTTTCCCCCTACTTTTTTGAATTCCTGCTTCCTTGAAAATACTGCTTTCGACTCTCTTCTCTGTTTCTTTTGTTTTCCCCCAACCCCTTATTTCTAAGTAGCAGGATTATACTGCTATCTCTTGGTTTTTCAGTTTTAGCTTTTTTGGATCCTATACCAACCTTTCCTGCACTCCTGCCCCACTCACAATCAATTCTCCCCATCCTCCCATCATAGTACTCTCACCTTGTGGGTGAAATCAGTGTTCAGTGTTGATGGTGTTATGGTTATGGAGATGTAATTCACTGCTTATCTGGGGAATCCAATAAAACTATTTTATTTTTTGGACAACTTTATGTTTTGCTGGAGTTAATAGTTGCCTCATTGTTTGCCTGCTTGCTTAGTTTTCCATGTACTTATCACAAATTTATTTCAAATTCTCTGGCCAAACAATAAAAATCATCTCAATATGTGCAAACATATTAAGTAGTCTTTTTTTTTTCCCTCAAAGATTTCTCTCCTATACCCTTTTTCTTTCTGTTATATCTAACTTGTAACTGTCAAAGCTTGCCGTACAACTGTTATCACGAGCACCCCTTCATCATTAATCTGAGAATTTCTTTTGCCTCTCTCTTGGGTTAAATCTCTTGTTTTCTGAATTCCACATTTTTCTCTTTCTGAGGTTATTTACTCTTTTTGGCAGAATACATCTGCAAGTAGCTTCTTGTGAAAGATAAATGAGAAATTAAGTTTTGAAGCCTTGAAAATGTCTTTATGTCTTTTTTACAGCTTTATTGAGATATATTTCACATCCCATAAAACTCACCCACCTAAAGTGTACAATTCAATGACTTTTAGTACATTCACAGTAGTATGGACACCACAATTTAATGTTAGAACATTTTCAACACCCCCCAAAAGAAACCCTGTCCACATTAGCAATCATTCACTATTTCTGCTCACCTTACTTCCCCAAACTCCCTGCCTCAACCCCAGACAGCCACTAATTTACCTTCTGTCCTTATGAGTTTGCCAATTCTGGACACTTCACCATATAATATGTGGTCTTTTGTGACTAACTTTACTCACTTAATCTTTTCAAGGTTCACCCATGTTGTGGCATGTATCAGTACCTCATTCTTTTTCATTGCTAAATAATAATTCTGGCATATGAATATACCACGCTTTGTTTGTTCATTCATCAGTTGATGTATATGTGGGTTGCTTCCACTTTTTGGTTATTTTGAATAATGCTGTGCTGGACATTAATGTCTAAGTTTTTTGTGTGGACCTATATTTCATTTCTGGGGTATATACCTAGGAGTGGAATTGCTAGGTTACATAACTCTATGTTTAGCATTTTGAGCAACTGTCAAACAGTTTTCCAAAGTGACTGAACCATTTTACATTCCCACCAGCAATGTATGAATGTTCCAATTTCTCCATATCCTAACCAATACTTGTTCTCTTTTTTATTTTAGCCATTCAAGTGAGTGTGAAGTGGTATTTCATTCTGATCGGCTTTACATTTCCCTAAGATTGATGTTGAGCATATTTTCATGTTTATTTACCACTTGTATATCTTCTTTGGAGAAATGTCTATTCAAATCCTTTGCCAACTTTTAAATTGTACTATTTGTGTTTTTATTGTTGTAAGAGTTCTTTATATATCCTGGATATATGTGATTTGCAAATATGTATTGTTCTATGGGTTATCTTTTCACTTCCTTGCTAGTGCCCTTCGATACACAAAGGTTTTCAAATTTCATAATTTCTAATTTACCTATTTTTCCTTTTGTCACTTGTTTTTAGTGTTGTATCTAAGAAACCATTGTGTAATCAAAGACCACAAATATTTACTCCTATGCCTTCTTCTAGGAGGTTTATAGTTTTAGCACTTACATTTGGGTCTGTGGTCCATTTTGAGTTAGCACTTACATTTGGGTCTGTGGTCCATTTTGAGTTAATGTTTGCGTATGGTGTGAAGCAGGGGTCTAACTTCAGTCTTTTGCTTATGGATATCTAGTTTTCACTGACCATTTGTTGAAATAAAAAAATCTATTCTTTCCCTCGTTGAATTGTCTTGGCACCCTTGTTAAAAATCAGTTGACTATATACTTGAGGGTTTGTTTCTGGACTCTCAATTCTATTGCATTGATATATATGTCAATTCTTATGCCAGTACTACATTGTCTTAATTACTGTAGCTTTGTAGTCAGTTTTAAGTTGGTAAGTATAAGTCCTCCAACTTGCTCTTCTTCTTCAGCATTGTTTTGGCTATTCTGGATCTCTTGCCTTTCCATATGAATTTACAATCAGCTTGTCATTTTTTGCAAAAAGAATCTAGAATTTTGATAGTTATCACATTGAATCTGTAGATCAGTTTAGGGACTATTTACCATCATGACAATGTTAACTCTTCCAATCTATAAACATGGGATCCCCTTCCATTTATTTGCATCTTTAATTTATTTTTTAAATGTCTTGTAGTTTTCAGTATACAAGTCTTGCATTTCTTTTGTTAAATTTATTCCTAGGCATTTTCTTATTTTCACTGTGATTGTAAGTGGAATTGTTTCCTTAATGCCTCAATTAATTAATTTTTAGATTGTTCATTATTAGTGTATGGAAAGATAATTAAAATTTTAATACACTGATCTTGCATCCTGCCACATTGATGAATTCATTTATTAAATCTACTAGTTTTTAGAGGATTTCTTAGGATTTTCTATATACAAGGTGTTGTCATCTGCTAATAGTTTTATTTCTTCCTAAGTGGATGACTTTAGTTTTTTTTAATGACTAATTGACCTAGTTAGCCCTTCCTGTTTAATGTTGAAGAGAAATGATGAGAGCAGACTTCCTTGTCTTGTTCCTGATCTTAGGATGAAAGCATCCATTCTTCCACCATTAATTATGATCTAGCTGGCGGTTTTTCATAGATGCCTATTATCCGATTAAGGAACTTCCCTTCTATTCCTATGTTGTTAAGTGTTTTTATCATGAAAGAATGTTGAATTTGTCAAATGCTTTTTCTTTGTCTATTGAGATGATCGTGTGATTATTATTATCCTTTATTCTATTAATAAGGTGTATTACATCGATTGATTTTAGTAGGTTAAATCAACCTTGCATTCCTGGGACAAATTTCATTTGGTCACAGTGTACAATCCTTTTTTATGTTGCTGAATTTGGTTTGCTAGTATTTTTGCATTTATATTCATAACAGATAGTCTGTAGTATTGTAGATGGTCTGTAGTATTCCTGTGATAATATTAGTTTTGATATCAGAGTAATACTTATCTCATAGAATAAGTTGGGAAGTGAGTTTTATATATTCTTAAACTTTAATAGTTTAATTGGATTGAAAGAAATTTCTTTAGAATAAGTTTCATAGAACTTCTGTAAAAGAGCAGATAGTAACTATTTTAGATTTTAGGGGCCACACATGGTCTCTGTCACATATTCTTCCTTGTGTTGCTTTCTATAACACTTAAAAAATTTATATATCATTCTTAGCTCAGGGGCCGTAGAAAAACAGGCTGTGACATAGATTTGGCCCACAGGCCATAGTTGGCCAATCCCTGCTTTAAAAGTTCAAAGGCATTGCTCCATTCTCTTTTGGATTCTTTCCTTAACCTTTTTATGTAATCTTTGCTGTTTTGCTTTGTTTTTTCTCTGAAAGCATATATATTCTTCTATTTATCTCTGGAATCTGGAAATTTCTCAAGGGTGTGTTCTGGTGTAGGTCTTTTTTATTCTTATTAATAGGAAATCTGTCAATATGAAAACTGTTAACCTGGAAATATATATACTTTTAGTTCTAGGAAGGTTTTTTTAAACATTATTTATTTGCTAATTTCTCCCCCATTTTGCTGTTCTCTCCTTCCCAAACTCCTGTTATTCATAAATTGATTGTTTAGTTTTCTTAACTCTTCTCTATTGTCACCCTCCCTCATTCTTTTTATTCCAACTCCTAGGAGGTTTCCTTAACATAATTTTTAAACTTTTTTGACTTTTGAAATTTTATATATATATATAATGCAATTACTAGAACTCTTTCTTATTCTCTGTTAAGGAGATTTCCTTAACATAATTTTTAAAACTTTTTTGACTTTTGAAATTATATCTATCTATCTATCTATATCGATATATATATTACACAATATACAATTTCTAAGAACTCTTTCTTATTCTTTCTTATTCTCTGAACTCTTTCTTATTCTCTTTTATAGAATCCTGTTTTTGTTTCATAGATGTAATGTATTCTCCTATAGCTCTAAATATACTTAAAATTTTTTAAAGTTTTCTTATGCTTTTTTTCATTGTGTGTTTCTTCATTTTTCTTTCTTCCCTGTTGTTTTACTTTGGGGAAGACTTGTCTAGATGTTTTCCTCCTGATTGTTGATACTTGATTACCCATTCAAATTTAAGAGTAGGAGACAAAATCTGATTAGAAATTCAGCTGGGCTTGTCAACTAGTGGGCTTCACTAATGATTGAGCAAGGATCCTGTCTTTTGAGGAGAAGAGGAACAAATATAAATTTCTTTATTTTTTTCCTCTTTTCCACCATGAAGAATTCTATAATCTCCCACCTACAGGTGGGAGGTAAGTGTAGGACTGGCTGTCTATATTCTGAGAGCCAAGTAGGGGAAAAGGAGGACTAGGGTGGCAGGGGACTCATATTTCAGGATATAAGCTTTGATTTAATTCCCCTTTGCTCACTCCTGGCTCATCTGTGTTGGTATTCCCAGGTACAGAGCCCCTCTAGTTCAGTCTCAAGAGAATAAACCTCTATTCTTTTGTTAGGGTGGGATTGGGATAGGTACATAGTTCCAGGGGTGGGAGATTCGACCTGGGAAATCTAAATGCTTCTTATAAAGATCTTCAACCAATCCTCCTATTTTAGCCCCACCCCACAACTCCCACTTCAGCAATACAAGGAGCCTCCAGTTCCAAAACCTTTACAAAGCTCTGGGGTAGTGATTGGCTTCTTTTTATTGGCTTTCCTAAGGTTCAAATTTCTTGGTCTGCTAAGTCAGTTATTATTTGCACACCAACATTTCAGTTTCTAATTAAATAAAAACATTTCTTTTCTATCTTTGACTCTTATCCTCTTTGAACTTGAGGGTTTATGACTTTAAATTATTTTAATCTAACTTTAGTGAGATACTGGAAAGAAGTTCAGATACCGGAAATAAGTACGTGAGATCAATCTGTCATGTTTTAAAGGAAATTATTACCTCCTTTTAAAAGAAGATGATTCTACATCCTCTGGCAGTATTCTCACTGAGGTGCACTCAGCCCCTCCCTGTCACATCCTGTGGATATTTGGGACCCCCCACTGCTGGTTCTTATGGTCTGGACCCCCCACAAAAGAATTCTCAAGTCAATAAACCTAGAAAAAGTGAAGCAAAATAAACCCAAAGCAAGCAGAAGGAAGAAAATAATAGAGATAACAGTAGAAATCAATGAAATTGAAAACAATAGAGAAAATCAGTAAGCTGGATCTTTGAAAAGATCAATAAAATTGACAAACCTCTAGCAAGAAAAAAAGAAAGAGGACACAAATTATCAATATTAGGAATGAAGCTGGGAATAACACTGGAAGCTCTGCAGACGTCAAAAGGATAAGAAGGAAATGTTACAAACAACTCTATACGAATATATTTGACAACTTTGATGAAATGGACCACTTCCTGGAAAAAAACAAACTACCACAACTGACCAAAAATGAAATAGATCATTTGAATAGTTCTATGGCTATTGAGGAAATTGAATTAATAATTAAAACATTCCCCCCAAAGAAATCTCCAGGCTCTACATCCTTGCTGATTTTTTGGTCTACTTGTTCTCTCAGTTGTTGAGAGAAGGATATTGATGTCTTCAACTACAGTTGTGGCTTGTCTATTTCTATCAGGTTTGCTTTACATATTTTGCAGCTCTGTTCTTTTGTATGTACGCATTTAGAATTGCTATGTCATCTTGATAGCTCACCTTTTTACCATTCTATAATGCCCCTCTTTGTCTCTGGTAATTTTATCTGATATTAATATAGACACATTTGCTTTCTTTTGATTAATGTCTGCATGATATATCTTTTCCCATCTTTTTACCTTCAACTTGACTATATTTTTATACTTAAAATGAGTTTCTTGTAGACAGCATATAGCTGGTCATATTTTTTAATCCACTCTGCCAATCTCTGTCTTTTAATTGGTGTATTTAGACCATTTATATTAAATGTAACTATTGATATGTTAGGGCTAAAGCCTGCCATTTTGTTTTCTGTTTGGTTCCTCTGTTATTCATTTCTCTATTTTTTTTTCTAACTTCCTGTGTACTGCTCAACTACTTTTTGTTTGTTTGTTTGTTTTTCTGCGGTATGCGGGCCTCTCACTGCCATGACCTCTCCCGTTGTGGAGCACAGGCTCCGGATGCGCAGTCCCAGCGGCCATGGCTCACGGGTGCAGCCGCTCCATGGCACGTGGGATCCTCCTGGACCGGGGCACGAACCCACGTCCCCTTCATCGGCAGGTGGACTCTCAACCACTGCGCCACCAGGGAAGCCCTCAACTACTTTTTAGAATGTCATTTTGATTTATCAGTAGTGTTCATAAATGTATCTTTGTATAGCATTTTCAGTGATTGCTCTAGGCATTACATTATATGTAGTAACTTTACACAGTCTACTGATGTCATCATTTTAACAATTTGAGTGTAGTTAGAGAAAACTTAAATCCTTTATGTCCCTTTACCCTCCTTGTTTGCAACATAATTTTCTTATGTATTTCCTCTACAAGCATTTAGAGCCACATCAGACTATGTTAAAATTCTTCCTTCAACCATCAAATATTTAGAAAATTCAAGAAGGAAAGCTTCTTACATTTACCCACACATGTACTCTTTCTATTGTTTTTTCTCCTTTCCAATGTTCCAAGTTTCCTCCTTTTATTATTTCCTTTGTTTCAAAATTTTCCTTTAGCCATTTTTTTTTTTTTTTGGTGGTACGCGGGCCTCTCACTGTTCTGGCCTCTCCCGTTGCGGAGCACAAGCTCCGGACATGCAGGCTCAGCGGCCATGGCTCACAGGCCCAGCCGCTCCATGGCATGTAGGATCTTCCCTGACCGGGGCACGAACCCGTGTCCTCTGCATCAGCAGGTGGACTCTCAACCACTGCACCACCAGGGAAGCCCCTCCTTTAGCCATTTTTATAGGGTAGATCTGCTAGTGACAAATTCTTAGTTTTCCTTTGTTTGAGAATGTCTTAACTTCTTTTCATTTCTGATGGATGTTTTCAGTGGGTATAGGATTCTAGGTTGACAGTTCTTTTAGTACTAAAAACAAAAATATTGTGCCACTTCTCTCTGGCCTCCATAGCTTCTGATGAGAAATTGCTGTCATTCAAATTATTTTTCTCCTACAGGTAGTGCCATTTTTCTTGAACTGTATCAAGATTTTTTGTCTTTAGTTTTCAGAAGCTTAATTATGAAGTATTTTGGTATGAATTTCTTTTGGCTTATCTTGTTTGAGGTTCACTCTGATTCTTGAATCTATAAATTTACATCTCATCAAATTTGGAGAGTTTTTAGCCAGTATTTCTTTGAGTACCTTTTCATCCCCACCCTCTTTCTCTTCTCCTCCTGGGACTCTGATGACATGGATGTTAGATCTTTTGTTATAGTCCCACAGATCCCTGAGGCCCTGTTCTTCTTCTTTTTTTTTTTTCAGCCTATTTTCCCTCAGTTATGTAAGATTTGGTAATTTCTATTGTTGTATCTTCAAGTTCACTGATTTTTTAAATGTCTCCTTCATTCTGCTGTTGAGCCCATCCTTTGAGCATTTTATTTTGAGTATTGTATTGTTAAGTTATAAAATTTCCATTTGGTTCTCTTTTATAACCTCTATTTCTTTGCTGAGACTTTTCCACTTGTTTCAAGTGTGCTCATAATTGCTTGTTGAAGCATTTTATCATGGCTATTTAAAAATCTTTGTCAGGTAATTGTAACATCTTTGTCATCTTGATGTTGGCATCTATCGATTATCTTTGTTTTTTCATTCAGTTTGAAATCTTCCTAGTTCTTGATAAGGCACATGATTTATTGAAACCTGGACATTTTTATGTTATGTTATGAGACTCCAGACCTTAGTTAAACCTTCTTTTTTATCTTGTTTTCTCTGACAAAGCTCCAACAGAGGAATATGTTGTGGGTGACCACTTTATTATTGGCAAGTGAAGGTAGAAGTCTGGTTTCCCATTCATCCTGCAGCCAAGGGAGGGAGGTTCCTCATTGCTGCTGGTCAGGGGTGGGAATTCCAGCTCCCCACATGGTCTCCTCTGGCACAGTGGTAAGGAGGATTTGTTAACCACTTATTGATGATGAAATTCCTGACTTTCCACTAGGTCTGACACCATGCCAGTGGAGAAGGGGAGGGGAGCTTCATTATTGCTAGGTGGGGGGCGTAAGTAGACACTTCCCATGTTACCTCCACTGACATTGTGGTTGGGGGGGCATCTTGGTATCAGTCATCTGGAATGGAAGTCCCTAGTCCCTACTTGGCCTTCTCTGACAGCATTCTGGCAGGTGTGTGGGGACACCTCATTACAGCCTAGGCAGGACAGGAACCTAAGCTTCCCATTCAACCTTTGCTGGCATGGGTGGAGGTAGGGTGATGGTTTTTTTCTGTGGTGTTTGGCTGGAGTGGAGCAGTAATTGTCTAAACATTTTCCATCTTGCTAGGCTGCCCCTTTCCTGGTCCTTTAACTCAACCAGGTTTTTGCTGGAGATTTTTCTCTTTTTTTGTGTCTGTTGTCTTCTGTTTTGTGCCTCTTGGTTTTTCTGGGTCACTGGCTTCTTCAGCTCTAAGTCTGGGATGTATGAGGCCAAAAGAAGATCCATGGACCTCACTACCATGTAATTCCTCAGGTCTTGAAGTACCTAGCCAGTCTGCCTTTGGCTCTCCACCTTTCCGAGTCTTCTTAGGTTTATGTTATATGTAATGTCCAGGGTTTTTAGATGTACTTAGCAGGAGGAACCAGGGAAAGGACATCTAGTCCATTGTCCCAGAAGCAGAAGTCCCCAATATGTTACTTTTTCCATTTCATAAATGAGTAGAGAGACTCATTTATGTTTGTCCCAAATCACAAGATTCCAAGCAGGATATAAACTAATTACCATGGAGCTTCTCCCCTGCCAGAAACCAGGGTGCCCAGAACATGTAAGAGCCAGCACTGGGGCTCCAACCATCCACAGGACGTTGTATGCCCCCAAATCACATGGCAGTTACCTGCATAACTAGAATGTAATCTCACATTTGTATGAGTCTACAACTAAGACTCTTTTCTCCTATGACACAGGCTCATGGGGCCTAGGTCCAAATATAAGAAAAGTGGTCATATGAAATAAGGATTAGACTTACTTCTCATGGATTCAGAGAACAAAGCTGTCCAATCAGAGAGCAGAAGCCATCCATCAGAGATGCTATGGTATGGTTCAAAGGACCACCTGGATAAGAATGTTAAACATGTCATTAAAAATGCAGATCCTGAGGTGATTTTGTATGTGTGCCTCCTAAAGATTGTTAACCATTGCTACAGAGAAAAAGGGGGGAAAGTTCCATGACAGATTAGAGCTCTTCAAACTGAGACTCTGTGATTCTCCTGAGGGCATTGCCTCAGTCACCCGACATGGGTGATGGCCCATGCTGCTCTTTCAATTACTGGTAAAACTAGCCTGGTGAGCAAGGCCAACCCAGTCCTGGCTTATGGGAACATGTCGTGAGCTTCCTCCAGGGGAAGGGAGATTTGGGGTCGGGGAGGGGACCAAGGGAGGGACCTAGTCAAAAGTGGCAGATAGTAGACTAATGGGATTAATACAAGAGAGTCATTAGCCAAGGATCCTGGAACCTTGCCAGCCCTCTCTAACAAATGGCCCAAACTGCCCCCTTAGTAGCATTAAGTGAAATTAGAAATCAGAGATGCTGGCTGATCAATCTCCTTGGGGTTTCTCTGCAGACATTGTGCAGTGGGGGTGGGGACGATCCTTTAGGGGGGTGACCATGGCTTCTCTGCCAGCAGCTATAGCATGTGGTCTGCTCTGTCAGCTTCTCTAGCCCCTGGCCTGGAGACAAGGAGCCAAACAAGCAGGGCTGAATCATGGTCAAATCTTCAACCCATTCCACAGCACCCCACCCCATAGCACAAAGCCACCCTCAAAGAGGAGCCAGTTAGAGGCAAAATGCTTTGTCTCAGAAATTTCCGTGGCCACAAAGTTTAGGTTGGAGTGGTGTCCTGGGCAGGGGTCACTGTGGAATGGTGCCAGGAGGGACTTTCTTTTATTCAGCATAGCCTGAGCCTAAGTTTCTTGAGAATCTGAGAGGCCTCAGATTGAGAAGAAAGGCCATGATCCACTGGGTACCACATCTCCTTCCAAGGCCAGGTTCTGGGGCAGGAGCATACTCAGAAGCCCATTTGGGGCTTAGACACTTGGAAATTTGGTGACCTGAGTTACCTCCCACCTCTTTCAGCATGTGGTCCACCAAGGCTCAATGACTTTGCCTGATGGAAGCTTTTGGAATCTCCAGCAGAGGCCTTGCTGCTTCGTCAGTCCACTTGCTCACATTCTCCACTGCCTTGGCTTAGCCTATGGTGTTAATGGTGATCCATTATCCTCTGTTTCTCATGACAAACCTTGGTTACCTCATCAACCACATCGCTCCTTTCTCCTAGGATGAGGGATGGGGAGGTTAACCAACCCAGGCTGAGATGTGAGAGCAGAAGGTTAAGCAGTGGGGGCTCCTGTGGAGTAGCTGAGCCTCCTGAGGGGACCGGCACCCCGTGGTGCCAGACGGGGAACAACTCAACTCCCAGGATGCTTCTGTGTCAGCAACAGCCATCAACTCTGCCTGCCTGAAGCTCACTGGCCAGGCCTGAGCTCCTGCTGGGAAGAGCTCTTCTGCCCCTCACTGAGACCGGTCGCAGCACAGTCAGCAGCAGAGTGGGCCAAAAGCAATTTCTTCATGACGTTTCCAAGGGTGTGATTTCACACATTGCGCATTTCTTTGGGCTCCCTGGGGGTCTGATGGCATCAAACCCACAGCCAGCAGCACCTCAAAGGTGGAGTGGGTGGTGAGCACACGTGTGGGGTGTGTGTGTGTGTGTGTGTGTGTGTGTGTGTGTGTGTGTGTATGTGTGTGTGTGTGTAATGCCTGCTGAGGCTGTCCACAAACAGTTTTGCATGCACCGGTGAGCGAGGTGCCCAGTGAATACTCTTGTCTATACAACATCAAAATGAGAAATCAATTCTGGTAATTACCCTATTTCCTTGATTCTAATATGCCATTGATTATAAGATACACCACTGATTGAATAGCTGCTTCAAAAAAAAAAGAAAAGAAATTTACACATCTATTTTAAGACACATCCTTATTTCAGAAATGTTAGAACATGTGTAGGGGAAGAGGAGAGATGCATATTATAATGAAGAGAAAATGGTAATTGGGAGATAGTCAAACCAATTGCCTGGTTCATCAGTAAATGCAGTCAGCATGATTTATTGACCTGTTCTGTGAGAGAGAACCTTTTCAGGTGAGAGATTTTTGTGGGTTGGTGGGCACACTGGCCAATGACTCAACCACCTTGAGTTCAATGACTGTGCCCCACTCCTTGCCCTTTCTTGCGGGCCCCTTCCCAAAGAGCATTTCCTCATATTCACTGCCATGCCAGGCATCCGATTCTAACTGACTCCCAGAATTGAAGACAGAAAGGTACCCTCATCTCCTTTCATCTGGCACTGGCTACTGCGCTCAGGGCCTCCCCGCAATTCCCCAGGGACTCAGATCTCCCTCCTATGGTGTCAGCATCACAAAAGACCCATACCCCAGAGCTGGATCAAAAGGGCTGGGCACTCTCCTCCCACCCAATGTCCAGCTGAGGACTTAGTGAGACCATTATCATTTGCTTCCTGCCTGTCTCTCCCACCTTCTCTCCCAGTACACAGCCTCCAGCCAAACCGTCTGTCACCACCTCTCCAGCATGCCAGGCTTCCTCCTGACCCCAGCCTTTGCTAAGGCCGTTCTCCTAAGCTGGCAGGGCCTTCAATACCTGTGATCAACATTCCAATCTATTATTTTGAAGAGGAAAAAGGTGGGCTTTAGACACGCACTGGATTGTGAGGTGGCCCTAATAACGAGCCAGCAGGACACTTGGAAGGTCTGAGGCCTGAGGTGGGAAGTGGTAGGAAAAAAAAATCTTTGAGAAAATGAAAATCAGAAAATTTTGATCCACACTGGAGAGTGGGAGGAACTGGCTAGGGGCTGAGTGAACAGGGGGCTGGAGTGGTCCAGGGAGAAGACAGTTAAGAAAAAGACTTAAGAGGGAGAGTCTTTACAAAGGTGCTGGAGAAGAATCGTGCTATGAAGAAGGCCGGGACAATTTCAGGGGTCAGAGTCTTATAAGTCTCTCTCAGATCTCAAACTCTTCTACTTTACCTGGTTTTTCTATCTTTCATTCAGGGTTCTCAGCCTGGGAGTTAGGGTGCTACCCCTGCCTAGGGCTGTTTAGAAATGTCTGGAGGAGTTTTGATTGTCACTGTAACTGGGTCTCTACTGTCATTTAGTGGGTGGGGCCAGGGATGCTAAGTATGCTGAAGTTCTTGGGATAGTCTGCACATGAATGGACTATGTGTCACAAATACCTAGCTAACCCAGACTGAGAAATTTTAGTCCCTGCACTACTTCACCCGGCCTCTAGGGGCTGGCCTAAGTTTGCCCTGACTGCTCTTCCCTGTCAGTCTGATTTGGAATTTTCAAATAGAAATTTCTTAAGAAACTACGAGAAGACAGATGGGAAATTATCAAAGAAAGCAACAAAGCATAAAAACAGATGAGCATCAACAGATTTCTGAGTCTAAGGAAGAACAAGTTTATTCAGTCTAATCACAGAAGCACTTTTTTTTTTTAACCCACAGTTTTCCTGATTGAAACAATTTACTAGGTGCAGAGGCCTCATTTCTCTCCTTATCCTAAGGACACCACAGCAAGTCATAGTTCAGGCTGGTTCAGATGCTCTCCTGTTTAAGCTTTCCAGAGACCAATTCCTGGACCTCTCTCTGTGCGTGACCCAGAAGGACCATGGGCTCAAATTCACTTCAGTCTCAAGCTGCCCTGGCCTACTGGGCTCTTCCCAATTTCTGGCTTTTTGTTTTTTTGTTTTTTGTTTTTTGTGCGGTACGCGGCCTCTCACTGCTGTGGCCTCTCCCGTTGCAGAGCACAAGCTCTGGACGCGCAGGCCCAGCGGCCATGGCTCACGGGCCCAGCCGCTCCGCGGCATGTGGGATCTTCCCGGACCGGGGCACGAACCCGTGTCCCCTGCATCGGCAAGCGGACTCTCAACCACTGCACCACCAGGGAGGCCCCCAATTTCTGGTTTTTCACACTAGCCCCAAGCACCAGGTCTGTCTAAGGTGTGGTCTTCTGATTTGCCTTTTAGGGTAAGTATAAGGCAATGCTAGTAGCTGTAACAGAGTACTCATAAACTCTCATGATTTAACACAATACAAGTTTATTTTTCACTTATTTAAAGTCTAAAACAAGTATTCCTGATGGGTAGCAACTCTCCTCCAAGTGGTAATTCTGGAACCTAGGCTCCTTCCATCTGGTGGTTCCCCCTCTTTGATATGTAGTTTCTCAGCTTGCCATCTTATCTGCATCAAGCCTGCAGAGAGGAGAGAGCCTGGAGGATTTCCTGTGGGTGGTGTTCAAGGGCCAGACCTGGAACTGCCACACATTGCTTCTGTTCGTGTTCTATTGGCAGGAACCCAGACCCATGGCCTCGCCTAGCTGCACGAGAGACTGGGAAATATACTCTAGCTGTGTGTCTAAGAAGACAAAGAGTTTGATTTGATAATCAACCAGTGGTGTCTGCCCAAATCCCCACATTTATGGGCTTTTAGAAGTCCTGTTGTCATTTTTCTCTACCATTTCTGGCTGATACACAGCAATTTCCTGGTTAAGAATAAATGGCTGGTTCTTTAAAAAATAAAACATAGGATTACCATAGGACCTGCAATTCCACTCTTAGGTGTGTACCCCAAAGAATTTAAAACAGTACTCAAACAAATACTTATTCATAGTTGTACTATTCACAACAGTCAAAAAGTGGAAACAACCCAAGTGTCCATCAATGGAATAAATGGATAAACAAATTGTGGTGTATACATACAATGGAGTATTATTCAGCCATAACAAGAAATGAAGTACGGATATATGTTACAATGTGGATGAACTTCAAAAATATTCTAAGTAAAGAATCCAGACGTGAAAGGTCATGTTACATAATTTTGTTTATACAAAATGTCCAGATAGGAAAATCCACAGGATAGAAAGCAGACTGGTGGTTGCCAGGGACTAGAGGGAGGGGGGAGTAGAGAGTGACTGCTTGTGTACAGGGTCTCCTTTAGGATGAAAATGTTTTGCTTTCAATTTCCCAGATGATTCCATGCCCTGGGGCCACTCTTGCCTTTTGAGACGACCACATTCTGTCTGTGGAATGTGTGTCTCTCTAAATACACTAGCTTTCACTTTAAAATAAAATAAAATAAAACAACAAAATAAAATACAGTGGTTAATTTTATGTTATGTGGATTTCACCTCATTAGAAATTTTTTATGATTCTAAACAAAAGAATAAATGGATGGGTTTAAAAATTTTTGTTTTCAATGAAGTCTAGCTTTTACCTATTATTCTTTGTTAATTTTTCTGCTCTGTATCACATACGATGGCATATCGTCCTGGCCTGGTCCAGCAGCTTACTTCATCCTGTACTCCGTTTAAAGACATTGGGGAATTAACTGGCTTATTTTTCCTTAACTCCTTGGACTTTTCCCTTGGGTTTAGTTTATGATAATAGGAAATGCATTTCTAACATACAGAGTGATGCTCTGTCAGAGTTCATGTGCTGAACAGTGATAATTGACATACCCTGGACTTGGTTATTTTTACTTAGTTACTATTCTAACTGCCACCCACTTCTGGAAGCTTCTGAGCTTCCTTCCCACCATGCCTGCCCTCAACCAGTGGCTGCTCCTCCACCCCTGTCCTCCGGGTGCTGTCTAGGAGATTGAGAGCTAGGCATTTTCAAGCCTCCTAGGAAACCAGCTCCAGTCTTTTCTGCACACATGAGTCAAACATCCACTACAAATTTTAAAATATTAAAAAAAATTAACTATATTCTGCTTCTGCGTCAAATAAAATAGCACAACTTACCACGTTGTTTTGTACTTCTTTTAATATAGAACTTTTATTCCTCTCGAGTATAAGCCCTTTGAGGGTAAGAACCATGCCTTAATTGCCCCTATATCCTTGGCACTTAATACAGTACCTGATAAAAAGGATTGCTCAATAAATATGAATTAAATGAACAAAATGTAATAACATACAGCTAAGAAAATGGTTGTTTTCTCATAGGAATAAACAACTTGATTGAAACCATTCTCTTGTAAAGAGAGCAGCTTTTACCTGAAATCAGTGGATTGTTCACTCCTGGAAGAGCACAAAAGAACCATTAACTAGGGCTGGCAGGAATTATAAGCAGGCAGGCTCAAGGAAAGAAACAAGCTGTTATAAATGGGAGTCTAGAACTCAGGAACAGTGGAAGGGGAAGACCAGGAGTGGCAAGAATAGAGAAACCAGTCCTACTCATTGGGGGAGGGTAGGCAGGCTCTGCCATAGGTCGTGGGGGAAATCCAGACAAGCAGTAAACTCTGTGTGCAGATGGGCATAGGTGGCCCTCTTAGGGAAGCCTATCAAAGGGAAAAAGAGAGGACCCCAGCAGCTCTGGACCTTGGTACGGAGCAGGGGGAGTGCTATGAGCGGGAGCTATGGGAGAGCCAAGTGGGCAGGTGGTCAGCATGAAGGAGAACTGGCAGCCATTTGGGCTGTGGGTGAGATTTCTGGAAAGAATGGTGGAATTCAGTACCCTGGAAAGATAGACAGGAGTAAGGCTGGGTCTTGGCTTTGGAGCAACTGGGCTCTTGCCAAGTTTTCTAGGCAGAAAACTGAAGAGGCCCAGGAGGGATGTTTGCTGAGAACCTGGATACAAACAAGGCCCAAGAACTAGGTTGTGCCATCGGAGCAGGGCTTGGTGACTTGAAGCTGAGCTCCTGGACTAGGTAGGGCGCCTTAAACTTGTTCCACGACTGAGGTCAGGATGAGTCTCGGAGGCTGAGGCAGAAGTGAGAATGCAGACTAGACCAAAGTGCTAGAGTCTAGGGTCTAGAGTCTAGGACCCACTAGAGAATGGGGAAGGGAGGCCGTCGGGGAGCAAAGAGCCATTAAAGTTAAACCTTTGAAAAGCAGACATGTGGTTGCCAAGCTGGATTCAATGATCAGGTCAGGTACCTATAAATTACTCCACTGGATTTAATGTATACACATTTTAAAGATTTTCCTTCCCCATAGCAAAGTAGATTTACAATCTGAATGGCTGAGCTTATTAATTTTAATAACTTCCTCTAGAATGGAAGTATATGCAAGGACAAGAAGTAAGGGCCTATGTTCTGAGGTCTAAGAAAGGAGAGGATCCCTCCCCAACACCTACAGCTATGGTGGCCACAGGGGGTCTTCTGGTGACCATGACCCCAGGGGAGGTTGCTCAGGCCTCCACTCCCCACCTGTCCAGCTGGCATGCCTGCTTCCCTGAGGGCTCCAGACAAATAGAGCCATCTGTTCTCTTACTCAGTGGTTGGGTTGTTCAACCCTTTCTAGATGTGTTTCCCCCAGCTCTCAGTAGAGCACCCCCAGGCCAGTACCTGGGAGAGCCTTAGTAAATTCTGAATGGAAGACGGGCTTGGCCGAGGGCTGGCGACCTTCTTTCCCGCCTGTTTTGAGTGTGCTTCTTCAGTCTTCTAAGCAATTTTATGAGTTATCCAGTGCTTTTTCAATAAATTCCCTTTTCAGATGACATCAGTCTAAGTCAGTCCTGATATTTACAGTCAAGAATCCTAGCAGAGGGGCTTCCCTGGTGGCTCAGTGGTTGAGAGTCCGCCTGCCGATGCAGGGGACACGGGTTCGTGCCCCAGTCCAGGAAGATCCCACATGCTGCCGAGCGGCTGGGCCTGTGAGCCATGGCCGCTGAGCCTGTGCATCCGGAGAGCCCGTGCTCTGCAACAGGAGAGGCCACAACAGTGAGAGGCCCGCGTACCGCAAAAAAAAAAAAAAAAAAAGAACCCTAGCAGATATGGAAATCAGAGTCTTAAGTGGTGGCAGGAAACAGACTTTTGGAGAAATGGAGTGTTGGGATTTGTAATCTGCCTGGTTGGAGCTGAAGACAGTGGGAATCCGGCCAGGAACTCTAGCACCCTGTGGCTCAAGTAGCAAAACAGCTCCTGAAGTTACCACCTGTAGACAAGGGTACAGAGGCTCTGGAGCAGATGCTCTTGATGCCTGCAGCACATTTCCCGCCCTCCAGATTTCAGTGCAGCGGTGGGGCAGTCACATTTAAGCGTGTACCAGTGTCTCTCTGCTTTTCTGCCTCAAAGCTTTCTCCAAAGGCGTGGGACAATGCCTCAGCTCACGATCAGTGCAGCCAGCTCCCAAGTGTGAGGAAAATTAGCATTCCTGAGGGCAAACCTCAACCAAAAGGGGATGGGAGCCAGTGGACAAGTGGTTCCACTCCCTTCCTTCAGAGGACAATTCAAAGGTGCCTCTCGCGTGTTTCAGAAGACCCCCAGTGGGCGTGAGCCCACCACATTTAGCAGCGCAATCACACACCCTCTGTTCATTTTTCTCTCTTTCCTGTCTCACTCACCCTGCTTCCTCACCTGCTTCCTGATGGAAACCCCAGATAAACAACCTGCGTCTGAGTCTGCGTCTCAAGCTCGCTTTCAGGAGAGCCCAAAGTAAGTCAAGGAACAGGGTGGAGTGAAGAATGAAAGGGTGGGAGCTGGAAGGGACGGTGGCAGGGTGGCTGTAGGCTTGCTTCTGCCAGCACTGGGAAGCTTACAGAGAAAATGGAAAACCCAAATTCATACATCCCAGCCCAAGGCATTTATAGAAACCCAGGGACTTTCTATGACCTTACTAAAAGGCTTTATTCTAGCTCGGTCGTTGGACTGAGATAGTCATAATCAATTAGAAAGTTTAATCCTATTGGTGGTCAAATGACAAATTTGTTAAAAAGCCACAGCTTCTCTACATTTCTAATGTGAAAAATAGGGCATTGACCAGCAAAGAGTGGGGTCCCAAAAGCTGGACTGAGGATATGTGGGAAGTCTGGGGGGACTCAAAGCACCCTGAACCTCTCACCCCGACTGAGTCTTTCTGGCTAGAGACAGTACCTCCTCCCCCTCTGCAGTGGTTTCTGCCTTGTTTGTAAACCCCGTATGGACCCACCTTATGCAGTTACCTTGCAAGGATAGGAGTCACTATCCTTATTATCTCCAGACAGAAAAAAATGATTAGAGGTAGATCACAGCATGCTGGGGGGTGGGGGGGTGGAGGTAGTTAATTACTTGGTCAAGCTCTGGAGGAGAAAATGTACACACCAAAAGTACAACATGACATTATTATTTTGAATCACCAAAAATCTGAAGAATCCATGTGAGAATGCATTATGAGAGAATAAGACCAAGAAAAGAATACAGTATGAGATTGTCTGAATCTGAAGATTCTCAATTGAATGTCCTAACCTAAGTCACTAATTCTAAGTTCTAATTCTGTGTTTGGTTGACTGAAGCATGGATTCCACACTAAATGGAGTTGAGAAGCCAGAAATTCCTCAGACAAAAGGAAGGAATGCAGAGAATGGAGGGCATAGAAATGTGGAAATAGATTTATATGAGACCCACCCACTGACTCTGAGAGGACCCAGAAGATATTTCTTTTTTCCCACTGTCTTGAGGAATATATATTTACCAAGATGTCTAGTGGGTCATGTCCTCTTGCCCTGGAATTATGGTTAAGGCCAAAAATTAGGATAGAAGATGCTAAGTATCATACATTCTAAAAGCAGAGTCATCACGCCACCTCTATTCAGGACATACCAGGGGTACCGTCACCACCAACACCCTCACTGTCCCCACGATGTGCAGTGATACCTGAGAGACATAAGCTAGCCTTTGGGGGATACAGTGTTTATGGTGAGAAGCTATTCCCTCCCTTCACACCTGATGGGTGGAGAAAGGAGAGGGGATGCTCTAAGAGAATCACTTGTAAAGAAGGGAGCAGAGAAGACTGCCATTTCATGTCCTGGTTGGATGTCTGCTTTGCTGACCTGAGCAAGGGAAAGGAGACCTGGGGAAAGATGGTAAGGCCGAGTCTGTGTATGGGGCGGGGATGGGCAGTAAGCTTATATTCCTATCATTTGGCATGGTAAAGACCCATGAGTTTCCCAACGGTTGGGTGGCCATAGCAGAAGGGAGCTGGTCTTGAGTTGTCAGTGATTCCACACAAGGACTGACTGCCCACCAAAGTCATCCTGGCAGCTGGAGACCAGGGTTGAGTACAAAACAATTGAATATCAAGCAATTTCGTATGCTTCAACATAATTCTTACACTTAGGGCTAAAGGGAGGCCCAAATGAGGTAATGGATGTGAGAGTAATTTATAGGCTGTAAAGCGCCATAAAATGTCAATATTAATGTCAGTATTGATTATTATCAGATATGTGTGGCAAGTTAGAATTGATGGATTTGAGTAGAATCATTTCATTTAATTCTGTTTGTATAATAAAGAACAACTTGGAGAAACAGATTAAAATTTTAAATTCACATGACAGGTGGCATCAAAGCTGGATTTGAACTCAGGATTCATGGGCTTGGGTGGGCCGCCATGGGAGGGCAGGAGCGCAGGGAGGCCTGGCAGAGAGCTGTGGGTCTGAGAGAGGCAGTAGCCTGCCTGTCTTCCAGCCTGTGCTCAGTTTGTATTCTGTGGCTCTCGGAAGCCCCTTAGGGATTTTTCCGGCACTCTGGTTCCTCCAAGAGCACATGCTGTATTTGTTCACAGTCACTCGCCTTGCCCAGACTCCCAAGGTGACAGCCTCCCTGGAATTCCTGATGCAGTAGGAGCTTCTCTGGTGAATGTCAATACACAAAGGTCCATGGGAGCCTGCAACTTCCAGTTTGGAACCCCCCCCCCTTCCATCCCCAGTGACTCTGCCAAAAGAGATCTGTTTATAGACTCCAGGTCCTGCCAGCAAATGTCCTTCTTGCTGTCCTTCCACCAGCTCAGATAGGTGACCACGTTGTAGGATAT
>NW_020173731.1:11797553-11875823 GCF_003031525.2 Neophocaena asiaeorientalis asiaeorientalis | reverse complement strand
ACCACCTTGAAGGAAATAATTTGGGGGGGGGGGGATGGGCTTGATGACTTTTGAGATCCAGGCAGGCCAAGCAGAGTCGGTGTCTAGCAGAATTAGCACTGAGCTGCCTTTAAACCAGAGCCTTCCAGTTGCTTGCTTTTTGCCCTCTTTACTTTCCTATACAAAAAAGACTCTCAGGGCTTCTCTGGTGGCGCAGTGGTTGAGAGTCCGCCTGCCAAAGTAGGGGACACGGGTTTGAGCCCTGGTCCAGGAGGATCCCACATGCTGCGGAGCGGCTGGGCCCGTGAGCCATGGCCGCTAAGCCTGCGCGTCCGGAGCCCGTGCTCCGCAATGGGAGAGGCCACAACAGTGAGAGGCCCACACAACGCAAAAAAATAAAAATAAAAAAAAATAAAGACTCTCAATCACCTACACTTAGTGCGAATTTAAATCATAGCATTATCCACCATTCGAGCTGGAAGGGTTCTCAGAGACCACCCACAATTTATAGCTGAGGGAACTGAGGCCTAACCCCAGAGATAAGAGGCTTGATTTGAAACTAGGCCTGTGGAATCCCAGATTAGCACTCTTGATGTCAAGTGACATGTTTTCAACAATGAGCTCTCACTTATAAGAATATGAGTGTATGACGTAAGATAGTCCTGAGTTCATCTAAATCTACCCCTTACCAGCTGTGTGACCTGGGGAGCATCACTTGACCTCTCTGGGCCTCAGTTCCCTCATCTGTAACAAACTTCTCAGTGTTGTAGAGAATCAAATAACATGTAAAGTGCCTATCATGCCCAGAGTGTTTCATTTCACTGTGGAATAAAAGACAAACTGTTTTGAAGAATCATTAAGCAAGTAAGACTTTTGGCAACACGGTCAAGGAGGAGGCGAGGAGAGGAAGGCACTCTAACATATCTGATGTCACACTATTTTATCCTGCTTTTGTATAGGACTGGCAGGGTTTTTTTTCCCCCCTAACTTGATTAAATTCAGGAAACATTTATTGAATGCTTATTATGTGCTAGACTAGGTTAAGTTTTGTGGGTGCAGATATACTAAGTCAGTGTCCCTGCACTCTGGAAGGTGACCCTCTGGCTTGGGAGACAGATGGGTGAACAAGGAACTGTGATGCTGTTCTGCATAAGAGGTGCACTAACAGAGGCGTGTACAAGGGAAAGGGCATTCCAGGCAGAAGGAACAGTTTGAACAAGTGCCTGGAGGCATGAAAATCAATTTGGAGGATGTATCAGGGAGGCATAGGCTTGGCAGCTGACAATAGAAAGCTCAAAATAGCAGGGGCTTAAGCAAGCTTGAGGTTTATTTCTCTCTCACATAAAAGAAGTGCAGAGACAGGCAGCCCAGGGCTGATGTGGCAGATCCTCAGTCATTGGGAACCCAGGCAGTGCAAGGTGCTGCTTAGAGCATGGTCTCCAGAAGCACACTGTCTGGGTTTTAATTCTTTCTCAGGCCATGAGACAGTGAAGAAGTTATCTTTCCTCTCTATTTCCTCAGCTGTAAAATGAGGATAATAAAAGTACCTGTCTCATAGGATTGCTGAGGATTCAATGATTTCATACAGAAAAAGTGTTTTGAACAGAACCTGGTACAGAATGGTGTCATATGTATTTTAATATTCTAATTTTTTACTCTAACAACCTTAGCACTTGGCTTTCATTCTCAAGGTCACCACATAGTCCAGAATGGCTGCTGGTGCTCCAGCCATTACATCCCAATTCTAAGTAGCTGAAATAAGAAAGAGGAAGACAACAAAGGTCCCACCCTCCAGCTGAGTCAGTTTCCTTTAAGCAATTTTCCAGAGTTCCCATGAATCACTTATGCTTATAGGTCACTGGCCTGAACTTAGTCACCTGGCCTCATATAGTTGCAAGGGAGGCTTAGAATCATGGTTTTTGGGCTGGGTTCTCTTAGAAAAAAAGGAGAAGGAATACAGATTTTGATTGGTATAATATTGTGATTTATAAATTAAAAGAATGTATATTTGGTCTCTGTTTCTGGCACTGAGCTCCTAAAACCCTTGGAACTTCCTGTGATAAGAGCAATAAATGTGTCTTTTGTTACGTTCGTGAGGTAATTTGGGGAATACCCCTAGGTAACAAGGGCTGAGGGCTGGTTGCCAGGAGAACCAACAGAGTATTTAGAGGATTGGAAACTTCTGTTCCATCCCCTGACCTCTAGGAAGGGGAAAGGGGTTGGAGATTGAGTTCAATCACCAGACCAATGATTTAATCAACTGTGCCTATGTAATGAAGCCTCCATAAAAACGTGAAGGACTGGGCTCAAAGAGCTTCCATGTTGGTGAACATGGGGAGGTTTGGGGAGGGTGGCATGATCAGAGAGAGCATGTGAGCTCTGAGCCCTTTCCCCATACCTTGGAATATGCATCTCTTCCATCTGGCTGTTCCTGATTTACATCCTTTTATAATACACTGATAATCTAGTAAGTTAAATGTTTCTCTGAGTTCTGTGAGCTGCTCTAGCAAATTAAATGAACCCAAGGAGGAAGTTGTTGGAACCTCTAATCTACAGCCGGTTGGTCAGAAACCCAGGTGATTGGGGTGGGGTGGGTGGGCTGGAGCAGTCTTGTAGGACTAAACACATAACCTGTGGGATCTGATGTTATCAGTGTCAAAATTGAGTTGAATTGTAGGACACCCAGCTGGTATTAGAGAATCGCTTGGTGGTATGGGGAAACTATCCCCCTTCCTCTCACACACCTACACATTGGAATCGGGTCTAGAATCCTTTTAAATTGGCAAGTTGCAGTAGCTGCCACAGGGAATAATAGATAAGCTCCAATAGGTGGGCTCCAACATTGAGATCTCTTACATATCACAGGTAGAGTGAGAGGAGGGGTGAGTAAAGAGATGGGTGTCTGCCTGGGAGCAGGGATTAGATTTCTGGTTGGGGAAGGGCAAGTGTGCAAGAAGGTGCCACCTCTGACAGCTGTCTCTCCAAATGTGCTGTTTTCACACTCTTCCTCTTCTAACAGATTTCCATCAGTCTACAATTGTCATACAACACATTACCTTGAAAAATGAAAAGTGCCGCTTTTCAGGAATGTGTTCGCTGCCCCCCTCCCCCTTGCACATGGAACCCTGCAGAGCACCAGCAGCTGGGGAGAGGGAGAGGAAGAAGAGGAGTCTCTGTGTCTGTTAGGATTCTGAGCACCCAGCTTCCTGGTTACTTTTATTGGTGTTCCAGTGTTCACCCCAACTGTGGTTGGTGGCAGAGCTCATTCAATCGGAGACCCTTCTGGAAACCTGCTCTACCTTTATGCTCTGGGTCCCAGGACCTTCTCTAGCCTTTAAGAAGTGGCGGCCTACCTGCTGAGCCCCTTGCAGGATAAAGGTTGGGCTGGCCTTTCTTCAGGATCCAAAATTCTTTGCCCTCAGAGCACTGCTCCTGACCTACCAGCCCCTGCTGCCTTCACCCAGGAGAGCAGACAGACTGGCCATGATAGTAAAAGCAGAGTGCCCAAGCTACACTTAACTTTATGGAGATGGAGTATATTTATTATCTATTCCTGCATGTCTATTTACCCCAAAACTTAATAGCTTTAACATGATAATAAAAAGACAGACATAATAAACTCAGTTTCTGTGGATTGGGAAACTGGGAGAGACATGGCCACGACGTTTTGGCTCAGGGTCTCCATAAGGTTGCAGATAAGAGTTTGGTGGGGCTGCATCATCTGAAGGCTTGACTGGGGCTGGAGGAGCCACTTCCAAGGCAGCTCATCTATATGAGTAGGTGGTCCTGCCCTTTGGCAAGAAGCCTCAGTTCCTCTCCCTGTGGACTTCCTCTGAGGACACTTGAGTGTCCTCACGATGTGGCAGCTGGCTTCCACCAGAGCAAGAGAGCCAGGAGATAGAGAGCCAGGGAGAAGCTTTCCTTTTGATGAACTAGCCTCATGATCACATAGCACTACTTCCACCACCTTCTATTTTTTAGAGTTGAGTTACTAAGTCTGGCTCACATTCAATGGGAGGGAAATTAGGTTACACCGTTTGAATGGGGAGTATTGAAGAATTTGAAGAGAGGGCAGACAGCAGAAGCAAGAAGAACTACAATTCTGCAGCCTGTGGAAGGAAAACCACATTCACAGAAAGATAGACAAAACAAAAAGGCAGAGGACTTAGTACCAGATGAAGGAACAACATAAAAACCTCAGAAAAACAACTAAGTGAAGTGGAGACAGGAAACCTTCAAGAAAAAGAATTCAGAATAATGATAGTGAAGATGATCCAGGACCTTGGAAAAAGAATGGAGGCAAAGATCGAGAAGATGCAAGAAATGTTTAACAAAGACCTAGAACAATTAAAAAACAAACACCTAGAAGATTTAAAGAACAAACAAACAGAGATGAACAATACAATAACCGAAATGAAAATTACACTAGAAGGAGTCAATAGCAGAAAAACTGAGGCAGAAGAACAGATACGTGACCCAGAAGACAGACTGGTGGAATTCACTGCTGCAGAACAGAATAAAGAAAAAATAATCAAAAGAAGTGAAGACAGCCTAAGAGACCTCTGGGACAACATTAAATGCAACAATGTTCACATTATATGGGTCCCAGAAGGAGAAGAGAGAGAGAAAGGACCCGAGAAAATATTTGAAGAGATTACAGTTGAAAACTTCCCTAACATGGGAAAGGAAATAGACACACAAGTCCAGGAAGCGCAGAGAGTCCCAGGCAGGATAAACCCAAGGAGAAACACACTGAGACACATAGTAATCAAATTAACAAAAATTTAAGACAAAGATAATTATTGAAAGCAACAAGGGAACTCCCATAAAGTTAACAGCTGATATCTCAGCAGAAACTCTACAAGCCAGAAGGGAATGGCATGATATATTTAAAGTGATGAAAGGGAAGAACCTACAACCAAGATTACTCTACCCAGCAAGGATCTCATTCAGATTCGATGGAGAAATCAAAAGCTTTACAGACAAGCAAAAACTAAGAGAATTCAGCACCACCAAACCAGTTCTACAACAAATGCTAAAGGAACATCTCTAAGTGGGAAACACAAGAGAAGAAAAGGACCTACAAAAACACACCCAAAACAATTAAGAAAACGGTCATAGGAACATACATATTGATAATTACCTTAAACGTGAATGGATTAAATGCCCCCACCAAAAGACACAGGCTCACTGAGTAGATACAAAAACAAGACCCATATATATGCTGTCTACAAGAGACCCACTTCAGACCTAGGGACACATACAGACTAAAAGTGACAGGATGGGAAAAGATATTCCATGCAAATGGAAATCAAAAGAAAGCTGGAGTAGCAATACTCATATCAGATACAATAGACTTTAAAATAAAGAATGTCACACGAGCCAGGAAGGACACTACATAATGATCAAGGGATCAATCCAAGAAGAAGATATAACAATTACAAATATATATGCACCCAACATAGGAGCACCTCAATACATAAGGCAACAGCTAACAGCTATAAAAGAGGAAATTGACAGTAACACAATAATAGTAGGGGGATAAGCTCTCTCTGGGAAGCAGCAGCCTCTGCCTTCACGGGTGGTGGGAGAATCCAGCCTGCAGCCTAGAGTCCTTTTTGAAACTTGCCGTTGTTGTGAGCTTTATGGCCTCTGGAAGAGCATTTGTAATGAAGGGTTGTGATCTCTGCGTCCTCAGCAAGTCGCAACTGTTTCACAGTGATGAGACAGTCACCCTCTAAATGGAGGACCCTTTGGCACCAAAACCCCGAGACATTAGGATCATTCTGCATGGTCAGAATGCTGCTACGGTTGTGTAAGACGGCACAACTATTCTAGGACTATTCTAGGACGATGGCAAACATGAGCCTAAAGGCAACCTGGGAAGCCCGCTTGCGTTAGCCCATCTTCGCTGGAAGACTCCAGGAACCAAGCAAAATGCAGAGAAAAACCCCTTGTTTTAAAGAAACCCAGTAGGCGGAAGTCTCTATTTATACAGAAACCACCTAAGGAGTGACTTCTTCAAGAGATCGAGGACTCCGTTACAAAGCACGTTTCCTTGATGCCTTGAATATCACGTGGGAGACACACATACTTCCTTGCATGGACAGGCCCACTGTATCAAGAGAGGCACATCTGCATTTATCTCTGAAAAGGATTTCTTTTGAGAAAGCACCTCCCTTCCCTGCAAGACCCGGAAGACATTGACAAGAGCAGGATTAAGCCACGTTGACAATGGGAGGATTATTTCCTAAGCTGGTGTGTGACAAATGCCTATTAATAAATGAACAAGACAGACCTGTCTCCATTTTCTCCCAAAGCCTCCTCACCCACTGACCAGAGCTGAGGTGTCCACGCGGTCACTGACGTTTCCTGTCCTGCCGCCTGCCCAGGCCCCAGGGAGAGCCCTTCTGGGCGCATCTGAGACCCGGGGGCCCGGGCCTCCAGCGCCTGGGTCAGGGGAGCTGCTTGACTGCCTCCCGGCAACGCCTCTCTTGCTTTGTTCTTGGCATTTCCATTGACAGAGGACAAAATGCTTTCTTGTCAAACAAAAATGCACACTGGGGAAGCTTGCCCAAGCAGTTTTTCTCAGGGAAGAAAAGAAGTTGTTTGAAAACCTTAAACTGGCATTGAGACCTCAGAGGCCTGACTGGGCAGCTCTGGTTCTCAGCAGACCTACTTTTTCTGTTTTGAAAGTCCTGTTTTCTCCTTCACTTCCTGGCCGTGGAGCTCCGGGGACGTTCCCCTGCAAGGTTCTAAGGCCTCTGTCACCACGGGTCTGCATTCTCCTCTCTTCATAAAAAAGAACAAAATAATGCCATTTGCAGCAACGTGGATGGACCTAGAGATGATCACGCTAAGTGAAGAAATTCAGACAGAGAAAGACAAATATCATATGATATCACCTATACGTGGAATCTAATAATAAAAAAATGGTACAAATGAACTATTTTACAAAACAGAAGCAGACTCACAGATCTTCAAAAGTGTGGTTACCACAGAGGAAACATGGGGGGGAAGTGATAAATTAGGAGGTTGGGATTAACATATACACACTACTATATATAAAACAGATAATCAATAAGTCTGTCACTGTTTGCAGATGACATGATACTATACATAGAGAATCCTAAAGATGCCACCAGAAAACTACTAGAGCTAATCAATGAATTTGGTAAAGTTGCAGGATACAAAATTAATGCACAGAAATCTCTTGAATTCCTATACACTAACAATGAAAGATCAGAAAGAGAAATTAAGGAAACAATCTCATTCACCATTGCAACAAAATGAATAAAATTCCTAGGAATAAACCTACCAAGGAGGTTAAAGACCTGTACTCAGAAAACTGGAAGACACTGATGAAAGAAATCAAAGATGACACAAACGCATGGAGAGATATACCGTGTTCTTGGATTGGAAGAATCAATATTGTGAAAATGACTATACTACCCAAAGCAATTTACAGATTCAATACAATCTCTAATAAATTACCAGTGGCATTTTTTACAGAACTAGAACAAAAAATCTTAAAATTTGTATGGAGACACAAAAGACCCCAAATAGCCAAAGCAGCCTTTTTTTTTTTTAATTTAATTTAATTTATTTTTGGCTGTGTTGGGTCTTCGTTGCTGTGCAGGGGCTTGATCTAGTTGCAGAGAAAGGTGAGTGGTGGCTAATCTTCATTGCGGTGAGCAGGCTTCTCATTGCAGCAGCTTCTCCTGTTGTGGAGCACAGGCTCTAGGCACGTGGGCTCAGTAGTTGTGGCTCGCGGGCTCTAGAGCGCAGACTCAGTAGTTGTGGTGCACCAGCTTAGTTGCTTCATGGCATGTGGGATCTTCCTGGACCAGGGCTCGAACCCCTGTCCCCTGCATTGGCAGGCGGATTCTTAACCACTGCGCTACCAGGGAAGCCCAGCCAAAGCAGTCTTGAGGGAAAAAAATGGAGCTGGAGGAATCAGACTCCCTGACTGCAGACTATACTACAAAGCTACAGTAATCAAAACAGATTACTGGCACCAAAACAGAAATATAGATCAATGGAACAGGATAGAAAGCCCATAGATAAACCTACACACCTATGGTCAACTAATCTATGACAAAAGAGGCAAGGATATACAGTAGAGAAAAGACAGTCTTTTCAATAAGTGGTGCTGGGAAAACTGGACAGCTACATGTAAAAGAATGAAATTAGAACACTCCCTAACACCATACACAGAAATAAACTCAAAATGGATTAGAGACCTAAATGTGAGACTGGACAGTATAAAACTCTTAGAGGAAAACATAGGAAGAACACTCTTTGACATAAATCACAGCAAGAACTTTTTTGATCCACCTCCAAGAGAAATAGAAATAAAAACAAAAATAAACAAATGGGACCTAATGAAACTTAAAAGCTTTTGCAAAGCAAAGGAAACTACAAACAAGACAAAAAGACAACCCTCAGAATGGGAGAAAATATTTGCAAATGAAGCAACTGACAAAGGATTAATCTCCAAATATAAACAGCTCATGGAGCTCAATATTAAAAAAACAAGCAACCCAATCCAAAAATGAGCAGAAGACCTAAATAGACATTTCTCCAAAGAAGACACACAGGTGACCAAGAAGCACATGAGAAGCTGATCAACATCACTAATTATTAGAGAAATGCAAATCAAAACTACAATGAGGTATCACCTCACACCAGTTAGAATGGGCTTCATCAGAAAATCTACAAACAACAAATGCTGGAGAGGGTGTGGAGAAAAGGGAACTCTCTTTCACTGTTGGTGGGAATGTAAATTGAAACAGCCACTATGGAGAACTGTATGGAAGTTCTTTAAAAATCTAAAAACAGAACTACCATATGATCCAGCAATCCCACTACTGGGCATATACCCAGAGAAAACCACAATTCAAGAAGACACATGCACCCCAATGTTCATTGCAGCACTATTTACAATAGCCAGGTCATGGAAGCAACCTACATGCCCATCGACAGATGAATGGATAAAGAAGTTGTGGTACATATATACAGTGGAATATTACTCAGCCATAAAAAGGAACGAAATTGGGTCATTTGTAGAGATGTGGATGGATCTAGAGACTGTCATACACAGTGAAGTAAGTCAGAAGGAGAAAAACAGATATTGTATATTAACACATATATGTGGAACCTAGAAAAATGGTACAGATGAACCCGTTTGCAGGGTAGATATAGAGACATGGATGTAGAGAACAAACGTATGGACACCAAGGCGGGAAAGCGTGGTGGGTGGGGTGGTGGGAGGAACTGGGAGATTGGGACAGTCATATATACACTTATATGTATAAAATAGATAACTATAAATAACCCAATTTCGTTTCTTTTTATGGCTGAGAAATATTCCATTGTATATATGTGCCACATCTTCTTTATCTATTCATCTGTTGATGGACGCTAAGGTTGCTTCCATGTCCTGGCTATTGTAAATAGAGCTGCAATGAACATTGTGGTACATGACTCTTTTTGAATTATGTTTTTTTCAGGGTATATGCCCAGTAGTGGGATTGCTGGGGCAGGACAGGAATTAAGATTCAGACGTAGAGAATGGACTTGAGGACACAGGGAGGGGGAAGGGTAAGCTGGGACAAAGGGAGAGAGTGGCATGGACATATACACACTACCAAATGTAAAATAGGTAGCTAGTGGGAAGCAGCTGCATAGCACAGGGAGATCAGCTCAGTGCTTTGTGACCACCTAGAGGGGTGGGATAGGGAGGGTGAGAGGGAGAGAGATGCAAGAGGGAAGAGATACGGGGATATGTGTATATGTATAACTGATTCACTTTGTTATAAAGCAGAAACTAACACACCATTGTAAAGCAATTATACTCCAATAAAGATGTTAAAAAAAAAGATAACTAATAAGAACCTGCTGTATAAAAAAATAAATAAAATTAAATAAAAAAAAAAAAGAATTTGAATAAATATTTTAAAACCACAACACTGCGTTTAGGCCCTGGGGAGCCTGGGGTGAAGGAGGCCTGAGGCAGAATCAGAAGGAGACTTATGAAACTCACCCTCACATCCCTAGGAATTTAAAGGCAACTGTGGAAAATTCTTTTGGGTTAGGTTGTCACTGGAGAATCATATGATCTAATCTAGAAATTCCCAAATGCCAGGTGGCTCTGATGTTGTCTCAGCAACCCCTCTATTTAGTTAATGCTGACGGCCCAAAGGTCCTAAACTGCGGCTTGGCATTGCTGCCAAGGTTCATTGCCTCCTCACTAGAAAGCACCCTCCCGTGGTATGGAAAGGGAAACTGAGGCACAGGGAGGATTCTGGGAGAGGTCTGACTTATACCCCACCTCTCTACACCACAGCGTCTCCCTCCTGATGCTCCAGGAAGCTAGCATTTGTGGGAAATGTCCAACATGCCAGCAGTGCTAAGTGTCTTTATGTTATTTTATCCTCCTCTTAACCCACTAAGGTAGGTGTGGATTCCCCCATTTTACTTATGAGGAAACTGAGCCACATGTCCAAAAGATTATGCTGTAGAAGTAACCCAAGGTCACTCAGCCAATAACAGGTACTGTGATCCTAAACCAGCCTCACCGACTCCAAAGCTAGTGCTCTTAATCTCTACATTCTCCCACCACAGAAATGTTCTAGCTTCTGGAACTATGACTGTTCTGCTGCTTCCAGGGTACCTGGACATCTCTTAACTTACTGTCATAAAGCTGGTGTTCTCCAAGATACAGAAGCCAGAGGTCTGAGGTTCCTTTGTAGGCAAGCAGTGTTCGGGCCCACTGCCCCCCATCTCACTGCAGGTTCCCCTTGGCAGGATCCTGGAAATGGGAGGCATAAGTCCATCCCCTCAGAGCTCCCATGTCACCAGCCCCCTGTGTTAATGCCGCGGGGCTGGGGTCATGAACAGCACTGTCAGCTCAGTCTCCAGTTCTGGCAGCAAGCTGCAGTCAAGGTCAACAGTGATGGCGGCTGATTGCCTCTTACTCATCTGCCCAAATGCCACTGCCCACGTTCCCCACTCCTGCATCCTCCCAGCAGAGCAGTGGATCCCAGGGCAGCCGACACCCATGGCAGCTAGTGGTGGGCACAGAGTACTGGGATCCACACCCAGGAAGCCAGATCAGCGGAGGTGGTGTTTCACATCCATACCACCCTCTTTAGAGGGCACACCTGGACAAAAGCTGGTTGGTTAGGAAAGACCACGTTTCTAGACATAGAGACCTGTCAGCTCCCTCCATGAGAAGAAAATCTGATAAACAGTTCTATATACTGGAGACTTAATGAATCTCCCTTCCTCACACAAGGCCAGTCTGTAGCCTGAAAGATGATCAAGAAAAGGGGCAATTCCAGGCCCAGAGAAAGGACTTTACTCTGTTGCCATTGAGGCTTCAATGTGGGCCCCGTTGTGCCGCTCAGATCCCAGCATAGAGTCAGCCATCAACCTGGCCTCTGTCTGAGAGACTTCAGGCTCCCCTGGTGCAGAGCAGGTATAGCAGAAGTCCCCTTATCCCACACCTCTCTCAGGAAAGACAGGTAGCTGATGTCCACCCTTCATGTTGTCTGCTTACCTAGAGCCAGCTGTGTTTGGTCCAAAATCTGTATGCCAGTAGTACTCTTTTGTAATTACATACTTTTAATTAAATATTATATAAACTGATAAAGTATGAGCGAAAAAAATGTTTCTATGAAAATTAGGTTGAATACTTTGGAAAAAGCCCATAAAGGAGAGACAATTTATGAAGGAAGGAAAGAAAGGAAAAGGAAAGGAAAGGAAAGGAAAGAAAAGAAAAGAAGGAAAAAAGCTTTCTATCTAGGTGTGCCTGAGTTGTCTGTAAAAGATTAGTGGGGAGGGCTTCTCTGGTGGCGCAGTGGTTAACAATCCGCCTGCCAATGCAAGGGACACGGGTTCAAGCCCTAGGCTGGGAAGATCCCACATGCCGCGGAGCAACTAAGCCTGTGTGCCACAACTACTGAGTCCGTGAACCATAACTACTGAAGCCCGCCTGTCCTAGAGCCCACGCTCCGCAACAAGAGAAGCCACCTCAATGAGAAGTCTGCGCACTGCAACAAAGAGTAGTCCCCACTCACTGCAACTAGAGAAAGCCTGTGTGCAGCAACGAGGACCCAATGCTGCCAAAAATAAATAAATAAATTTATATTTAAAAAAATCAGTGGGGAAAAGTTTGGAGGGGAATTATAAAAGTCCTAACCACTCTGCATTCAGATTGCTATGCAAATGCTTTCAATCCTTGGGTAAAATAGAAATCTTTGCTGATGCCTTACGAGTATGACTCATGGAAGAAAGAGGGAAAAACTAGTGGGTCTATACTTACAAAAATGATATGGTCTTACATCCAAAAATTTGCAAATGTTCAATTATAATTTTCAAGATAAAATATTTTTTAAGGAAGGAAATATTTTGGCTGAGTCCCTACTTGAATGAGGATGTTGACCTGTGTTGGTGGCAGCCTGTGCTTACAGAGCCTAATGGGAGAAGAGGCCATAGCACTACCAAAGGCTAATTAGAAAATCTAGGCCAATTGACAATGCTAATCATCTCTTTGAACTAAAGTGTCCTAGCTTCATTAGAATCATTAGAGCCTTTCAGTGAGAGAACATCTTTAGATTTCCACAAGGAAGCAGGGTTTTCTACTCAGCAGACCTGGGCTTAATCAATACTTCCAATATCTTGACCCACGACCTTACTCCAGTTAACAAATGCCGATGCTCCATAGCAGACTTTGTGCTCCTGCATTTCCTCCCTGCCGTGAGGCTGTCTCCTGTTTGGTCCTTCTCACCCGTGTGCATCTTTGTGCCTCACCTGAGTAACTGAATGCTGCGGAAAGAAAACCTTATGTACTGCTGAACCTGCTTTTACCTTCATAACTTCACCCCTCAAAATGGCACCCAACACTGTCTGGCTACTCCACTAGGGTTTTTTTCTGAGGAAAACTTCTTCTACAACTGGAGAGGCCTATTTGATACCGTTTGTTCTTGCCTCAAGCCTCCCATACCTGTTCCTTCTTCCCTTACTTTCCTGGGAGAATAGAAACCATCTGACGTGCACTCCCTCATTTTTCCAAAACTTCTTCCCCTCTCCCTTTCTTCTTCTCCCACACTCTGGTTACAGTCAGCAATGCTCCATGAGGGCAGAACCTAGCACAGTGTCTGGCATATTAGTGGGCTCCCAAGATTGAGGATGAATAAGTGAATTCTCCATCCTTTCCTGATTTACCAGGACACTCTTCTTTGTTTACATACGACCTCCTGGAGGGGTGAGAGGAAGAGCTCATCACATTGACTTAAGCATCTGGGATAAGATGAAAATGAAATCATGGTTGTTTTCATCATTCACAGATGATGTACTAAGTCCACCTTTCCAGGTTCATCTCGGTTTTATTTCCATCTGCCATTTGCATTTGCGTGTGCCTCTCCCAGAAGGTGACACTTTGCACTTCTGAGTCCTCAGCGGGTGGCAGCGTACTGCTTGACACATAGGTGGGGCTCCACAAAAGGTTGCTGAATTGTTGAGTGCCCGCAAACCTAATAGTCACTCTGGATCCCTCCCTTTTCTGCTCTTTCCACATCCAATCTGCTAGCAGACCCCTTCAGTTTTTACTTCTATGTCAGGGGTCAGCCGAATTTTCCTGTAAAAGATCAGATAGTAAATACTGTAGGCATATGGGCCATATGGTCTCCATCATAACTACTCGATTCATTATATTATGAAAGCAGCCATAGACACTACATAAATGAATGGCACAGCTGTGTTACGATAAAGCTTTATTTACAAAAACAGGCATGGACAGGACCTGGCCCAGTTTGCAGAACCCTGTTCTATATATCTCCACACTGTTCTTAGCAAAGAAAATAATGCTGAGAAAAAGAGCCATCCTTGGTGCCTTCTATTTTCTTCAAGAAGTACCTCGGGAAGGGTTAGTGTTGCCTTATGTGGTTGTGTGCCTGTGTTTGTATGCACCAGATCAATGGAGCTCTTTTCACCAGACCAACGAAGCTCTTTTCCTGGCCCTTGGATAGATCTCTCACATAACCCTTCTTTCTTGACAAGCTCATATATTCTAGACACAAAAGCTGGTGCCCCAGCACTGCCGCTTTTTAACTGAGCGACCTTTTCCAAGTTACTTAACCATTAAGGATCTCTCATCTCATTTACAGCACTAGAGGAGTATTGCAACTTTACCCATGGGGTTGTCCTAAGGGTTAAGTGTGATGATGTATCTAAAATGATTGGCACAGCGCCTGGCACAGAGCAAGTGCTCAAGAGCAGTATTAGTGCTAGTGTTGGTATTATTGTTATCACTGTATATTGATATACATCTCCACATATAAATGCAGCAGAGCTTCGTGTTTAGGAGCATGGGCACCTGAGTCAGTCTGCCAAGGTTTGAATCCCAGCTCCATCACTTACTGTGTGACTTTGGGGAAGTGCCTCGGTTTACCTAACTCGCCAGGTTGCTATGAGGATTAAATGAGTTATATATACATAGTGCTTGGCAAATATCAAGCACCGTGGAAGTGTTTGCTATCATCATCACCAACATTGTTATCGGGACCAGGACAGAGTCCCAGAATCCCCTGGACTCAGCATTCCTGGTGTCCAGGCATCATGCTAGTTGCTCAGCCCTTTGCAGAGCAGGATCTAAAAACTTCTGCCATTGTTCTCTCCACTTCTAAGAAAGCATTTTCTCCTTTCCTGCCTGCTTTAAACCAGTGGGTGAGGACCCTTCTCTCCCCACGCTCTGCTTCTCCCCTCACCCCTTCTCCCTGAGGGTATTTGCATTCCTGGTATTTATTTAGCTCCTATAATCAGGCTGCTTGTACTGTGGTGATTGGAGTCATACAAACTGGGTAAGAATAGAATTCACAGTCATTAGCTTCCTTAGAGACCTAACTCACTACCACTGCTCACAGCCTGGTGGGTGGGGAACATTGGAGGGCAAGGGGTTGGGCTTCATCCCTCTCCTGAACTCTTCCAGCATCTGCTGAAGTAGCTCACCCCCCTTAGCATTTAAGTAGCCACAAAACTCTGTTCCCTTTGTTTATACTAGATGGACTCCACTCCTACTGACTTGTGATATCTGTCATATTCCCTCCATGCAAGGGTGCTGAGCATCATTTAAAGGTCAGTGGCTGCTCTCTAACTCCGACAGAGACTGACCCCCATGTGATCAGTGTTGCCCGATTAAAGTAAGAACTAGGGCAGGTAGTTGGACTATTTTGGGCAGGGGTGATAGAAGGAAGGCATATAACACTGGATATATTCTCTTGGTTTCCATTTAAAACAAGGATTTAATTATCTAATGGCATGGAAACAGTTTGTAGAAGCTATGAAATACTCTAGTTAGAGAAGGGTTTAAAGAAGTAAAACCTCCACAGTGCACATTGAATGCTTTGTCATTAACAGAACTGTTATAAATTCCCTTTCTCGGAGCATTTGCTTATTTATCTTTTTCCCTCACCTCCAGCAGCCCCGGGCCTTTTCACGGGTCTAAAGCAGCTTGTTTCTGCTTAGATTACTTATGTTAATTATCTCCTCAGCACTTCTACCTCTTTGTTTGGTGCTCCAGGCCTCAGAGATCCGCTCCATTTTCAACTTCCGACTGCAATTCAGTAGCTCTGAATTTCTTTTTAAAACAGGTACTCCTGCCAGTGACTTCCCTTGGCTGTTTCTAATTTGCTCACTCAGGTTCCTTCCTTCCAATGAGAGTCTTCATTTTATCATCTGACTTCTAAGGGAATTGGGCCTTTATTCCTTCTGAAAAGCCATTGAACAAAAGAGAAAATGAATCTACCCCCAGAAGGAGCTGTGCATTGTAAAACAAGGACTGGGCACTTCTGGTCAATGTGGTGCACTGAGCTGATAGAAAACAACTCTACCTTCACAGCCCCACCCCTCTCCAAACACATGGGAATGCCGGATAAAATAGAACAAAAGAAAAATTTAAAACATAGCCAAGCTCAATGTTAAGGGAGAGAAATCCCCAATGCTAGATTAACAGACAGGAGACTCAAAGTCAGGGTGGTTAGGAGCTGCTGAGCCAGAATGGCCCGTGGAATTAGAAATCAGCTGGGGGCTGGAGTTCTGGTACCTGACTAGGGAGGAGAGACGTGGCCGAGGGCCTCAGGGAGTAGAGCTGAGCTGTCGTAAAGGTAGAGATTGTGAAGGTCTGATCAACCCATGCAACAAGAATAAGACAATCTCTACCAACCATCTTGGAAATTGATAAGGAAAGCTTTATGTTCATGCTGGCCATGGATGTACAAAGGGTCATTCTCAAGAAATTGGCATCCTAAACCATTTTGACAAGCTTGGGTTCTAAATTTCCACAATTCCCATGGTACAGGGACCCCAGCTGAGAAATTAACATAAAAACCAGCCAGAAACTTTTGAACTCTGTAGGATCCTGCAGATGCCTTGTGAGAAAGGACACTTCCATTGCCCAGGACACATGGGAATCCCATGGTAAGTAATCCCCACTGAATAGAGGCTCACAGTCAAATATTGTAACCACAAAAGAAAACAAACCACCAGAAGGGATAGATAGTAGGTACTTGAAGTGAAAGAATTTGCACTGCAATATCCGGATATAATAAAATATTTGAAAGAAAATGTAATAAGTACCCTTAAAATGTTAAAATATTAAAGGAGGAATAGTCATCAGGAAAATACGAATAAGACCACATGACAAAAAATGGAATTGTCAAAAAGAGCATATGAAAATTCTAGAAATAAAAAATATAATAGTGAAAACTTAAAAACTCAATGGAAGTTTGAATAATAGCCTTTTCAAGGTCAAAGAAAGAAATAATGAATTTTTAAAACGCTAGATCTGAGGTAATAATCTAGAATGAAGCTCAGAGGGGTAAAGAGATGAAAACCAGGCTCATTGGTCTATGGAGGATATAATGAGAAGGTTGGAAGAAGGTTAATAAGAGTTATGAAAAGAGAGAAAGGGGTAAGAAAAATGCTCAGGATCAAGAACTGTCGACCTAGAATTCTATACTCAGTTCAACTGTCGTACAAAAATGAATGTGAAATAAAAATGTTTTCAGACATTTGAAGATTGAGTTTTGCTACTTACAGCCCTACATTGAAAAACACTTTTAATGAAACTGAACATAAAGAAGTAGGTCTCAAAAACTAATAGTGATATTTAAAAAATTCATGTGATTCTGACACAAACCCATGCCCAAGACACAAAACCTTAATTTTACTTAAGTAAAAACTGAGACTCAGAGAGGTAAAAATGACCTACTCAAGGTCAATTCCAGATAAACTGTGTGCATCAAATCCAGGTCAAATTGTGTGAAAGAAGCAATAATACTTAAATGTTTTGGTGTAATTTTATCTGTCTCAGAGTTTGTTTGGCTTGAATGAAGAGGCCTCAGAATCAGGAAAAAGTGAGAGACAGGGCGTGTTGCTCCAGCACAGGGTTTGTTCAGTTATGTCTGGTGCAACATTTATTGGGCTGGTTCCCATTGTTTTGTGTGTGTGTGATTAAATAAATATGTTCTATGTTTAAAAAATAAACCAAAAATATTAATAATGTGTAAGGAAATTGGTTTATATGTTGGTAAATCTAAGTATCAAAAATTTTAAATATCTAATTTGGGGGAGTTTAATCATGAAATGTAACTAGCATATTGCTTTCATTGAAAATATTATTTGTATGAAATTGCCATTTTTATAGGTTAAAAATTGTTGAATATTGGCGATTTCATGTGGTTCAACTGAATAGATGGCAGTATCTTGAAAGACAGGAGGGAGAAATCAGATGCACAGCACTGTAAAGACCTTGTATAGCTCAGGAAAAAGATGAGTCATGTTAGACATTGTTAAGTACATATGTTAAAATATTAAAGGTAGGTAATTCAATAAAAGTGCATATAAAAAATTAAGTAATTCCTAAAAGGAAAAAAATAATCAAAGAAAAAAAATTGAAAAATTCTGCATCAATCCAATGGTAGGCAGGAAAGGAGGCGAAAAAAGTGACAAAGGAAATGTTTAGTAAATGGGCTCTGAATCTGATGAGACTTGAGCTCTAAACTTGGCTTTGCCACTTCCTAGCTCTGTGGCCAGTGTCATGGGCAAGTTACTTCCTTGTCTTCCCTTTTGAGCTCCATTTTCCTCAACTGCAAAATGAGGGCAGTGAAATCTTTACAGGGTGGTTGTGAGCATTATATGAGATAATACGTACAAAGTGGATGGCTATGGCATACAGTAGGTGCTCTGCCCTCTCTTCCTGCTCTGCCCTCTCTTCCTGCTCTGCACCACCCTTACCACCTTAATCACACATGTTAAGGAAGGTCTCCCTGCCTCTAACAGCACCCCATTGTAGTACCGTTCCAGGCCAGTTTCCTCGCCCTGTACTTGGTGAAAATGGTAGCAGCTGAGATTCTGCATGATGGCTTGGCCTGGAGATCTTCGTCAAAGGACCTGAATCATGTGTCTGTCCCCTCCTGGCTGCATGATACTGGGCAAATGAACACTCTCTGAACCTCAGTTTTTTTCATGTGTTAAATGAGTTAACAATAGTGATGTCTATCTTAGGGTTTTTTCATCAGGATTCAAAAGGGAAGAAAGATGAAAGCTTTGTAAACTACAAAATGCTATATATTGTTATACTCAGCCATTAAAAAGAATGAAATAATGTCATTTTCAGCAACGTGGATGGACCTAGAGATTAACATACCAAGCAAAGTAAATCAGAAAGAGAAAGACAAATGCTGTATGATATCTCTCATATGTGGAATCTAAAATACAACACAGGACTTTCCCAGCGGCCCAGTGGCTAAGACTGTGCACTTCCACTGCAGGGGCCACGGGTTCGATCCCTGATCAGGGAACTAAGATCCCACATGCAGCAAGGCACAGCCAAACAACAACAACACAAATGAACATATCAACCAAACAAAAAACAGACTCACAGACATAGAGAACAGACTTGTGGTTGCCGAGGGGAAGTGGGGGAGGGAAGGATTGGGAGCTTGGGATTAGCAGATGTAAACTATTATATGTAGGATGGATAAACAACAAGGTCCTACTGTAGAGCACAGGGAACTATATTCAATATCCTGTGATAAACCATGGTGGAAAAGAATATGAAAAAGAATATGTATATATGTATAACTGAATCACTTTGCTGTACAGCAGAAATTAACACAACATTGTAAATCAACCGTACTTCAGTAAAAATTTTTTAAATGCTATATATTGTTATAGGAGAATGTTGATTCTGTTGGAAGTCTTTGAACCCATTTCCAGGTCCAATAAACCCTGACTCTCATCCTAGTCACTTCTGTTTCTTCTTGGTTTGCTGAGAATGAGCTTTCTCTCCCTCACACACATTCAATTATACATTCATTCTTTCAACACAGTATTCCTGAGTGTCTACTATTTGGCAGGAATGGAGGGTAGTCATATGGTTTTTAACATTACTGGAGAGGAGAATCACTCTGAGTAGCTTGCTAAGAAACGACATTTCCCCCAGAGATTCAGATTCACTGGTAAGGAGTCCAAGAAGGTGCATTTTCAAATTAGTGTGCCAGGTTATTCTGATACAAGTGATTTCTTGGCTCAGACTTTGAGAAATGCTGGCCTGGCTCTTCCAGGGAGTCAGAGGGTCTCACCATTTATGCCCTCTGTGCCTGCCAAAGTCTTCAGGCTTTCTGTTGAAAGACTGCAGAGCCGAGAGGGAGGGTGTGGGACTCTGTTTGGTGGCTTCATCCTCAGGAATGAGGGTCTCCTTGCCCTCACATCTTCCTCCTTGGAGGAAATAAACCTAATAGCAAAAGATTTTAGGCCTGATGGACCCTGCCATTAAGACAAGCACCTGTGAAAGCCATGTTTGTAAGGAGTGAGCTCTAAGACTTCTTGCAGGGCTGCCAGCCATACTTGTTCTCTGAGCCTGTTGTGGCCGGCTCTGCTAATGGGCTCTGATGTTCTCGTCCACCCTGCTCAGATATAAGGTCTCCCACCATGTTAAGTCAGTATCTGGCCTGTGGCTGCCTGGGTTCTCCCTTCACTGTCCATAGAGGAGATCAGCAACTCTGCCTCTTGGTTTCACTGGACTGAAGAGAGAGGGCAGAGCCAGGCTTTCCAAGTGTGAGGAACCCCACTGGACCACATGCACAAATGCACGATGTGTCTGCAGGGAGGCCAGCGTGATGCACAGAGGCCTGGAGGCCAGGTGCAGAGGTGCCCAGGTTCCGGGCTGCTCTGATGAACTTCCTTCAGTCCTGACATCTCTCTGCAGGCAGTCCACTCGTCGTTCTGGGCTAACCCTTTCTCAGCCGCTTGGGAGTCCAAATCCTTTCTCCCCTCCGCACGTTTTGCTCTTCCTAAACGTCTTGCCCACTTCCCTGTGCCTGTCTGGTCCTTAGCTTTTCACAGACATGGCCTGAAACATGCAAGTTTCTCTTTAGGGAGACAGAGTTTATCAACTCACTGACTGTTAGACTGTAAAGAGCTTTCAAAATCATCTAATAGAACTGACTGCTCTGCCTCAACCTCTCCCTCTACATTTTATAGATGTGAAAACCGATTTGCAGAGAAAAAAGCAACTCCTGTTCATTCGGGTTACAGTCAGACATTAATGTACACCTCATCCTCAACACCAATTAGACCCAAGGTAGAAATGATAACATAGTGTCGGATGCAGAATGGGGGCAGGGGGCAGAAATTTAGGGAGAAGAGGCGGCAGCCTCAGAACGCTGCAGACAACCAATGCAGTGGATCTTTGAGTGCCTTGGTTGGTTGTCTCTATTCCTCCAGTTTCTAAAAAGTGCAGAACATCTTTCTTTTCATAGGACCTCACTTACTTTCAGAGCAGTCTTGGACTTAAAGAGGAACATGGATAATTGCCCCCTCCTGCGTGCATGAGAAATCAGCTGAGCCACAGAAAACTCATTTGATTTGCCCGCGGTTGTATTGCCGAGACTTTGAACCCAGGTTCCTGACTGCCAGCTCCATGCTCTGTGCATCCCTGGTTGCTCCACTGTGAAGACCCATTTTGCCAGAGCCAGAAAGTCAGTCCCCCTCCCTTTGGGGAAGCAGCAAGAAGCAAAAGGCACATCCCATTGGCCACAGACTTTCTCCCAAGGTGGAGGCATCTCCTGACTGTCCTCATGGCAGGTGTCAGAGACCTGGCTGAGAACATCAGTGCAATGGCAGGAGATTGCCACTGTGGGCGCAGAATGGCCTTTGCGCTGTGTTGCCTGGGGTTCTGACCATGTGGGCGAAACATACAACTTTTAGTTCCACATATAGAAATTTGGGGGAAATCCCTTGACTGTCCAAACTTCCTGCAGCCCAGCTTTCCATTGCTATGAAAACAACACATTGAGGGGTTTTTTTCTGCCTCTTTTTTCCCCTCTCAAGATCATTGGAGATGTGTTGTCTTCTTCCCACTATCAAGGCCTGAGAGAATACCTCAGATCAGAAACCAAAGAAATAATGAGCAGCAGTTCAAGGGATTTGTGTCCTAGCCTGCCACCAGCCTCTCCGTGCCTCAGTTGTTCCAACTGTTCAGTGGAATAACAGAACATGCCTTCGCCATCTCAAAGGGCTGATAGAAGACTCAAATGAGAGCATAAATATGTAAAGAGGCATGAAAATGTAGAGCACCATATAAACATGAGGTCACAGGTGAACAGCCATCATCATCACAGCAACCCATCCTCAGCTCCCAAAGCTTTCTAACCAGAGCTCCTTCAGGACTCCTCTTTCAGAGGCAAATGATGGTGAATAGGGCTGATATCAGGAATTTATCTTTTGATAAAGTACCTTCTGTCCTGTGCAGTTCATTCGGCCCCATCACCTTCCCTTTCTTTATCTATGTTATCAATTTGAGACAGTCTTCTGGAAATAACCACCTTGAGGGCCTTTAAGGTCCCTGTTCATCAAAGGAAGTATCAACCATGCTCACTAGGCAGTGCTTATGGTGGGAAGGAAGTGGAGTCAGACATTTCAGAGAGATGTTTAATAGGAGTTTTCAGAACAACCCTTAGTTCCTTAGCAAGCTCAGTTTACCAGAACAATTCATTTCATGAATGTTCTGGTTAGTAAGTTTTGCTGCACTGTTACCGCCAACAACATTCCAATAAATGTTTGTTGAACTGAATTGAACTCCACAAACCCTGTCTTTTCTCACTAGGGCTGGAGAAGGATGGAGAATGGAACCCACGAGGGCCCTCCAGCCTGGGCCTCTCTGAGCCAGCCGGAGGTTCCCCTCTGCCATTGACCAGGTCTTGGTGGGTGGTATTCTAAAGCCATCCTCCACACAGGGCCCCGAAACAAGCAGTAGTCCTGGGGGATAGCAGCAGCCCATATTCCTCTTGGTAAATAGAACCAGTCACCTTAACTAGTTATGGAAACTCTTGCTCTGGCTGTTGGGTCAGTGACAAGAGGAGCCCCAAATGGCTAGGCGGGTGGTGTCGGCTTCCAATTTAACGGAACCATGGCTATGTGTGTTCCCTGTGGGAGCATTCCTCCCTTGGGAATTAAGATCTCGAAACCTACCCAAACCAAGAGAATGTGCACATCAGGAAAAAATGTTATAAATGTATTATTAGATATAGTCACGAGAGGTGTCATTTTCACCCCTTCCACTTGGTTTTCAGACCTTTATATTTTGCTTTGGAGGGAATTGGCACCATCGTACGGTCAGGTTTAAAACATGTATGGCATCCTATAGGATAACACCCCCAATCTCCCCAGCTAGAGTCATAAGTGAGCCCCTGTTGGCCATTCCACTCTTCTGTCATGTCAGCTGCCTCCAGATTATAGGGCCCACGGTAGCATCACTGAATTCCACGGGCATGAGCACAACTTCTGTATTGATATGAGTCCCTTGGTCAGAGGCAAGTTTATATAAGATACCATGATGCTGATATAAGGGATTTTGTAGGTCCCCTGTTGATAGTGCTGGTAGAAGAGTTTCAGGCAAAGAAGGTAAATCCATATATAGAATATGTATCTATTCCCATCAAGACAAAGCACTGCCCCATCTAAGATGGAAATAATTCAATAAAATTAGGTGATTAGCTGGTTCCCAAGGGACTGGTAGCCTTTCCAGGCTCAGTGTTGTCCTCTGCTACTGGCGAGGTGGGCACTCAGCAGTGGTGATTGCCAGAAACCTCGGGGAGGGGAAGTCTCTATTGTTGTGACCATTTCTGCCACTCTGGCCGCTCTATACCTGGGCCCACAGAGCAAGGAGCAGGGTGGATAGGCAGAGAAGTTGACTACAGCCACAAGGCAGGTCATCTTACCTACCTTATTTTTGGAAGCTTCCTCTACCGTGAATGATCACTGGTGATCATCATTTCCTTGGGTCATAACTACCTCCTCAGTCTTCACTCATTCCAAGAGTTTCATCAATATACTTATTCTCCAGTTCTCTTTGTTGTATCAGTCTTCCACTCTTAGTCTTTCCAAGTCCCCGACCGATCCAACTAATCTTTTAGCCACAGCACATGAGACTGTATAGATTTCTTCTTCAGCCCACCTTTCCTTCCAAGCAAATGAGATATTTTTGTCCAAGTTTCTGCCCACTGGGAAGTTTTTCTTCATCACTGTCTTTCAGGGCCACCCTTAGTGGGGCTGTAATGCATCAGCCATCCACTTCTGGCTGGTGTCAACATGGAAATCGACTTATCTAAAAACCAGGTCTACAGTTTATCCTTCTTCTGTTAACTGGTCAGGTGGAAGTTCCTATGAGACCACTTGTGTGGGTTGAGGAAGAGATGTCCATTTAATAATGGAACCATGGTGCACACACCTAGCTTTATGATTTGGGGCATAAGATAATACCCAATTCATAATGAACAGCTCAGGTCACATCATCACTTGGTATCCTTTGGTCAAAAGTTCAGATACTTCAAGTACGTTGAATCTCCTGGGTCATAAGGCCTGAGTGGCAGAGCAACTTGTCCTTCAGCCTGGGCTTGGTGTAGAGTCCTCTACTGCTCTGGGACCCACCTTAAAATGGCAGCCTTATCGGTTGCTGAGCAAATGGGCCACAGTAGATCACCCAAACGTTGCTTTCAAAATCCAAAGAGACTCATCAAGCATCGGGCCTTTTTCTTTGTGGTGCACAGCGTAAAGTGGAGCAATTTAACTTTGACTTTGGAAGGGCTATCCGAAGATGACCTAGACCACTGGATCCCTAGGCATTTCATCAGTGTGTCAGCCCTCTAAATTTTGTGAGGTTTCTCTTCCTATCCCCTGCTATGCCTATACCTTACAGAGGCTTTAGGGGTTCCTGCTGCATCCTGCTCTCTAGGTTCAGCTGACATGATGTCATCAGTATAATGGACCGGCATGAAGTACTGTGAGGTATCAAGGCTCCTTTGAATTAGATGAAAGCTGGAGGGTTGACATAACCCTGAAGACAATGAGAGTAGACCACTGTCTCAGCCAGGTGAAAGCAGACAGCTTCTGATTGTTCTTACTCAGTAAGATAAAGAAAAAAATCATTTTTCAAGTCAATAGCTATCTACCAGGTGCCATTGCTCTAATAAAGACCCCACAGCCAGAAGAGCAGCTGCAGTCACAACTACCTAATAAAGTGTAGCGTAATCCATAGTCATCCTCCACGACCTATATGGCGTTTTTGCTGACCAAATAGGTATTAAACAGGGATATGACTGGAACCACCATCCTTTCATCTTTCAAGGCTTGGATGGTGACCCTAATCTCTGAAGTACCCCCAGGAATGTGGTGTTGCTTTTTGTTTGCTCTTTGGCAAGCAGGAGGATGGGTAGTCAGCTTTCCAGAGGCTTTCTCTTGGCCTTTCTCACGCAGTAGTTTTTATTCCATGGATCAGGGAACTAATGTGGGGACTCTGCCAGTTGCCACTTACGTCTCTTCCATGGGCCCGCTGGAGTTATTGTAGGAGAGCTCACGCCAAGATTTCATTTATCATCAGACCTTCCTAAGTTTCCACTCTGGCTGGTAATCATGGTGGGTTTTTAGGGTTCCCGGAAATCAGCATCCGTTCAGAGCTGGTATCCAGTCACCTACACAGGGCTGTTTATTTCCCTTTCTCTCCTGCCCAGTCACCCTAGCAAATGGCCCCTCAGGTACCTCTGGAGAAGGCTTGGAAGAAATTTACAGAATATACTTTTGGTCACGTTTCAGGCTCCCTTAAAGGGAGCTGGCCTCTCCCTCAGTCAAAGGATTCTGAGTTTGTAAACAACTTCTCTTGGCAAACTGGGTGGGAAACTAAGAATTATCACTATGGCTGCTTGAATCAGGTTTCTATCTACCTCAGTAATAATTTTCCCAGTGATATATTGATAGATCTATGCTGTCTAAAGTGGTAGCTACTGGTCACATGTAGCTACTGAGCACTTAGCCCAAAAAAGAGTAAAGTCTCACATCAGGAATGTTTTATGTTGATTATATGTTGAAATGATCACACTTTAGATATGAGTTAAATAAAATGTATTATTAAAATTATTATCATGGCTTCTTTTTACTTTTTTAATATGTGGCAACTAGAAAGTTTTAAATTACGAATGTGGCTCATGTTGTGTTTCTAGTAGACTGTGCTGATACAGATCAAGCCATTTCATAGTAGGTTGCCCAACTATTTCCTTCCTTTGGACCCTGTGATCAATTAGCCACCACCATAAAGCCACGTGGAACAAAACAATCTGATTACTCTTCTATTCTTGTGGCTCATTAGAGTAATTGAGCCCACCTGTCTCCAGTAGTCTGTCACTGGGGGGATTCCCACTTTTACAATCAGTGTTAGAGATCCTAGTTCAATGGCAGCATCTCCCACTGTTATCTCTGACCTGTGGAGGACAGCCACCACAGAGCTTTTCAATGATGCTGGCATTCTTCTTACTGGTGAGTTTTTAAATGTTTTCGCGAGGGGAGTATCCTCTGGGCCTTAGAGGAGGGATTAATCAGGATACATACAATAGATACATTTCAATTTCCCATTTCCCTAAGCTTGGGATTCCTACCACAATGTGCTAGGGAAGTTCTGCAATGCTCAGCCTCATTAGACATAAGGCACTCTTAAATCCAATATTTAATTACTCAACCAAGCAAACTATTAGAGCCACTCCCAACTGCTTAAACTGCAATATTACACCTTGAATCCCAGGTAAATTCACCCATATTGACAAATTTGATCCAACCCAGCTATATTTCATCCTCCTCAGCCTAATACTCTTGGAATCTATTCACATATACATGTTCCCAAGGTTCCTAACAGTACAAATGGAAAGATAGCACAATTCCTTTGTAGTATAACTACCTCCTCCTGCAGAAGATCTTTCAAATTTTCCCCTGGGCTGTGATGAGATGTGACTCTCATTGTGAATCTGGTGGTAGTGAGATAAGCTGGAGCCATAGGTATACCTCTTGCAAGACAACTGCCCTGTGTGAAATCATAGGTAAGCCTTTATGCAAGGGACTGCTTTCTCCAGCAAGGGAGTTTCAGGGGGACTAGGGGTTCATCTATCTCAGTTTCATTTGTGTCATTCCAAATGTCCTTACCCCAATGTATAACTCTTCCCAACCAGTGCCCTAACATTAGCATAGAAACTTGATAACGTGGTACGTCTACCAGGCATTGTCAATCTTCAACCCACACAATTAGACGTTAGGCCTGACCCACAGTTATGTCTTCTCTGAGGCTGCAAGAGATAAGGATTCTTTTAAGGCCACCACAGAAACTTTCTGGTTCTACACTCATGTCTTGAGTTGGAAGTTCAAGGCTTAAAGCTCCTCAATACCTCTTTCTCTCATAAACTCTCCAGCACAGTCAGAAGTAACCAGCCCACATTACAATTACTGTAATTACCACTGTTGCCATAGCAATCAAGTGCTGCGGTCACTTGATCACTTAAAACTTTGCCTTCCACTGACTATCTTACATCACTCTCAGTGATAATTTGAATAATCTTAATGCTACATCATGGTGCAGATTACCAGTGTCCCATTTCTGCCAGCAATAAGGTCACTTATGCATTCATTAAATAACTGAGAGAACTGGTCCCCAAATCTCACTTTGAAGGTTGTTTTCTGGGACTACTCCTGTTACCAACTATTGTATTAGTCAAGGTCTCAGCAGGAAACAGCATTACATCAGGTGGTGTAGATAAAGCTATCTTGATGAAGAGCTATGACGAGGTCTGAGCAGGGTTAAGGGACCAGATGAAGGATGCTAAGGGACTCAGGGCTTAGCAGTGGTGTAAAACCATCACTATCCAGGGCTGAAAAGGTAATGGAAGAAATAATGTCACCAAAGGACAAAGTGAGAAGTGGAGACATGGAGAAGGGGACATGGCAAGGGTTGCAGTCCATGGAGGGTCGCAGCCACTGCCAGAACTATGATACAAGTGCAGGGCAGGTAAGAAATACTCTAACCCCATGGTCAGACCCATTTGGAAGCCAGAGGACAAAGGCACTCAGGTGATGCAGTCCAAAAAAGGGATGAGTATTCTAGGCCTCAAGTGGTGCAAAGAAGGGCTGAGAATGGATTTGAGAGAGGAGCACAAAAAAAACAAAACAAAACTGTCCTCCAGGTGTTGCATTTTATGTGAACAAACTCCTTTAATCCTTTTAACCTGATATCCATAAGGCACGTATTATTATAATCTCCATTTTACAAGTGAGGCAATAGGTTTGCTCAAAATTATACAAATAATAAATAGTGGGGTTGCAGTTTGAACCTGGGCAATTTGAACTTGAGTTTTTAATTCATGCAAAATGAGATCAGTTAGGCTGGAGGAGAGGGTTCAATTAGAGAAGTGGAGACAGAGGTTGGGGCCAAAGCATGGAAAGCCTTGTAAACTGGTCTGCGGAATTGTTTAGCTCTCTCTCCAAGCTCTGGCAGGTACCATATCTGCTCCTGCAATACTTTTTGAAACCCTGTAGGAATTAGGAAACACATTGACCTTACTTTTCTCTTCTCAGTAGCTCGAGCCAGATAATCAGCCTTGAAGAACCTGCCTAGTGCCCCTGAGTGTGGTAGACACTGGTTGTTTGGGACTCCCATTACCCACTTCTTTCATGTAGTAATTATTCTATTATATTGCTTTGTAATTATTCTGTTATATTGCTTTGGGGGAACTTCCACTCCTCTCAGGCTATGTGTTTCGGGTTGAGGTCCTAAGCAACCCCGCATATTGCATTTCCCCAGAGACAGTGACCTGACCCAAGTCAGGTCAAAAGGTGCCAACCAAAGTCAGTTTCTGGAATTTCATTAGAGGTATAAGAATCTGAGAGGAATTCAAGGTACGACTTTTGCTCCCAGCTTTCTACACATGAAGTCAAGTCTGAAGCCAACATAGAGGAAGGCAAACTGAGAGATGACCAAAAGCATGCCCTTGTGACAGGTTTGAGCCCTGAATCCAGCCATAGCCAGAGTTGGCCCATCCCTGGACTTTTTGTTCCATAAGCCATACATTCATTTTTTCTTCTTAAGACAGTTTTCTGCCATTTGTAATCATAAGGCAAATGTGGCAGTGTGAGGAGGTGAACCTACCTTCTCCAGAAAGGGCTCCATCCTTTGCTCTTTATCCCACAGATTTTTAGAAGCCTGGGGAGGGGGGCCCCGAGAAGGAGGAGACCTGCTTGATGGCAGAGGGTGAGAAGGCCCGGGGAAGAGGAATGTATCCTCTGGGATCAGAGACAAGATAAATGCTTGAATCAACACACATCCCCACAGAGGTATATTTAGTAAACTTTGTTTCTCACAGGGCTTGAAAGATCAAAATTGCTTTTTAAAAAATAATAAAAAGGAAACAGCCACTGTGGTTTCTTTTGACACCAGCCCAATTTCTTGGCTGTCACAATACTTCCAAATAACATGTGTAAGCCTTCGCTGGGATGTCTCATTCCCCCTAAAACCCAAGGCAAAAAACAACAACGAACGTCTGCTGTTTCAGCTGCGTAACAATGTGTGGTCAGAGGCTTCCTGAGATCTCTAACATTCCTGGATGCTTTATAGGACCTGATGTTTTTCCTGCAAGTACAAAATGGCTTTATGTAGATATAATACCGGCTAATGGTGTCAACCCAAGCTAACAGCCTGAACTACTGGGTTCATTATGTAGTGGTCCTGGATAACCTTTGAAATCCACCTGGTCAGCCTTTACAGCTGTAAAAAAATACAGGCCATCGCCATCTTCCTCATGGGAGATAGAACTTGTGGGCTGTTGATGTTGCAAGGTTACTTTTCGCTGTGGTCGTGAGAGATTTCTCACTCGGCCCCCACAGATTCCCCAGGTCTCTCCATTCTCCTGCACCCTCACTTTTTTTATAGCTCAGGGGAGAAAGTACATATTTTCCTATTCAAGATTAACCTTTCCATCTATTGTTTTGATCCCATTTTACATTTAGGACTTGGTCTCCAGTCATTCTCTCTCTCTCCCATATTTTTAAAAAAGTGTGTAATCAGCTTTACTGAAGTGTAATTCATATAGAGTAAAATGCAACCATTTTAGCAAATGGGTGAGTTTTGACAAATGAATATTCCTGTGTAAGCGCTAGCCCCACAATCAAGATGTAAAACACCGCTGTCTCCCCAAAAAGCTGCCACCTGCACTCGGTTCCCCAGCAACCACTGCTGAGAAGTGACAGATCTGCTTTCTGTCACTATAGATTAGTTTTGGCTGTAGTAGCGTTTCATATAAATGGAATCGTATGGAATTCATTTTTTTATGTTTGACTTCTTTTGTTCAGCATAATGTTTTTGAGATGTATCCTCTTGTATCAGTATTCACCCTTTTCATGGCTGAGTAGTATTCCATTGTATAGATACACTAGCTTATTTATCCATGTGCCTGTTGATGGGCGTTTGGTTTGTTTTCATAGTTGTATGAGCTGTGAACATACATATACAATCTTCGTGTAGACATGTTTTCATTTCTCTTGGGTAAATACCTAGAAGTGAAAATTTGAGTTGTATGGTAAATGCATGTTTAGTTTCTAAGAAACAGCCAATTTTTTTCCCAAAGTGGCCATATAATTTTATACTTCTGCCAGAAATACGTGAGAAGTCCACTTGTTTCATATTTTTACCAACACTTGGTATTGTCAGTATTTTTGCCATTTTAGTGCATGTATAGTGGTATCTCATTGTAGTTTTTTTTTTTTTAACATCTTTATTGGGGTATAATTGCTTTACAATGGTGTGTTAGTTTCTGCTTTATAACAAAGTGAATCAGTTATACATATACATATGTTCCCATATCTCTTCCCTCTTGTGTCTCTCTCCCTCCCATCCTCCCTATCCCACCCCTCCAGGCGGTCACAAAGCACCGAGCCGATCTCCCTGTGCCATGCGGCTGCTTCCCACTAGCTATCTACCTTACATTTGTTAGTGTATATATGTCCATGACTGTCTCTCACCCTGTCACAGCCCACCCTTCCCCCTCCCCATATCCTCAATCATTGTAGTTTTAATTTTCATTTTCCTGTTGACTAAAGATGCTGAGGATCTTTTCATGCACTTCTTGGCCATTTGTATCTTCTCTTGTGAAGTGTCCATTCAAATCCTTTGCCCATTTTTTTGGTTCTTGCATTATTGAGTTGTAACACTCTTACAACCCATAAAGATATATTTATATTGGGTTGGCCAAAAAGTTTGTTTGGGTTTTCATACGTTACAGAAAAATCCAAACGAACTTTTTGGCCACCCCAATATCTTTATATGAAATATATATGTATTAGTCTTTTCATTTTCTTAAAGGTGTCTTTCAAAGAGCACGTGTTTTTCATTTTGATGGGTCCAGTTTCTCTCTTCTATATTTCTAACCTCTATTGGCTCCTCCCCTTCAGCGTATAAACATGCTCCAATCCCTCCGATTACTACCAAACCAAACCAAAGAAAAACAGGACAACTACCACTTCCCCCACCACCTCCAAAAGCCCTTTATTGAACTCACATCCCATTCTAGCTACTGTCGTATCCTCCTTCCTCCATTCACAGCCAAGAAGCTCAAAAGAAAAGACTTCACTTATTGTACCTACACCTCCTAAACCCATTCCCTCTTTAACCCACTTGCACCACTCCACTGTGAAATCTCAGGCAGGGTCATGGACCCAGAAGCACAGGCAGGTTCTAAACTCTAGAATATTCTCAGCTTGCAAGGGCTGGGCTGGGGGGCAAAGCCTGGGTGGAGGTGGGGCCCTTGCGGTTGACTGGTGGAGACTGGGAAGCCCTTCCACCACTTTTTCTTGGTGTTTCATTCCTGCTTTCCTCTAATGTCTTTGTGTTGTTGTCTAAATAATCATCACATCAACACATTCCCTTAGAGATGACTGATGAGGAGTTAACCATAGAAGAGTGCTTGTTGAGAGTGACCTTTCCTGGCCTCCACTCTAGTTATGCTACCACCCCCAGCCCAGAACTTCTCCACTGCCTCGCTCTCGTCCCACCTACTCCATCAGATAAGCTCTTGGAGCTCATCATTCCTGACACCCCTGCAGTGCTGGCCAGTGCCCATATTCTCTTTTTCTCCTAAACATTCCCTGTCTTGCTTAGCAAATACATATTAAGTACCTATTTTGCAGCAGAGCTCAACAGCAAAATTATTGACTTCTGGTTGTCTGTCAGATGCTACCCTCAAGACGCTCACAGTCTAAATGAGACATCTGAGTCATCTAGCCCCACAGGGTGACATCTGAGAGCCTAGGGGAACTGGGGTTGGTAAGGGAGTTCCAAGCACTGGGCAGCACCCACAAAGGATGGCGAATGCACATGTAAGGGAAGTGAGGTGTGAGAGCATAGGCATTTATGGTGAGCAGTCCACATGGGGGAGCTTAGGGAACCTGTGGGAAGCATCATAGGATGTAAGTATTCTCTCTTTTAACAGAAGTGGGATTGTAGCCAAGCGTATGGCTGGACTACATTTCCCAGCCTCCCTTGGTGTTAGGTGGGGACACCAGTGGAATGTGAGCAGAAGTGGCGTGTGCTACCTGGATCCAAGGCTTTGTAGGAGTGGGTGTGCCTCCTTCATGCTCTCTTCCCCTTTTTGAGAACTGGGCAGAGACAATAACAAGGCCCTATGGAGACAATAGAGCCACATAATGGAAGAAGCTCCGGCCTTTAATGACTCTGTGAAGCAAAGCCACCCTGCAAAGCTAAACAATCAGCCAAGATTGTTATAGGAACAACAAGTAAACTTCTAATGTGTTAAAACATGGGAAATTTTGAGGATATCTTTATTGTTGCAGTATGGCCCTACCCTACATAACACATTCTGATTATGATACATTTGTGAAAACCCTATTAAACACACACATATGTATAGAAAAGAAATGGAATAAAATATACCAAGTTGTTAATAATGGTGGTTATCTATACGTGGTGGAATTATGGGAGGATTTCCTTTTCTTTGCATTTTTCTCCCTTTCCCAAATTCGCAACAATGAGCATGTGTTATTTTACAGTCATGGCAATTATAAATTCTCTAAATTCAGGTAGTTACAGAGATAATAACAAGCTGAGAAAGAACCTCATTACCAGAAGGCATGTAGCAAGTCTATTCAAGTACAGAATTTAAGGGTAGAAAAAGGCAGAGGAAAAAGCAAGAAAATAATTCAGTTTCATATTCATTGAGGACATAGTCATGCAAAGAAAAAGAGTAGGAGCCTGAAGCAAGATGACGGAGTAGAAGGACGTGCTTTCACTCCCTCTTGTGAGAACACCAGAATCACAAGTAGCTGCTGGACAATTGTCAACAGGAAGACACTGGAACTCACAAAAAAATATACCCCACATCCAAAGGCAAAGGAGAAGCCACAGTGAGATGGTAGGAGGGGTGCAGTCACAGCAAAATCAAATCCCATAACTGCTGGGTGGGTGACTCACAGACTGGAGAACACTTATACCACAGAAGTCCACCCACTGGAGTGAAGGTTCTGAGCCCCACGTCAGGCTTCCCAACCTGGGGGTCTGGCAATGGGAGGAGGAATTCCTAGAGAATCAGACTTTGAGAGCTAGTGGGTTTTGATTGCAGGACTTTGACAGGACTGGGGGAAACAGAGTCTCCACTCTTGGAGGGCACACACAAAGTACTGTGCGCACTACTGCTGCAGAACAGAATAAAGAAAAGACAATGAAAAGAAATGAAGACAGCCTAAGAGACCTCTGGGACAACATTAAACGCAACAACGTTCGCATTATAGGGGTCCCAGAAGGAGAAGAGAGAGAGAGAGGACCAGAGAAAATATCTGAAGAGATTATAGTCGAAAACTTCCCTAACATGGGAAAGGAAATAGCCACCCAAGTCCAGAGAGCACAGCAAGTCCCATACAGGATAAACCCAAGGAGAAACACGCCAAGACACATAGTAATCAAATTGGTAAAAATTAAAGACAAAGAAAAACAATTGAATGCAGCAAGGGAAAACAACAAATAATATACAAGGGAACTCCCATAAAGTTGACAGCTGACTTCTCAGCAGAAATTCTACTGGACCTACAAAAACACACCCAAAACAATTAAGAAAATGGTCATAGGAACATACATATCGATAATTACCTTAAACGTGAATGGATTAAATCCTCCCACCAGAAGACACAGGCTCACTGAGTGGATACAAAAACAAGACATGCTGTCTAGAAGAGACCAACTTCAGACCTAGGGATACATATAGACTGAAAGTGAAGGGGTGGAAAAAAGATATTCCATGCAAATGGAAATCAAAAGAAAGCTGGAGTAGCAATACTCATATCAGATACAATAGACATTAAAATAAAGAATGTTACAAGAGACAAGGAAGGACACTACATAATGATCAAGGGATCAATCCAAGAAGAAGATATAAGGCCATATATGACAAACCCACAGCAAACATCATTCTCAATGGTGGAAAACTGAAAGCATTTCCTCTAAGATCAGGACCAAGACAAGCATGTTCACTCTCACCACTATTATTCAACATAGTATGGAAATCCTAGACACGGCAATCAGAGAAGAAAAAGAAATACATATTGGAAAAGAAGCAGTAAAACTGTCACTGTTTGCAGATGACATGATACTATACATAGAGAATCCTAAAGATGCCACCAGAAAACTACTAGAGCTAATCAATGAATCTGGTAAAGTTGCAGGATACAAAATTAATGCACAGAAATCTCTTGCATTCCTATACACTAATGATGAAAAATCTGAAAGAGAAATTAAGGAAACACTCCCATTTACCATTGCAACAAAAAGAATAAAATACCTAGGAATAAACCTACCTAGGGAGACAAAAGATCTGTATGCAGAAAACTATAAGACACTGATGAAAGAAATTAAAGATGATACCAACAGATGGAGAGACATACCATGTTCTTGGATTGGAAGAATCAGTATTGTGAAAATGACTATACTACCCAAAGCAATCTACAGATTCAATGTAATCCCTATCAAATTACCAACGGCTTTTTAAAAAATTAAGTTATTTTATTTTTGGCTGCTTTGAGTCTTTCCTGCTGCACACAGGCTTTCTCTAGTTGTGGCGAGTGGGGGCTACTCTTTGTTGCGGTGTGCAGGCTTCTGATTGTGGTGCCTTCTCTTGTTATGGAGCACAGGCTGTAGGCTCATGGGCTTCAGTAGCTGTGGCTCGCGGGCTCAGTAGTTGTGGCGCATGAGCTTAGTTGCTCTGCAGCTTGTGGGCTCTTCCCAGACCAGGGCTCGAACCCATGTCCCCTGCATTGGCAGGCAGATTCTAAACCAGTTCACCACCAGGGAAGCTCCACCAATGGCATTTTTTATGGAACTAGAACAAAAAATCTTAAAATTTGTATGGAGACACAAAAGACCCCGAATAGCCAAAGCAGTCTTGAGGGAAAAAAACGGAGCTGGAGGAATCAGACTCCCTGACTTCAGACTATACTACAAAGCTACAGTAATCAAGACAATATGGTACTGGCACAAAAACAGAAACATAGATCAATGGAACAAGATAGAAAGCCCAGAGATAAACCCACGCACCTATGGTCAACTAATCTATGACAAAGGAGGCAAGGATATACAATGGAGAAAAGACAGTCTCTTCAATAAGTGGTGCTGGGAAAACTGGACAGCTACATGTAAAAGAATGAAATTAGAACACTCCCTAACACCATACACAAAAATAAACTCAAAATGGATTAGAGACCTAATGTAAGACCAGACACTCTAAAACTCTTAGAGGAAAACATAGGAAGAACACTCTTTGACATAAATCACATCAAGATTTTCTTGATCCACCTCCTAGAGTAATGGAAATAAAAACAAATATAAACAAATGGGACCTAAGGAAACTTAAAAGCTTTTGCACAGCAAAGGAAACCATAAACAAGACGAAAAGACAACCCTCAGAATGGGAGAAAATATTTGCAAACGAATCAACGGACAAAGGATTAATCTCCAAAATATATAAACAGCTCATGCAGCTCAATATTAAAAAAACAACCCAATCCAAAAATGGGCAGAAGACCTAAATAGACATTTCTCCAAAGAAGACATACAGATGGCCAAGAAGCACATGAAAAGCTGCTCAACATCACTAATTATTAGAGAAATGCAAATAAAACTACAATCAGGTATCACCTCACACCAGTTTGAATGGACTTCATCAGAAAATCTACAAACAACAAATGCTGGAGAGGGTGTGGAGAAAAGGGAACCCTCTTGCACTGTTGGTGGTGGGAATGTAAATTGATACAGCCACTATGGAGAACAGTATGGAGGTTCCTTAAAAAACTAAAAATAGAATTACCATATGATCCAGCAATCCCACTACTGGGCATATACCCAGAGAAACCATGATTCAAAAAGACACACGCACCCCAATGTTCATTGCAGCACTATTTACAACAGCCTGGTCATGGAAGCAACCTAAATGCCCATTGACAGACGAAGGGATAAAGAAGAAGTGGTACATATATACAATGGAATATTACTCAGCTATAAAAAGGAACGAATTTGGGTCAATTTTTGAGACGTGGATGGATCTAGAGACTGTCATACAGAGTGAAGTAAGTCAGAAAGAGAAAAACAAATACCGTATATTAACGCATATACGTGGAACCTAGAAAAATGGTACAGATGAACCGGTTTGCAGGGCAGAAATTGAGACACAGATGTAGAGAACAAACGTATGGACACCAAGGGGGGAAAACCGTGGGGTGTGGGGCTGGTGGTGTGATGAATTGGGCGATTGGGATTGACATGTATACACTGATGAGTATAAAATTTATGACTAATAAGGACCTGCTGTATAAAACAAAAAAGGGATCAAATGTATTCTATTGGAAAGAAGCAAAAATAGACCATATTTACTGTCTAAATTATATAATAATTTAATGATATTTAGCATCTATTGCAGATGTATTTATTATTGCAGATTGTATTTGCTTCATCAACGTCTTTGCTTTGGTAATCTCTGCTGTTTGGTCATTTCTTTTTTTTTTAACTTGTAGTATAGTTGATTTACAATGTGGCGTTAGTTTCTGCTGCACAGTAAATTGATTCAGTTATACATTAAAAAAAAAAAAAAAGAGTAGGGACATCACAGAGGAAAGCCCCAGCCCATGCCCAGCCTGCCTTCTTACTCCTGTCCCGAACCTCTGTCCACCTCATGCCATACCCTGTTGCTGCAGGCATTTGCGGGTGGGGGAGAGGTTTTAGCTTCTGTTTCTATTTTCCTTCATATTGTTTGAGGAGCTGAGGCTATACATGAAGTTAACACAGAGAGGGTCTAGGACCGGAAGGCAAAGAAAGGAGAGTCAGGTGTTGGAAGGTGGGCACTAGTAGGACAGAGATGCTGCACATACTTCTGGAAACGCACTCCTCCCCAGCATAGTACAGAGCACATAGTATACATGTTAGATGTCTGACTGTTCTATCCTGAATTCCAAGACATGAAAAAGGAGGGAGGGAGCTTTCAAAGGAACAGGAAAGAGAAAGGAAGAGAAAAAGATCAATAGAGTTTAAGGAAAGAGTTAGACAAGAGGGAAAAGCGAGGGAATGAAAAGATGAGAGGAGGGACCTCTAACTGGAGGAAAAGAAAAACATGAAGAGAAAAAATAGCAAAGGAGGAGGTACTTTTCGCAGGATGACAGAGGCCTTTTCAGGGTGAAAGAGAACTGTGGTGTCTGGGAGGAGCTGGTATGATAATTAGGGCTGAGGAGCCAGGGGTCGATGTCAGTGAGGGCTCCCCAGGCATCAGTCCCGATCCCAGGTGGAGCAGCTCCGCCAGGGTGTAGTGTGGGGCCCTTTTCTTTGCATTTTTCACCTGCAATTCACCTCCTCCCTGGGGATGCTGGGGAAACAACAATTCTGTTGATGCCAAGTTGCTTGGATAGATTCTGCTACCTGCTATTTGAGGGATAGGACAGGCATAGAGCTTTCTGGAGATTAATTTTTGATTTATTGGTGGTAACAATGGTTTATTCTGATACACCCCAGGGTAAAGAAAGGGCTGTAAATATTTTAAATGCTGTTAGCCAGTGACAAGAAACATCACTGGTTGGGGAGCAGGGCAGATGGGAATTTCAAATACCTTCCCTAAATTACTTAAAGGCAAACTGTGAACACTTGCTAGCTTGTTTAAGAGGGAGGCTGAGGGTAGGCAAGAGAAACCTTATTAACTCGGACAGCGTCTTGTTTTCTCCATAGAGTGTATTTGCTTTTGCTACAGATTGGTTTGGCTTGGCTTTCACAGCTTGCTGAGGCAGTGTGAGGAGGCAGCTTTCAGCCTCCTGGAAAGAAGAGAGATCAGGGACCAGAGCCACCTGACCCATACTCTCCACCAGCACCAGAGGAGCTCAGGACAAAGAAGCAGGGTGGGGTGGTGGGTAAAGCCTTGGACCATGAGTCCAGCCTGGTTGTATGACCTTGGATGAGTAATTTTGACCCTGAATCTCAGTTTCTCTACCTGTAACATGGGATGATAATCCTTGCTGGTGTGGCAGGATAAAGATTGTGAAGTCTGGGAGTATTTGGTACGATTCTTGGAAGAAACAGCCCTCTGGGGTTTGCTTTTTCAGCCTCTTCAGCCCTGTTTGTCAGGCAGAGAAGAGGCTATTTCTTCTCACATGACAAGGAAACTGTGGCTGAGTGAGGGAATGTGGGTGATGGTCAGTGTCAGTTTCCCTGGAAGCCAGGATTAGGATGAGGTGAGTAAGGTATTATATTTGCCCCAGGTGTGCAAATTTAACGGGGTGCCAGAACACTCTGTCATCAAGATGAATAACATTTTAATGTAATACTTTTAGGATCAAAATTAATGCAAAAAAATCCATAATGAACAAAATATCTAATTTTAAAATAGAGACAGGATCAGTTCCCATCTCATAAAACAAGCTTTTTCTTTCCCCTGAGCACAGAGGCAAGGATTCCCTGGGGTGGAGGAAACACTGCCTGGGACTCCGTATTGAGATTTTGTCCCTCTTGGCCTCTCAGTTTAGGGTATGACTCCTTTCTTTCTCTGACCTCCAGCTTTCCCAGCAGAGCCAGGAGAGGCAGGCCACCTGCTCACAGGTTCTGGAGTAAGACCAGGCTGCACTTCAGTCCCTGTCCCATTGTTTACTAGCTCTGGGGGAGTGGGATAGTTGCTTAATATTCTATAAGCCTCAGTTTCCTATCTGTAAGCCTCAGTTTTCTCACCTGTGCCAGCCTCACGGAGTTATTCTGAAGATTAAATGAGATAATGTAGGGGGAGGGATGGACTGGGAGTTTGGGGTTAGTAGATGCAAACTACTACATATAGAATGGATAAGCAACAAGGTCCTACTGTATAGCACAGGGAACTATAGTCAATATCCTGGGATAAACCATAAAGGAAAAGAATATGAAAAAATAATATATATGTATATACCTGAGTCACTGTGCTGTATAGCAGAAATTAATACAACATGGTAAATCAATTATACTTCAATAAAAAAATAAAATTAAAAAAATGAGATAATGTACATAAAGCATGTAACAGAGGGACTGGTCCATATTAAGTGCTTAATAAACATTTGTTATTATTTTTTCCATAAAATGGGTATCATGTCCTCAGCCCCAAAGTGAGACAAGTTATATGCTAAAGCATGATAATACCTGGAAGGAAGGACAGAGCTCCATTCCACTCCTGGAAGCCACCAGGAAGACAGTTCTATATGCTCCTCCCTCCAGCTCCTAAAAATTCTGGTCCTGGCCTGGGCATCTCAGCAGCCCCTCCCAAGAGAGGCTCAAGGCTGGACCCTGACCTGCTGGCCACCTGCCACAGTGAGCAGGTGCTGTCAGCCCAGTGACAGGTCACCATGAAAAAGCAGACTCAGGGCAACTGAGCTGAGGGTCCTGGTGATGCAAAGCTCCCCACGGACGCTGTAACTGGTCCTGCTTCCCCTTTTAAGTTGGGTACTAAGAGCATGGAGCTAAATTTATGGCCCACCTTTAGCAAGAGCGTAATCCTTCAGTTCGTGCCTTAGGTTACAAACCTCCATTTAAAATGCATGCTCTTATTTTCAATTTGTCTCATTTCCAGTCACTCGTTTTAATTTACGTTAAGCTGCCTTAAATCCATTTTGAAACAAGGTGAGGAATAAATAAATACATCCTATCTGTATTTAAACAGCTTTCCATTTTATATGTATGTATTCTTGTGTATCTCTTTTGAAAAAATTACTGCCTGCTGATGCCTGCAAATGGCTGTGTTTGCGTTTGCTAATTGTGTAACTGACTGGATTCAAAATTGAGAGCTCTGATGAGTACCTAGGAAGCAAGGAAACAGAGTGTTTTCATTTTCAATATAAAAAGCAGGGCTGGGCCCAGGTGTCTGCCCTAGGAAGAGTCAATTTAAGGCAGTGGTTCTCCGCTGGGGCCACTTTTGCCTCCCAGGGGGCACTCACTTGGCAATATCTGGAGACATTTTTGGTTGTCACAACTCGGGGTGGAGGGAAGGCATCTGGCATTGCTACTGGCATCTAGTGGGTAGAGGCCAGGGATGCTGCTAAACATCCTGCGATGCGACCCCCACCATAAGAATGATCTGGTCCCAAATGTCAACAGCACCGAGGCTAAACAGCCTTGACTTAAGGGTAGAAAGAGGGAGGAGGGGCAGAATCTTGTAGGGACCAAGGAGGGCTAGAAACCATGGGGGCAGCTCCCGAACCTGGTCAGGAAGAGGGAGCAGATGAGGGCCCATCTCCTCAATTCCCAGGAGACCCTAGTGCTCCCATAGAGCCACAGGAGAAGCGAGAGCGACTTGGGCAAGAAAGGCCTTCTCCAGTCCGAGGGGGGGACTGGGTTCCGGTTGGCTGGGATAGGGAGACTTTCTCCACTGGGATCTCCACCCCGCCAGGCTTTCTGCTGTGTTGGCCCAGGGGAGCCCTGCTGGGGGTCAGAGGGCAGAAGAAACACAGGCAAGCGGCCTTCATTCCTAGCCCCTCTCTGTGGAGCTGCCTCAGGCTGGCCAGTTCCTCAACCGAAGTCACAGCCCTTCTCGAGGCGGCCGACTCCACGTGCCTCTCCTTAGACGTTCTCCTAACAACCTGTAGCTCCCCCTTCGCCACTGACCACCACGGTTCTGCCACCAGCCAGCTCTGCACACCTGGGCGAGTCACTCAGCCTCTGTGGCTTTCCCTTTCCTAGTTTGTGAGGTGAGGGGTTGGACTAGATAACCAACTCGCAGATTTTCTGTATAGGAATGAAAATATCCCGGCCTGAGCTGCTGCCCGGATCCTGGGTTGGGGGCAGCAGAAGCAGGCATTCTGTGGCAACTGTGTGCATCCCAGGCCTTCCAGAGGGGGCCCTGGTGAGCGCAGGAGAAGGCTGGGAGCCCCAGGTCTTCTTGTTGGCTGTCCTGGTGACCTGCTGGGGCGTGGAGGTGGGGTAAGCCCTTCTGGGTCCTCCGAGGCCCCCTGACTCCCTCCCAGCCTCCTCTGCCAACCACACCTCTCTCAAGGCTATATGCATTCTCCTGGGCCCAGGTGCTCCAGGCCAGGAAGTCCCGGGGCCCACCACACACTCAGCGCTGCCCTGCTGGTACCAGCTGGTGGGCTGGGCAGCTTCCTAGGCAAACCTGAACAAAGCTACACACTGGCAGAGCTGGCTAGAGGCCAAGGGGGCCCCCTGCCTCGGGGCAGTGTTGCATCCACCAGCCCAGACTTACAGGCATCGCTCCTGCTCTGACGGACCATCAGGGCTAGACCTCAGCAACCTCCTTTTAGAAAATGGGCGGGGATGGAAGCATGGTGGATGGAGTCACAGTCAGCGAGCGGTGAGCAGTGCCCACGTCAGGCACGAATAAGTGAACGCTTCCTGAGTCTACAGGGAGTACATGCTCCGTGCCAGTCGCCTTCACAGAGAGCATCTCATTTAATCTCACAAGTCCTCGGTGGTGAGGTGGGTCATCGTGCAGCCGTTTCTCATTGAAGACTCAGTGTAAAGAGGGGAAATGACTTTCCCAGGGTCACACAGCCAGCAAATGGAAGGGCGAGGGTTTGAACCCAGGACTATGGGCTCTAAACCCTGACAGCTTCCCATTACACCACACCTTACAGAGTCTCACCTTACAGAGACCACCCTCACTCTTCCTCCCCATCAAGGGAAAAGGCAGGGTTAAGTGAGAGCTGCCAGCTGCCACTCTTGAGTCTGAAAGCCCTGGGGCTTTCCAGGCTCTCCAGGGTCTTCAAGCCAGCATGGCAAGAGGGCTGGGAGTGCCTGCGGGGAGGTAGGGAGGCCATTCCAGGAGAACAAGACCACTGAGGTGTGGACCCTCGGCACACAGCTTTCTTGCTGGGCCCACCCCACCCGATGCTGGGCGGATCAGGTCCTCTGGAGCATCTTCCATGGCATCTTCCAGTGGGGACGGAGTCTAAGGAATCTCCCACCAGCCTTGCCTCCACCTGGGCCGCGGCTACATAAGAGGCAAATTTTGCTAGCCTGTCCATCAGGAACAGGGTCCCTTTTCCCCTCTGAGTCTGCAAGGGGCAAAGATGAGACAATGTCCCTTTCTCTCCATTATACTTCTTAGCTGGACTGAAGAATTCTCTCCTCCCTCCCTTCCTTCTTCCTTCCTTTCCTCCCCTTTCTGTCCCATCCACATCCAACCTCCCTCCCTCAACACAGACTCAGTCACCAACCTCCTCTGTGCTCCCAAGAAACCAGTGCATGCCTTATCACAGCCTTGTCACCTGGCATTATAATTGCTTCCCGTTGTCTGTCTCCCCCCGCCTCTTTGAGCTCATATCCCTGCCCTGGCCCAGGGCCTGGCAGGCTAAGGGCCTGTGGGAGAACCCAGCTCCTCCATTTGCTTCCTCCACAGATGGGCCCGGCTCTGGGCTTGGTGCTGGGAGAGGCGTTCAGGAGCTAGGAGACTCATCACTGCTTTCAGCCTCCGGGACTGTGTACATGTAGACAACCCAGGGTCAAGCAGGGCAGGGCCGGTACAGTAACCTCCAAGATATTACTCAGACTTTTTGGAAAGAGGAGATGAGGACCGAAGTTGTCAGAGAAGTCACTAAGGAAAAGGTGGGATCCTTAGGGAATGCGTGGAGCTGGACTGGTGCAGGGGGGCTACTCCAGGTCGGGGGAGGGGAGGCACAGTGAGGGCAGGGGACGTGGAGGGCGGCCCCGGCCAGATCAGAGGGTGGGCGCTGGGGAGAGGAGGGAGGGGACTAAGGTCAGTGCCTGGTCTGCCTCCTTGTCGGCCACCTGCTGCACCACAGGCTGACTGAGGCCCGCCGACGCCAGCTCTCGCTCACAGCAGCCCCGGGGGGAGGCGGGCCAGCTTCTAGCTCCGTTTCGCAGGTCGACAGCAGAGCGAGCAGAAGCTCCAAGAGGTTCAGCCAGTGCTCAAGACCGAAAGATAAGGGCGGTCACCCCTTCATGCTATCCTGGGTGATCCTACTCTGGAGAGACAGGAGGCTCCCAGCCTCCTATCTGAGCTGTGTTCGGGGGCTGCACTGGGGGTCACCTGCTGACCCCTACAGGCGAGCAGAGTCCAGCCTTGCAACCTCCCACCTGCTGGGCCCCCGGGTCGGCTGAGTCTCCTCTCTAGGTCCCTGTGCTGTGCACAGTGCCCCTACCCCGTCTTCAAAGCACCCCCTGCAGCACGGCATGCCCCCTGCAGGCGGGGTTGTGACGTTGCCAATGCCTGCAGCGTGGGGGATTGATCGGGCAGCTGTGTCACAGCACTGGTCTTGGAGCCAAGACCTTGAATTTGAATCTCAGCTCTGCTGTTCACAGACAAGTCATGTCACCATTCTGAGTCTCATTCTCCTCCTCCGTGAGCTGAGGGAATGGTTGGTACCGACCTCCAGGCATCGTGGGGGGCAGAATGAGATGACCTTATGAAAGCACTTTCTTGGTGCCGAGCGTGTGGAGACTGAAGCCTGGATCTCCATGTGTAATTCACTGGAAACCACAGTGATCATCTATATTCTACAGAATCACAGCATCTGGGCACTGGAGTGGGCTGAGGGGTTGTAGATTTCTCCTTCCTACCCTATTCAGAACTCCGGTTACAGCATCATCCCTGATGGTGGCCACCTTGTCTCTGCTTGATCCCATCCAGAGGCCCAAGCTCACACATGTGGGCACCCCAGACTGTGCTCAGGGTTAGAACGTCCTGCCTTTCACTGACCTGAAGTCTGCCTCTCTCCCCTGCTTGCACACATGCACTCTGACACACACAGCAACGGGAGCATGAATATTTATGACACATGGCTGATGCAGTCGGCTTATAGGATTCCCAGTGCTTCAAATGGGAGATTCTTGGACAAGAAGCCTTTTATCTGCGGAGGGGGCCCGGGTGGGGAGTGGTGGAGGCAAGTGGGAGAGAGGCGCCTCTGAGTGTTCGGGAAGCCTGCCCTTCACTGCGGCAGCCCAAGTGCCTGAATTTGAAGGGAAGGTTAGCTCGCAGCTGCCATCTTGGTCTCTGGGCCACGAGAATCAATCAGCTTTGGAGGATTTTACTCAGGAAACCCCTTCCTGGCTCTGCAGGGCCAGTCTCAAGGTGAAAGAGTTCCTAATCAGAGGGGTCTAAACCCTCCTTACCTGGCCGCCCTGAGGCTGAGTCCTCCCAGAGGGTGGAGCAGAGTGTTTCCACTCCCATCCACGCTGGTTTCCAGATTTCCTCCAGAGCTGAGCCCAGGGAGGAAGTCCTAGATGACTGTGCTAACCTCCAAAGACCCCTAATAAAGTCACGCCCCACCACATCTCCAGCAGAGGAAGCGCACATATTTCAAACACTTCAAATGGTGCAGCCAAGAGCTTGTACTCATATGGGGTCAGATCCTCCCACGGCTGGCCAGCCAGTACCCTCAGTGTGACCACACTTCTGAGCATCCTGGGAAGAAGATGTGTCATCCACTGGACTCTGCAAGGGGTGGTAAGCAAAGGGGTGGGAGAGTGGTCAGCTTGCACCTGGGCCTCAAGCCTGGAGCGTACCTGCCCCTTTGCCCCTTTCCTGGTAGCACCCACAGGGCAGAGCCTGAACTGGAGAGGAGTTTCCCTGGAAGGGAGTAGAATGACTTCTAGCTGGACTTTTGATAAGGCAAGATTTAATCACCCCAGAGCTTCCCCTCTACCCCCTTCCAACCCTACACCCTAAGCTACTGCCCCTCCCAGTCTTAGACTCTACACAACTGACCTATGAGTATCTCACTTCATTCCACGTGTCCCTTTAGCGAAACCAGTTTTACTTCCCCCACATCGGACAGCTCCTCTGCTGAGGAAGAAAGGGAGGACACTGAAGAGTGTCAGGCTAAAGAGAAGACTGGCTGTAAAACCGGGGCTGGGCGCCCCAGATTCTCATTTATCATTCAGGCTGGGGTGTAGAACCTTCTCCTGCAGGAAAGTGTTGCTCTTTCCACCCACCCCCAAAGGGTAATCCCCTCCCCTCTGTGTTCCTGTAACACCCTGGGCATCTTTCTATCACTGTGCTAACAGCATTAGACTTTCCCCCCCCGCCCCCCGGAGACCGTAAGCTCCTTGAGGGCAGAATCCGTGCCCACCACAGTGTCTAACGTAGAGTGGGCACTTGATAAATATTTGGTGAAAGCTTCCCTGAGCTTGTGAAATTCACAAAAGAAAATGGAGCCTCAGTACATACATATTAATGGTTCAGGTAGGGGTGGGATTGAAATGCAGCAATAGAGAGCAGAGACCTGCCTGCACTTGTACATGTTTTCCAGAGGGCTGGGTGGGTGGAGCAGAGGAAAGTGACTGCAGCAGTGGGAGGAGGGTCAGGGTTCTGAGCTCTTGGGGATGAGGCCAGCTGCAGGCTGCTGTCTCTGCAGGAAAGAACCACAGTCCTGCAGCACAGCGACCATGCCTCCAGTCACTCAGGACCAAGTGCCAGTATAAGGGGGGTGAGCAGTGAAGACAGCAGTGGTGTTACCTATGTTGAATGGCCACCCATCACCTGAGAACTCAAGACGTCTTTCAGGAGCACCCACTCTGCTCTTAGCACTGAGGGGGGCATAGAGATGAACCAAACCCAGGCCCCCAACTTCAAGGAGCTCCCAGTGCCATTGGGGAGGTGAGACTCACAGTTCTCCAGTGAGCAACTCAGCCAGGGTACAATTACAGACTGCATTGTGTGGTGTGATTGTGAGTGGCAGGGGTGAGAGGGGTGATATCACCAAAGGCCGAAGGCATGCTAGGTGATATAAGGAAGTACAGACACCTCTAATGGTACCTGTAGAGAAGCAAATAATGCCTAGAGCAGCCAGAAGAAAGGGCTGCACGTCCCACCAGCTAAATGTTGAGAGCCAGGGGAAGGTTGCCTTCAGAGGCTGGAGGTAGGGAGTCAGAGCCTTGAATGATCCATAAGAAAAGAAAGTATTTAATTACGGAGAGAAGAGTGGAAGGACAGGGCAGAGCCCAGGACACTCCAGCCACTCAAGTCTGGGAAGGGGATGGGGGTGCCTGGTGTGCACCATGGAGATCTTCTTCCTCGTGAATGAATTTTTGTTGTTTAAAATTAAAGCATTAAAAACTGTAAATCATTTCAAAAGGGCATTCATTGAAAAGTTCAGCTCCCTCCTACCCTGACTACCTTCTCAGATTCCACTGGTACCTGTCTCTTATGTTATCACTCCAGAGATTTCTGAGAATATAAAAGTTTATATTTTAACACAAATGGCAACACACTACAATGTTCTATATCTTGTTTTTTTAAAATTAGAAATATGTGGGTGATTATTCCATTTTAGTCCCTATAGAGTTGCTGGATTCTTTTTGATGGTTTCAAATAATAATTCCATTGTGTGCGTGTGAGAAATGAACTTAACCAGAGCTATAATGTTGCATAGGCAGGCTATTTCCAGGTTTTTGCTATTGTAACTGGTATTACAATATTCTTGAATATATGTCATTTTATACAGGTGTATCTACAGAAACAGCTGCATCCAGGAGTATGTACATTTAAAATTTGAGAGCTATTACCAATAGTCCTCCACAGAGATACCACTGTATGAGAGTACCTGTTTCCTTCCTTTCCCACAGTACTAAACGTATTTGATTTTTGCCAATCTAAGTAAAAGTGATGTCTCATCATGGTGCTGATTTGCACCCCGAATGAGTTGAACATCCTTTCACAAGTTTAAAAGGCATTGTTTGGGGCTTCCCTGGTGGCGCAGCGGTTAAGAATCCGCCTGCCAATGCAGAGGACACGGGTTCGAGCCCTGGCCTGGGAAGATCCCACATGCTGCTGAGCAACTAAGCTCACGTGCCTCAACTACTGAGTCTGCGCTCTAGACCCTGCGCACCACAACTACTGAAGCCCGCTCGCTTAGAGCTCGTGCTCCACAACAAGAGAAGCCGCTGCAATGAGAAGCCTGCTCACTGCAACTAGAGAAAGCCCACACGCAGCAACAAAGACCCAACGCTGCCAAAAACATTTTTTAAAATAAAAGGCATTATTTGCCTTTCTTTTCCTATGAAATGTTTAAATCCTTCATCCATTATTTTCTATGAAATTGTTGGTCTTTTTCTTATCAATTTGTAGGCGCTTTATTTATTATTTATTTTTTATTTATTTATTAAAGTTTATTTTTATTTATTTTTTAATTTATTATTATTTATTTTATTTATTTTTATTTTATTTTATTTATTTTATTTATTTTATTATTTATTATTATTTATTTATTTATTATTTATTATTTATTTATTAAAGTAACCTCTTTTTATGATGTTGCAAATACTTTGTCATCTGTCATTTGCACTCGTAGCTTTTCTTTTTTTTTTGCGGTACGCGGGCCTCTCACTGTTGTGGCCTCTCCCGTTGCGGAGCACAGGCTCCGGAAGCGCAGGCTCAGTGGCCATGGCTTATGGGCCCAGCTGCTCCGCGGCATGTGGGATCTTCCCGGACCGGGACACGAACCCGCATCCCCTGCATCGGCAGGCAGACTCTCAACCACTGCGCCACCAGGGAAGCTCCTCGTAGCTTTTTTAGTGTTTGTTTTGTTTTGTTTTTTTGCCAGGTAGAAATGTACAGTTTTTATATGTCTGAGCTTATTAGTCTTTTCTTGTATGACTCTTCCAGTTCTTGTAGAGTTTCCTTTTTAGTTTTAAATATTTGATCGATAATCTAGAACACATTTTGATTTTAGGAATGACAGCTTTTTTTCATGTAACAATGCAGTTTGAATCTCGTTCTTACCAGTGTATAAAAGTCATCTCATTCTTTTTACTGTCTGAATAGTGATTCTATCACGTGGATTTACTTTATTAACCAGTTCTCAAAATTATAGATGGTTAGATTATTTCCATGTAATATGCCATTATAAGCAATAATGTAATGAGTATCCCCCTCAAAGATATCTAAAAGGTAATTTAGTTTAATGCTTCTGAAACTGTCATGTGCTTATGGATTATGTGGGGATCTGTTAACATGTGGGTTCTGATTCAGTAGGTCTGTGGTGGGGCCTGAGATCCTGCATTTCTAATGATACTGAGCTGTGGACCACATTTTAAGTAGCAAGAGTTTAGCTGACTTCTTGTACAAGTCTTCAATTCTTTTTATGCACCCCATCCACTGGGGAGGAAGTTGCACTCAGGAGACATCTCATTCCATCTCTGAATAGCTGTAGTTGAGGTTCTTCTTCGTATTAAGTCAAATCTGTATTTCTTCACCCTAATTCTGTAGCCTGGATCTGAACCACCACTCGCAGCCAGCCCTTCAAGTTTTTGCCAGGCTGTTTTCTTTCCTGTGTCTTTTCCTCAGGCTGATCATCTCTTCTCCACCTGCTCCCCACGCAACAGGGGTCGTGGGGTGGGAGAGATGGGGAAGTGTGCGGCCCTGCCCCAGCGTCCTCCTTTTGAACTCCGGTCTCGGTTGTAAGTTCTTCCATGTCTGCTTGTCCAGGTAAAGTCATTAAGTCTTCTCAGTGCTGAAGGTCAAAGCCATGTCTCGCATCTCCCTGTTCTGGAGAAGAGTCTCTTAAACTGACGATGGTGGGAGTGGCTGTTTGGGGTGGAGGAAGATCACAGAACTGCAGACAGGATGTACTGGAAAATTAACAACTGCTCTCCAAAATAAGATGGAGCCTCCCTGATTTGTAGCATTTTCTGATTTCCACAGTGTAAATTCTCCCACTGTGACCGACTTCAGGCTGGCAGTGTGATGCCACTTTGCAGGGTCACACAATGCTGTACAGCATTTTCACCACACAGACTGAATAAACTTCAGGAACATAGATAATAGATTGTAGTATAATAATTAGAAGTGAGGACTTTTTAGTGTCTCTTTCCTTTTTAAAAATATAATTTATTTCATTGTAAGTTTTAACAATGGCTGTGTTTAACAACTGGCTTGCAAATGTTTTGAAAATTCAACCATTGGCTGTGCGAGCTAGGTCCGGCACACCCCTGGTGGGCGGCTATCTTAAAAGTCTCTCCCCTCTTCTCTGGAGGCCCTTTGCTCCCTGCTGCCTCTGAAACCCCTTTATCTCTTGTTCCCAGCCTTGAGGGCAGAGCCCACACTTCCAACATCAATGCTCTGCTGCCCCCTAGTGGCAGCTCCTGCCCTCTGCGGCTGCCTCAAACCTTAAACCCGTAGCAGGACCCACTGGCTCCAGCTCTGAGACAGGATCAGAGGCTCCCGCGGCTAAACAATCTTTCTCTCCCACTCTAGCCTTCTGGAACACAAGGGGACCCAGGTCAGAGCGTCCAGGGCCTCTAGACCTGCTGCACCCTCCTCATCCCGGATTCGTGTGTTCTCACTGCCCTCTGCAGTTCCAGCAGGGTGGTGATGAGTCGGGGGAGTGGGTCTTTCCCTGGCACTGTGGCTCCATCTAGTGCCTCTGCCAGGTCAATGACATATGCACCTCCACTGACAGCCCCATGCTGGGCACCCCTGAGAGGGAGCTGCTCTAAGGGAATTCTTACTCAAGTGCTGGAGTTTGTTGTTGTTTTTGCTTTGGGTCCCCATGAGAAGCTCTCACCAGTCATCTTCATTAGAGCTGGGGCTTCCTGAGGAGGGAAAGAAAAAGGACCATGTCAGAACAGCACCAAATCTTCCTCCACATGGTGGGACCTTCTCACTAGAGTAGCCCAATTAGAACAGCAAACTCCAGCTGGAAGGATCCTGAGGCAGTGGCCTTCTAACCATAATGGCCAAGACCCGCAGTAACAAATACGTTTTACAACATAACCCAAGACACCCTATGTAGAGAAGGTTCAGAAAACAATACTTGCCTTACTACGTGCAGTGTATTTTTGACATTTCCATAATTTTCTATCTTGTCTCTTCCACTAAAAAAAAAAAGTCTTTCCACAACTTAGTAAACAGAATTCACAGCTCATTCACAGGTCACCACCTGAAGTTTGCAGAACACTGGCCTTGGCTGACTTCTATTTCGCTGAGAGTAAACTGAGGGCAAAGAAATAACACACGCCCAAGAGCAAATCGGGGCAGATCAGATCTAGTATTCAGGTCTCTGAGCTCTTCTTCCCTTACACCAGGGTCTCCTCTGGGCTCTGTCCCAGACCTCCCTTTGCACTGAAGTTCAAAGGCCTCACTCTCTGTGGTCCTGGTCCATTTAGGACAGATTGTCAGGATCTGCCGACAGGCTCCTCCATGCCCCGGAAGTCAGGGGTTGCCAGCTGCTCTAGCTCAGGTCTTCCCTTATGAACGCCTCCTGTTCCAGCACAAGGTGGCAGCAGAGAGAAGCAAATGGTATTGCTTGTGGCAAAGGAAAAGAGGCGTGGTAGGCTGTGCCGTAACCTGAGAGGTTAAAGAGCAGCATTAGTATATTTACTTGAGGTCAGGGGCCTGGAGGCAATACTTCAAGGGTGTGGGGGACACTCTTACGACTAAACTATCAACAATAAGCATTGATGGGTATGTGAATCTGTACAATCTTCCTAGAAAGCATTTTGTCATTATGTTTAAACAATTTTTAATGTTCAAACCCACTGATTCAGAAATTCAATAACAGGAATTTAATATAGGTGCTAATTATATATACAAAGACATTCACTGCAAAAATTTTATATTTTCAATGGAAAAAAATCTGAAGAACACCAACATGGAATTAGTTTTAAAATTCTGTCACCACCACCACAACAAAAAATGTATACTGTGCAGCCATTAGGTATATTAAGGTAGAATTTAACGTAGAATTTTAAAAGTTTACAAAGGAGCATGTGCTATGACCCCATTTGTGTAAAGTGTCCAGGGAGTCTCTAGGTAGTGGGGTGAAGGTGAGTCACTTGGGGAGGTTTTCAAACCGTGCAGCTTTCCTCAACCCCTCACCCCAGGAAATTGTGATATGCTCCTCTGGGAGCCTCAGCTTCCCTTTGAGAATCATTGCAGGGGGTGGGGAGGATAGACAATTGCTGGAGGCGCACACATACTTGTTTGTGTGTAGAATGTGTGTGCTTGTAGGATGTTGATGGGATGTTCACCAGAGTAGTAGCAGGAATTGACTTTGGGTGGTGAGATTTTCAGGTGGTTTTAGGTAATAATAATACTTTTAATAATTATGATAAAAATACTGTTTATTTAACCATTCACCTGTTCCAGAACATCTGGGTTATTTCAAGTTTTTGGCTACTATAAATAAAGTTGCTATGAATGTTTATATACAGTTTGTTGTGTGAGCATGTTTTCATTTCTCTGACGTAAACGCCCAATAGTGCAACTGAGATGTGTTTTATGGGCTAGCATATGGTCTATCCTGGAGAATGCTCCATGTGCACTTGAGAAGGATATATAGTCTACTGTTGGGTCTCATAGATGTGTTTCATAGATGTCTATTAGGTCTATTAGGTTTCATAGATGTCTATTAGGTCTGGTTGGTTTATAGTGTTCTTAAAGTTTTCTATTTCCTAGTTGATCTTCTGTCTAGATGTTCTGTTTTTGAAAAAGGGATATTGTGATCTCCAGCTATTATTGTCAAATTGTTTATTTCTCCATTTCTGTCAGTTTTTGCTTCATGTATTTTGGTGCTCTCTCATTAGATGCATATATGTTTATAATTGTTATATCTTCCTGATGGATTGGCCCTTTTGTCATTATGAAATGTTCCTCTTTATATCTGGTAACATTTTGTTTTGTTTTGTTTTAAAGTCTATTTTATCTGGTATCAGTCAGTATAGCCACTTTAGCTTTCTTGTGGTTGCTATTTGCATGGTGTATCTTCTCCTTTCAGTCTATTTGTATCTTTCAAAACAAAGTGTAAGTCCTGTAGACAGAATATATGTGGATCTTAACTTTTTTTTATCCATTCTGACAATCTCTGTCTTTATTTGGATTGTTTGACCTATTTATATTTAATGTTTTATTGATACAGTTGGATTTACACCTGTTATTTTGCTTTTCATTTTCTACACATCTCATGTCTTTTTTGTCCCTTTTTTCCTCTTTCGCTGTTTTCTTTTGCACTAAGTGAATCTTTTTACCGTAGCATTTTAACTTTTTAAAATTAATTATTTTAATGGCTGCCCTAAGCCTTTTACCATATACAACTTAACTTGTTATAATCAGCTTCAGAGTTATACTAGCTTAATTCCAGTGATATATAGAAATGTTACTCCTATATAGCTCTATTTCCTGACCCCCCCCCCCCCATTTTTAAAGTACAGATTTCTACATCAGACTAAAGAGCTTCTGTAAAGCAAAGGAAACCATCACCAAAATGAAAAGGCAGCCTACAGAATGGGAGAAAATATTTGCAAATCATATATCTGATAAGGGGCTTGTATCCAAAATATGTAAAGAATTCATAGAGCTCAACAGCAAAAAAAAAAAAAAAAAAAATCATTAAAAAATGCGCAGGGAGGGCTTCCCTGGTGGCGCAGTGGTTGAGGATCTGCCTGCTAATGCAGGGGACACGGGTTCGAGCCCTGGTCTGGGAGGATCCCACATGCCGCGGAGCAACTAGGCCCGTGAGCCACAACTACTGAACCTGCGCGTCTGGAGCCTGTGCTCCGCAACAAGAGATGCTGCGATAGTGAGCAGCCCGCGCACCGCGATGAAGAGTGGCCCCCGCTTGCCACAACTAGAGAAAGCCGTCGCACAGAAACGAAGACCCAACACAGCAAAAATAAATAAATTATTTAATAAACTCATACTGCCAACATCTTAAAAAAAATGCGCAGGGGATCTGAAGACATTTTTCCAAAAGGCATACAGATGGTCAACAGATTCATAAAAAGGTGCTCAACATCACTAATCATCAGGGAAATGCAAGTCAAAACCATAGCGAGCAGTTTATCTCTTGTAAAAAAAGAAAAAAACCATAGTGAGATATCACATCACATCTGTTAGAATGGCTATTATCAAAAAGACAACAAATAACAAGTGTTAGCCAGAATGTGGAGAAAAGAGAATGCTTTTGCACTGTTGGTGGAGTGTAAACTAGTGCAGCTACTATGGAAAACAGCAGGGAAGTTCCTCAAAAAATTAAAAAGACAACTACCATATGATCCAGCAATTCCACTTTTGAACATATATCCAAAGGAAATGAAAAACCAGCTAAAAAGCAGATCTGCACCCCCATGTTCACAGCAGCATTATTTACAATAGCCAAGATATGGAAACAACCTAAGTATTCATCAATGGATTAATGGATAAAGAAACTGTAAGGTATATGTATACAACGGAATATTATTCAGTAATAAGAAAGACATTTGCGACAACATGGATGGACCTAGAGGATATTATTCTAAATGAAAAAAGTCAGACAGAGAAAGATAAATATTGTATGATTTCACTTATATGTAGAATGTAAAAGACAAAACAAATGAGCAAACATAACAAAGCAGAAATAAAGTTATAGAGACAGAGAACCTGACAGGTGGTTGCCAGAGGAGAGGGGGGTGAGGGGAGGAAAGAAATAGGTGAGGGAGATTAAGAGGTAAAGCTTCCAGTTGCAAAATAAATGAGTCAGGGATGTGAAATGTATAGTGTGGGGAATATTGTCAATAACTATGTAATATCTTTGTATGGTGACATAGCTAGACTTAACTTGGTGATCATTTTGAAATGTACAGAAATATCAAATCACTATGCCGTGTAGCAGGAACTAACATAGTGTTGTAGGTCAGTTATACTTCAAAAACAAACAAGTAAACTCATAGAAAAGGAGATCAAATCTCTGGTTAACCAGAGTAGGGGGTGAGGGGAGAGGGAATTGGATGAAGGCCGTCAAAAGGTACAAATTCCCAGTTATAAGATAAATAAGTACGAGGGATGTAATGTACAGCACAATAAATATAATTAACAGTGCTGTGTGTTACGTATGAAAGTTGTTGAGGGTAAATCCTAAGGGTTCTCATCACAAGGAGAAGCATTTTTTCTATGTCTTTAATTTCGTATCTATAAGAGATGAGGAATGTTCGCTAAATGTATTGTGGTCATCATTTCATGAGGTATGTAAGTCAAATCATTATGCTGTACGTCTTAAACTTATACAGTGCTATATGTCAATTATATCTCAGTAAAGCTAGAAGAAAAATCCAAAAAAAGAAATATATGGAAAAATTTAACCTACTCAAGAAGTTCTATGAACTGAATTTTTTTCTTAACTTATATGGTAGCAACAACTAATTTAGCCTGAAGGCACTTGGTAGCCAAACCTGACCTGAACTGTCACAAGGCAATGAATTATAGCTTTATTCATCTCACTCAGTGTGAATATTCATACATTTCACTGCAGAAGTGTTAATGTGTTTGATTTACAGAGTGTTTGCCTCATGTCACTGAGGTTGTTACATAATGTATGGTATTTGCACCAAATTGTCTTTCTAAAATCTGAACCATACATCTGGCTTATTTTCCCAAAGGCACCTGGGAAAGCACTACATTCTATTTTTCAAACTTTCTTGAAATTTTCTTTTTCTTTGCTAGTATTAAAAAAAGAAAATATTTCTTTTCTAAGAAAAGTGGAGAAAAAGGAAACAGACAAAATTTTGACTTCTGTCTATAGCTAGTCAGGACAGAACTCTTTGCACTCTCTCTGAAAATGTCCTTTCCCGAAGTGTGCAGACCACTTTGCAGTTTGTAAGCATTTACAGCCACCATTGGTCGTAAGTAGTCTTCCCAAAGGAAGCTAAGGAACTGAAGCCTGGAGAGGGGAAGTGACTTGTTGGAGGTTGTGACCATGCAGCATCTCCACTGGGTGGGGTCCCGGGCAAGTTGTTCATAGGACCTCAGGAAGTCATTGCTAATAAACTGTTATGTCCAAATCACATGGTTAGTTCCAAAATTGGACTATGGTTGGGAAGTGGCTCAAATGAAAGAAAAGGAGGGTGACCAATGGAAATGGAACTCTCTGACTGGGAGCCTAGGGGAAGTGCAGGGAGTTGTTCTGGGTCCCATGGGCCCCTTCCCTTGGGGGTGAAGGGAACTGGCAGCTGCGGCACCCTGATCTGTGGAAGGCATCCGACTGGTCGTTGTAGGGGGACACATGGAAGAGTGAGAATGGGACAGAGAGGCTTTGCACTCAGGGTCCATTTGGAGTCTGATTTAGAGAAGAAGTCGGGCTATAGTTTTAGAGATCCCCAAGACCACCTGCAGGGTCAGCTATTTACCAAATGGACTCACAGAACTCAGAAAAGCTATCATACTCATGGTTACAGTTTATTACAATGAGAGAAAATATTAAAACCAGCAGAGGAAATAGACACACAGGTCAGGGCCCAGGAGAGACTAAGAGAAAACTTCCAGTTGTCCTCTCCCAGTGGAGACATGTGGACAGCACTTACTTTTCTCAGCAAAGATATGTGGTGATGGAAGAAATTTTCACATATTGGGTATAGGGAAGTCATTCAAGTTTATACATGATTTAACTTGAACTTTAGGCTAACAAAAACAGCCTATTTATGGCCTGTCAGATACACTTTGTACATCTGCTTTAGCCGTTAAAGAAAAGAATGCATTTAAAAATTAAAATGGAGTAACATTGGTTCAAGCATCCAAAATGCATCTGGGTGGCCATTGTGGATGTGGTTTCAGACACATTCCTACATTACTCAGAACTCGAATTTTCTGAACTGTATCAGACTCAAGGACACCACTAGCCATTCTCAAAACAATATCTGCTAGCTGCCAGTTGCAACCTTATGGTCTCAAGGTCCCCCCTAGTTATTAAGCAACAACTTTGGACCCCAACCAATCTTGCTTAACAGGCACTCTTACTTCTTACCAGCTCCAATCCTAATTCCTGACAAACAATTTATGTAATTTTGTGGGTTTTCCCTTTATAAGCCTCCCCCATTTTGTAATCTTAGAGAACACAATACAAGTTCTTCTTGAATCTGTGTCTCCTGGACTATAGTCCTGAGCATAGCTCACATAAAAATGCTTTCCTATTCCTATTATAGATTTTTTATTATTTCCGTCGATAATGGCAACATGTACAGACTATTGCCAGCCAGAGAAGCTCACCTGAGCTTATTGGGGATCAGTCATAGAGGTATGGCTGACTGACTACATGACTGTGGGCATATCTAGTAAAATCACTTGTCGCCTTTGGCCACCATTGCCAAGGTTGGTCATACCATATCACAGGTTATGTCATGATGCTCTGGAATTTCCCCAGCCAAGCATGGTCTATTGCTCTGCAATAGGAGAAGTTCAAAGGGCCATAGCCTGACTGACCCACACAGAAGCTGGAGCTCTTATATTTGTATCTCACTGGTCATTCAGAGACTCTTTATGGGGAGTTCTGGCTTCATGAGGCCATGAACTTCCAACCTCTGAAATTCCTCCTAGACCAAAAGGACTTAAAAGAGATACAAGTGCACAATGAGATAAATGCAAATTAAAACAACGATGAGATACCACTACACACCTATTAGAATGGCCAAAATCTGGAGCATTGGCACCAAATCACTGAATATCAAAAGCTGGTGAGGATGTGGAGCAACGGGAACTCTCATTCATTGCTGGTGGGAATGCAAAACAATAGAGCCACTGTGGGTTTTTTGTTTGTTTTGTTTTTTATATTACATAATCTAATGTTTAAAAGTAAAAAAATATATACGACAACAACAATGATAAAAAACTAATGTAATTCAAAGATTGCTGACATTCAAAGTTGCTTCACCACAAGGGATATTGGGATATTGGCAGCTCCCTTAAATCCCTCTAAAGCAGGGCCTAGTCTGGGCCCAATGGGTTGCATTTTGACCCACCAAGGGGCTTTGCTTGGCTGTGCCCAGTTTATTTAAGAAATAGAAGCTCAGTGACTTCCTGGGGGCAAGGTGGTACATACTCTCATTTGCGGGATTTCTGTTCATCCTTTATTTTATTTTATTTTTTCACACACACACACATACACACACACACACACACACACACACACACACACTGTATTTTATTTTCACAAGAGATAAATAAACTGACACCAAGCATTGTAAATGGATGACCACAACAAAAGCAACAATGATTGCAATTACCAAACACAAAACACACTCACACTATGTCATGATATTGACATTCAGTCCAGGAATCCTCCACTGTAACAGCTCCTTTACTTTGCAGTGAAAATTGATTTGTATATGTTTTGCCTCTGAGTCCTTGTGGGATTTTTTTATTATTATTCAAACAGAAAGTCACAAAAATTATAATCATCCCCATCAGTTCACTCAGTCCCATGTAATTAATTTTTTTCATCTTGATCTTTTGTTACCACTTTTATGAATTCATCACTTTTCCATTTGATTTCTGAAAATGCTTATTCATTCAGTTCAGCAGTATAGTCAGTCACCAGAAACCTGTACTTGTCAGAGTCTTTTCCAAGAATTCCTTGAAGATGAAACCCTTTTTTTTTCTTTCAGTACACGGGCCTCTCACTGTTGTGGCCTCTCCCGCTGCGGAGCACAGGCTCCGGACGCGCAGGCTCAGCAACCATGGCTCATGGGCCCAGCTGCTCCGCGGCATGTGGGATCTTCCCGGACTGGGGCACGAACCTGTGTCCCCTGCATCGGCAGGCGGACTCTCAACCACTGCGCCACCAGGGAAGCCCCTGAAACCCTTTTATAGGAACAGTTTTGCAAAAGCATCAGAGTACACCCAGAACTGTCTGTAAATGATGAAAGACTTAAAAATGACCATGGTTAAAGATTTGATGAAAGTTCATAATAATGCAATTGACAAGGAAATTTAGTTATTTCTGAGATATACATTTTAAAGTAATAACTAGAATTATGACTTATTATACCAGAACATATAAGATTTTTAGAAATTTCATGTAATGTCTGAAACATTTATATTAACATATTTCCATACAAATAACCCAAAGAAAGTTTAGTATTAGTTGTTTTTTTTCTTTGTTTTTTTATACAGCAGGTTCTTATTAGTCATCAATTTTATACACATCAGTGTATACATGTCAATCCCAATCGCCCAGTTCAGCACACCACCACCCCTACCCAACCGCGGTTTTCCCCCCTTGGTGCTTATGTTTATGTTCATCCCTTATTATCTCACCCTGGCCACTTCCCATGCTCATGAACTATAACAAAGAATGGGGTAAAGTATATGTGCTAGGGAGCCAGACTTGTTTTGAATTCTGACTCTATGACTTGCTAGCTTTGGGGCTTTGGGTAGGTAATTTAACTTCTCTGTGTTTTATTTCCTCTTTTGTAGAATGGGGCTCATAATAGACTCTAATAGTAGAGCCACTTTGGAAGACAATTTGGTGGTTTCATACAAGATCACACATGCTCTTACCATATGATCCAGTAACTGGGCTTTTTAGTATTTACCCAAAGAAGCTGAAAACTTATGTCCACACAAAAACTTGCACACTGGTGTTACAGCAGCCTTGTCCACAGTTGCCAAAACTTGGAGGCAACCAAGATGTCTTTCAGTAGGTGAATGGTTAAATAAACCGTAGTCCATCCAGACAATGCAATATCATTCAGCACTAAAAAGAAATGAGCTATCAAGCCATGAAGAGACATGGAGGAACCTTAAACGCACATCACTGTGTGAAAGAGGCCAATCTGGAAAAGCTACATACTATATGATTCCAACAGTATGACATTCTGGAAAAGGCAAAACTATGGAGACAGTAAGAAGATCGATGGTTGCCGGGAGTTAGGTGAGGAATGGGTTGGATAGTCAGAGCACAGAGGAATTTTTAGGGCAGTGGAAACACTCTGTAGGATACTGTAATGATGGATACATGTCATTCATGTATTTATTCAAACTCATAGAATGTACAAAACCAAGAGTGAACCCAGAGGTTAAACTATGGACTTTGGGTGATAACAATGTATCAACACAGTTTCATCAATTGTAACAAATGTACCACCCTGGTGAGTGACAGGATGCTAGAAATCCCTGTACCTTCCACTCAATTTTGAACTTAAAACTTCTTAAAAAATAAAGTCTTAATTAAAAAAATAGAATTGGGGGCAAGGGACATATTCACTCATGTTTTTATCAGTTCCTTGCCCTATTTCTTTGCAGGCATATTTGTAATTGGCTATAACATATAGAAATGCTCTCTTTCCTTCTCATTTTAGCATAATCCTCTTCTCTCCTTTTCGCCAAGGCAAGTCAGCATTGGCCACAGGTTCCACTTTCACTGTGATCCCTGCCCCTCATCATTCTAGGGGCTTTTCTGCACTTTTTTCCTCTCCTGTGGTTGCCCTGGCAGATCCCTGCATGGCGCAGACAGAGCACTCTCACTGGTGATGGGTTTCTCCAGAACAGCCACAGCCCAGATGATGAAATAGGTATCATTACCCTCCTGACTCCAGCAGGTGTCCCAGCCTGATCTCTCCCAACATCTCTAACGAGCTGGAAAACAGAAGATTAACTTCATGTATACCCATATGGCATTCCCCAGGATTAGGGTCTGTCCTCATCCCTTCTTCTCAAGACATCCTTGCCCCTCCCCCATTTGTTCCCCATTTTATTCCCCATCGAGCAGAATAAATAGAGACCAGAAGGATGGAAAAGCTTCTCCACCAACTACCCCAAGGTCATAGCAGAGTGACCAACGCCCCACCCATCCACCCCCCTGCCAACCACCATCACACTCCTAGGAAAAGAAGCAGTTCACAAAAGCTGAAAACCTAAAGCTTTAGCGTAAACAGTCGTCAAATATTGCTTTCTACTTTAAAACACATCTGCTTGAAGGCGTCCGGTTTTTGGTTAAAGGCACAGACTCTGGAGCCATAGCACATGGGTTTGCATGAGGCTCTTCAGTTTGCCAGCTGGGAGACCTCTGGCAAGGTACTTCACCTCCATTTTCAGCCTTGGTTTCCCCATGGCTTTGATGTAATGAATCAATGTGTTTAATAGATATCAAGTTCTTACATGGGACAGGCACACAGTAAGCGCTATCTGTGTTAACTATTATTACTTTAATATAAAAATGTATACAATTACTTACTAGCTAGAGTACTAAACCTTCACCATCCCATCTCTGTCCCCATCAAGTCTGAGCAAAACTGATGATCCCTGAAGATATGCCATGTTCTAGAACGCTTGTTACAGCACTAATGACCCCATGTTGTAAAGCATGGAAGTAGGGAAAAGTTGACCCCAAACCAACTCCAGCCCAAATCCCTGTATCTGGCTGTTTGGTGCCAAATGGCCCCGCTGCTTCCTGCACCGAGGCTAAAACCCCTTTGCCTGGCATCAAAGCCCAGGCCAACCTTGCATAACCATGTGTTTCCATCACAGTCTCTTACTACTGAGCACCCTAAAGGTAAATGTGCCCTGACTATTAAAGGAGCCTTCCCCCAAACCAGTATTTTGAAACATTTTTATACCTTAGGGAAATGCACCGTAGTAAAAACTGAGACAGATGAGGGCTTTTCCTCTTTTTTTTTTTTTTCTGGTCAGGTGGGAAAAGGGCTATTATTTTTTAATTTTTATTTTATATCGGACTATAGTTGATTCTATAGTTGATTTACAATGTTGTGTTAGTTTCAGGTGTACAGCAAAGTGATTCAGTTATCCACACACATATACCTATTCTTTTTCAAATTCTTTTCCCATTTAGATTATTGCAGAATATTGAGCAGAGTTCCCTGCATTCCCAGTAGGTCCTTGTTGGTTATCTATTCTATTGATAAATGTAATAGTGTGTATATGTCAATCCCAAATTCCCAATTTAACCCTCCCCCCACCTTTCCCCTTTGGTAACCGTAAGTTTTTTTTCTATGTCTGTGAGTCTGTTTCTGTTTTGTAAATAAGTTCATTTGTATCATTTTTTTTAGATTCTGCATATAAGCAATATCATATGATATTTGTCTTTCTCTGTCTGACTTAACTTCACTTAGTATGATAATATCCAGGTCCATAAATGTTGCTGCAAATGTCATTATTTCATTATTTTTTATGGCTGAGTAATATTCCCTTGTATATATATACCTCATCTTCTTTATCCATTCATCTGTCGGTGGACATTTAAGTTGTTTCCATGTCCTGGCTATTGTAAATAGCGCTGCAATGAACATTGTGGTGCATGTATCCTTTAGAACCATGGTTTTCTCCGAATATGTGCCCAGGAGTGGGATTGCTGGATCATACGGTAGCTCTATTTTTAGTTTTTTGAGGAACCTCTATACTGTTCTCCATAGTGGCTGTACCAATTTTACATCCCCACCAACAGTGCAGGAGGGTTCTGGAAAAGGGCTATTTTGAATGCAGGCCACTTCTCAGACAATTTTAGGAAAACACAAATAGCTGAGGACCTAGAAACCAGTTCGCTTAAAACTACTTTTGTGCACATACTTTGCTACCCGCAAGGATAGATCTACCCTATTTTGAAGACTGCTGTTCTAGAGTACAATGCCCTGAATGTGGTAGGCACGTACTACATTTAAATTTATTTGTTCCGGAGAATAAACAACAGAAGCAAAAGCATGGAGACAAGAAACCCACAGCAGGTTTGAGGAACAGAAGGCAGTCTGCTCTGGCTGAAGTCAAGGGTGTAAGTAGCAAGAATCCTAGGAAACGAGGCTGGCAAGGAAAGTTGGAGTCAGAGCACCGGGGGCTTGAACGCCATGCGAAGGTGTGTGGGCTTCAGCTTCATTCCATAGTCGCTGAAGAGTCTTGAGTAGAAGCAGCAGCTGTGGGATGATGGCAAGAACACTTTCTGGGGAATCGGAAGACCTGGGTATAAATCGTGCCTTGGTCACAGTGCGACTTCAGGGAAATCCCTCTGGGGCTTCGTGTCTTTGGTCAAGTTCCCTAGAAGCAGAGCCTACGACAGAGATTTGGGTGCCTGTGACTTATGGAAGGATTGCTCTCAGACACAGGGAATGTGGGAAGCAGGATGATAAGGAAGTTGCTAAGCCAGGCTGTGTCTCAGGTAAAGACCTTGGCCTGATCCACGGATGCTCTGGGTGTAACTCACTCCATGGCATAGTCCTGTCTGGTGCAAGAGGCCAGGCTTTGCACCCTGCATGAGTTATTACTGGCCATCGTAACCTGCAGGCATCCCAGGGAGGAGTTGCTCCTGTCAGCCAGAGCAGCCCCCAGAGAAGGACACAGGGCGAGCCTTTGACCATCACTGCAGCGCTCATGACAGCTGGGATGGGAGCGCTGGCCACTAACGTGGCTGTGCGGCGTCTGGCTTCCACTTCTTTCAAACAGGCCTAATATACTGACCTCGCTGAAGCTGTTTTGGGAAACACAAAATAGAAATTCTAGGCCAGGAAGTGGCAAGAGCAGGGACAGAGCCGTGTGACGGCATGGCTTCAGGGCAGTAGTGTGCCTGAGCCAGCCTGTGTCCGCTCACGAGAGCCCCCTGCTAAATTTTCAGGAACTTTGCAAGCTGGTTGTGAAACACAGTCATTACTTAAAATTAAATTATATAACCTCACAGTTAAATAATTATATTGAAGAGTAAGAAATAATTCAAAACATCATTTCCTAATTACTCTACTACACTTTACTACTGTCTATGATCTTGAGGTTATTCATGTCTATTGTACTGGTGCGTTGGAAATATTACATAATCGTGAGCTACTTCCTGCGTGTCTCTTCCCAACTCCACATTCAGTGACCTCATATTGGTACCTTGAAATTGACCACGGTGGGAGAATTTACACCATAGAAATCAGAAAATGCTACACATCAGGGCTTCTCTCTTTTTTAATTTTTTTCCCCCAGTGAACCCATTGTTAAATATTTACCAACACATCCCTGCTTCATTCTCCCCCTAACACACAAAAATATGTACACAATGGCCAAATGACTGTCCAAGGAATGTTCTCCCTGGGCAAGAGGATGGGTAGGTGAGAAGATTTTGTTTTTTCTTGGAATTTTTACAGCTGGGTGTTAGTAAGGGAAGAAACAGTATCTGAGGGGTTCTTTCCCCCCTCCTTGACCCCTGCATTTTTGCAGATAAGATCTACCTGGTCATGGTACCTGGTCTCTATGAAGCAGAAGGAGTTCGTGGGCCATGAAAATTTCTCAGGTGCTTTGAATCATCTTAAGTTATGGCTATTCATCTATTCATTTCAAATGCTCTCTTGTGTCTGAGAGGGTGGGTACCCCTTATTCCAGCCCCATCTTCAACAAGGGAGGGAATGATGGGGACTCATTCTGATCCAGGAGCTCCTCAGCAGGAAGACCGCATTTCCCCAGCTCCTGACACTTCAGAACTGAAAGAGTTAGTCCGTGTGAAGCCCTGAGAAAGAGAGAGAGAGAGAGAGAGCAAGATTTAATTATTAAGGCTGTTTTATTTACAAAGGCATTGCCATTTAACAGACAGATTCTTTGTTATAAAAGGGCTCTTAGAGGACCCTTAACAGGAAGTCGGCACACACAATTGTAAAATTGTGACCAGTCTTGGGTTTAAGGTTTAGAAGCACACACCAGCCAATCTGCCCAGTCAGACCTACTCTCCTGGGTCTACCCACCTAGAGGAGGTGGGAGGCAGGAGGGCCAGCCACCCAGGGCCTGAGCTTACAGACATGATGCCATATTGATGCTTATTTAAAGCAGAAACCTCCTCCTGCTGCTTTCCCAGGGGTTTTGTGCTAATAAATTGGCATAAATAAGATAAACGAATTGGGGGTGGCCAGGCCCACAGGTCAGGCTCTCAGCTGCTACCACCTGGCTCCCAGCTCATGCTGATGCTGGCAGCCAGCAGGAGTTGTGCTGGGAAGCAGTGGCTGGGAGGGGCAGAAACAGAGAAGTTTGGATTCTGGGGCCTGGGGTCTGGGGCGCAGGGCCCTGGCTTGCTGCAAAGTGCAGGTGCAGCCTCCTTTGCTTTGCCCCAACCTGCTGGGTCTGGTCCAGTGCAGAAGGAGACATCCTGAGCCGTTTAGACATATGATTCCTTTAGCAGTGTGCAATCATAGCCTATAGAAGATGAAAAGGACCTGCAAGGTACAGGGACCGTATTTCTCTGATAGAAAACCAAGAAACATGGTCAAAGAATTTTTGTGCATTTGCTCTGTGCAAGAGGCAGTGTCAGAAAGATCATTTGGAGGCTGAAATGTTGTAAATGATAAGACATTTCAATGGTTTATGGAAAACAACAGGAAAGATCACTGTAAATGTCACCTAGAATGTCAGTGGCTACCATGTTAGAGACCTTCTGCGGTTGCTACGTGAAAGCAAATATATTTGGGGGGGAGCTGTATTTCAATAGCCGGCATGTTTATTTCTGTCAAGTATGTTTACTTCTCCAAGAAATAATCCTAGCAGAGTTATGTTCATTTCAAACACAAGAAGGGAAACAGATAGTTTTCAGGCTGTGAAGATAGCTAAACCTCTTTACATTTCTTTTCTTTGGTCTATTCCTTATTTATATGTTTGGTAATACCTAAACATAATCTCTTTACTTCGGTTAGCCTGTATGCATTAACAGGTCATTCTTTAGATGTTCTCATGCCTGCCTTAGACCATAAATGTCTGTGTGATTCTTTCACCAGCAGCTAGCACAACACCACCTACTGGGAGGTACTGCATTCACAGGGGTCTGCTCCGAACAACTGTGAAGGTTGTGCACTGCACAAGCCAAGGTGCCACCAGTCATAACGTAGTCCAGTGCTGTTCAATAGAACTTTCTGTAATGTCAGAAATGTTCTTCAATCTGTGGCTGAAATGTGGCTGATGTGACTGAGCTGAATTTGTAATTTTAGTTAGTTTAAACTTAAACTAGTGGCTAGTGGTCCCCGTCACCGGGCAGGGCGGTCTATACTCACAGGAGCTCTGCTTTTATTCAAACATTCATTCATCTGTTGAACAAATATTTATGGAGCTTCAGCTATGAGCAGCGTGCTGTGCTAAGCTCTGTGGATGCACAGAGATAAGACAGTCCCTCTCCCATTGGCTTTCTCTGTACCTGCCTTCCTGACCCCCTGCACTGTGAGAGGCATAAATTCCTGGATCTTTCTAAAATGTGGTCCTTCTGTACTCGCTCTGAGCGTGCCACTCAGCTTGCTTTGTTACATCCTCACCCACCCACCTTGCTGTCCCTTAGTGTGGCCACCGCTCTGTTCTTCCACAGGACGCTAGAATTTCTATCCTTCAGCGCTGGTCACGCAATGCGGCAGTGTAGGGAGTGCAGGGAAGTGGGGAGGGGGCACACTGGCGTCTCTGAGATCTTTGTGTGACTCCAGATTCCACCACTTACCGTCTTCAAAGTTAGGGAGCATTCCACAAGACCACCCCCACTCTGTCACTAACTGCAAGCTTGGGCATCCCCAAGACCACCCTCAGGTTCAATAATTTGATGGCAGGACTCACAACACTCGCTGGAAGCTAGTATACCCGTAGTTATGGTTTATTACAGCGAAAGGATACAGAGTACAGTCAGCTACGGGAAGAGGCAGAGCCCAGGAAAGCTCCACACACAGAGCTTCCAGCTGTCCTCCCCCAGTGGAGGTGTGGGGACACTGCTAAACCCCAGCAGTGATGTGTGACAGTATGTACTGACGACGGCCCGCCAGGAAAGCTCACCCGAGCCTCAGTGTGAGTCTTTATTGAGACTCAGTCACGTAGACATGGCTGACCGCTCATGGGACTGACCTGAGTTTCCAGCCCTCTGGAGGTCGTGCCCCAAGCCCCTACCATAAACCGCATTGTTAGCATGGACTATCTAGTGTGGCTGAGCCCCCAGAAGTAGACAAAGACACCCTTGTCACGGAGGACATCCCAAGGGTTTAGAGATTACCTCCCAGAAGCCCAGGGCAAAGGCCAGGCCTCTCCTTGGGCAAAGTTAATCCTTTACCACATCCCATCTGTGTGATGTTGTAATTGTACTAACCTCATTTGGCCTCTCATCAGTAAACTGGAGACAATGATGCCCATCTCACTGGGCTTTTGTGAGGACTAAGTGATCTAACATGTGGGAAGAGCCTAGTATGGGAAAAGCCTCAACAAAAATCAGGTCCCTCCTGATTTCCTCCAGGTGCTCTGTCCTCAGCTCCTAAACAGGCCCACGGCATCATTCCCTCTCTCTCCTTCTTCCACCCTCTTATACCAACTGGCTTTTATTCTTTTCCCCCCCAAAAGGATCATACTCTACACATTACTACGCTGCTCTTCTTTTTAAAGGATATGTGTGTGTATTATCGTTTAGGTAGCTCCATATCTCTCCACCGCACAGATTATCACAACGCATTTGACCATTGCCCTCTGAATGGGCTACACTGAACATCCTTGTGCGTGCACATTTTTGTGATTTGTGCCAGTGTTTCTGCAGGCTAGAGTCTTAGATGGGTCAAAGGCTACATTAAAGTCTTGATGGCACTGCCAAATTGCCCTGTATAAAGTTAAACCTCTAGCAATAATGCGTGGAACTGTCGGTTTCCCCACATCTTCTGGGGACCATGTGGAGGAGGGTGGCTTGGAGGGTATAACAGACACTGGTGGGGGCCCAGCCCTGTCCCTCAGTGTTCCCCAGGCCTGTAATGCCAGTGTTCTACAAGTATGTGAGACAGTGCCTGAGCCCAGGGTAAGGCATGGCTTGTGCAATTTGGTTGGGAGCCATGAGATGCTAGGGAATATGAAAATCATCAGTGACTTACGCTCACCATGACAGAGGACCTACAGGGTTTCAAGTCTAGGGTCAGCAGAGTCCATGCCTGCTGGGGTTTCAGCCAGAACTAGAGATACACACTCAGGGAAGAAAAGGATGCAGGAGAGCCAGATAAAAGTCTAGAAAGAAAAAGCAACCATCTTCTGCCCTGGTCACTGATTCAGCCTGTTCCTGACACAAATAGACCAGCCTGCGTGAGCCAAGGCTGGTCTCCGTGCCCACAGTCTATCACCAGCAGGTGGTGCCCATCCCCTAGTCAGAACAGGCCAGCAGCTCGGGGACACCAAAGCCAAGGAAACACCTGCTCCGCCACCCTCAGGTCCTCTGGCAGTTCTGCACTCCCCTCCGGCCAGAATTAATTTCTTTACACTAAGGCGGTGAGACTTGAGTTCCAGTTCAGTTTCAACCACCAAATCACTGTGTGATTTTCTCTCTCTCTAGCCTCGGTTTTCTTAGCTGGTTTTAAAAAAAAGGTGAAGAAAAGGAAGAGAATGCTGGTAATAGCTAACATTTGTGCAGGGCATTTTGGTTTACAAAAGGCCTTATCTCATTGGTGTTCACTTCATCACCATTTTACAGATGAGAAAAATAAGTCCTAGAGAGGTTAAGTGATCTGCCCAAGTTCACCCTGCTGGCCAGCCAGGACTTTCTTGGCAAATCCTGTGTTCCTTCAACTTGACCATACTGAAAGATTCTAATATTGTAAATCTAAGATTCTTAGTTCTCACCCTAAAATAGTAGTTTTAATTAGGTGCTGTCAGACACATGTAGGCTTTGAAGTATTACTTGGGTAGGTAACTTGAGCTTTGGTTTTCTAGTCTAGAATAGTAATCAGTAATATTTATCAAGTGCTTATTATATGACAAACTACATGAATTATTTCACTTATCCTCACAACTCTATGAGGTATAATAATTATCCCCATTTTACAGATGAAGAAACTGAAGCTTGGAGAGATCAATAGCAATGCATTGGGCATAGAGAAACCAACAGGGACTGGAACACATCAGAAGGCTCTAGGAGAGAATCTTCAAGAAGATAAAATTAATAGAATACCTGAAAGGTCTGAACAAATGGATACACAACGAGTAGACAAAAATGACAATTATTAAGTGTAGAAAAAAAAACAAAAAGCTTGCAGGAACTGAAAAGGTCAGTTGTGAATAGGATTTAAGTAATCATAATAAATACTAATTCTGATATAACCAGTGCCGAGATATGACTAGATTGGGAGGCTGGAGAGGAGGACAGGAAGGGTATATGTGAGGTGAAGAGTGTCCGTCAAAGGGTGGAATCAAGAGATAATGCCTAGGAGCTTCCCTGGCGGTCCAGTGGTTAAGACTTTGCCTTCCAATGCAGGGAGTGTGGGTTCAGTCCTGGTCGGGGAGCTAAGATCCCACATGCCTCACGGTCAAAAAGCCAAAACATAAAACAGGAGAAATATTGTAACAAATTCAATAAAGACTTTTAAAGAAAAAGCAGATAATGCCTAAAACAGAAGCAAGAAGTAGCAATATGGCATGTTATTAGATATACAGCGGTAAATAGGCAATAACCAAAGATCAAAAGAGTTGAAAGGGATGACGTCTAGAGAGGGGAAAACATGAGGGAAACATATTTTATAAGAAATCTTATAGAATGACTTGGCTCTAATTCAACTACGTGCTTGTACAGATTTAATAATATTTTTCCAAAGAAATAAAAGGAAAATAAGTAAATGGCCCACTTTCATCCATATCTGATGTGATGGAGGTAGGATCCGAATCCCAGCAGGCTGCCTCTAAGCTGGTCTCACCACCACCATGCAATGCCCCCTAAAAAGGGATATTTGGTCAGCTATTTGGATGATTCACTATCACTGGCAGTCATTCATTCCTTCAGCAAGTACTTATTGAGCACCTACTATGTTCTATCTAGGGCTGGGGACAGCATGGGGAACAAGATGCATTCTTGCTCTCCCAGAGCTCACAGGCTGAAGGGGGGGACAGGGAGACAGGTGGTGCCAGAGCAGGGGCTGTGTGAGCACAGAGAAGGGGGCTGAATGTGGTTTTGAATGGGACCTCAGAGGGGCGCTGCCAAGGGAACTGTGGTTTGGGATGAGGGATAGACTAAAAGCTTCTTCCAAGTGCTCTTTCTAGCCTAAGATTCTGTGATGACCCAATCCAGATCTTTCCACAATTTCAGGTGAGAACGAGCTCGGGTCTCTGCCTGCGCAATTGTCGGCCAGGGCCTCACAGTCTCCATTTCTGAGCCAGAAGGGACCTGAAGGGATCATCCAATCAACTTTTCATTGTTCAGCTGAGAAAACTGAGGCCCACAAAGAAGTGTCTTAACCACGGCAGAGAGTCACAGAGTCAGGAGGAGCCCTTGGATCTCTGGCCTCCCAGTCCCGGGTTTCTTCCCTCTTAACTCAAGTCCGGGCAGGCCTGAGCCCCCTTAAGGCAGATGAAATTTCCCATTTTTAAAAGAAGACCACTCCACCCCCAGCAGGTGTCACAACATTTCTCACGTCCCCAATTCGGGATCCACCAACTCTTCAATCAACAAGCGTTCCTGGGGCTTTCCTGGTGGTGCAGTGGTTAAGAATCCACCTGCCGGTGCAGGGGACACGGGTTCGTTCCCTGGTCTGGGAAGATCCCATATGCCACGGAGCAACTAAGCCCGTGCGCCACAACTACTGAGCCCACGCGCCACAACTACTGAAGCCCACACTCTCTAGAGCCCGTGCTCTGCAACAAGAGAAGCCACCGCAATAAGAAGCCCGCACACCGCAACGAAGAGTAGCCCCCACTCGCCGAAACTGGAGAAAGCCCGCGCGCAGCACCAAGACCCAACACAGCTTAAAATAATAAGTAAATAAAAATAAAATCAATTTATATAAAAAGAAAAAAGATCATCGGCTGTTAAAAACAAAAATAAAAGGAAAACAAACGTTCCTGGAGAGTCTATCAGAAGCAAGTCTCCCTGGGAACACAAGCTGTTCGACAAGTTTCTGCCCCCAAGAAGTCACAGTCTGATGGTGGAGGGGCATAAACGGGACAAACACGTGATACCCCTGGGTCTCCAGCGTTATTTCCTCCTGTAGGTTTGGCTCGCAGTAGGCGCTCAGCGAACGGAAACGGGTGCTAATTAGTATCATTTTCAACGCCAGTCCGCAAAGAGGCCCGTGGGTCTGTGCGAAAAGGAGGCGATTTTTCTCCCGGGTCCAGGCCCTGCAATTGCTCCCCAGCGCGCCTGGCGGGGAGGGGAGGCGCGGGAACATCCTGCCCTGCTCCTCCAGCGTCCTGGTCCCCGCTCGGCGCGCGAAGGGAGGGGCGCGGGGGCGCGCACGCAGGGTGTCGGGGGCGCGCTGGCCGCCCGGGGACGCGCACGGGCTGGTCTCTGCCCTAATGCGGCGGCTGGCGGCGAGAGGCGCTGCAGGGGACTCTGGGGAAGTGGCGGCGCCGGCAGCGGACAGCACCGACTGCACCCAGGGCCGGAGCCCGAGCCCTTGCAGGTAGGCGAGCGCGAACAGCAGAGAGATGGGGGTGGGGGTAGAACGGGGGTCATGGAAACCCATCTAGCGACACCCCCTTGTTCCCGCCCTCTTCTGTCCGTCTCCATCCCCTGACCTGTCCCCATCCCCCTCCATCCACACCCCCGACCCTTCTCTCCACGCTGTTACCTGCCCTGAATCCATCGTATGTCAATATCTGGACCCCACCCCATCCAGCTCCCAACCCCGTCGGCCTCAACACCTTTTCTATCTCACTGGCTGCTTCCCCTCCCCCTTCCTGCACCTCACTCTCTTCGCCTTTTCCTTCTGTCCCTGCCTCATCCCCGAGCTCTGCCCTTACCTGTTTACCTCCACACCCCACTTTGTGTGACCCCTGTCCCTTCTGTTTTTCCTGCCCCGCACACCAGGCTCTCTCCTTGCCCTCCCTGCTCTGGTCCCCACCTCATACCCCCATCACTCTGTGTGCCTGTCTCTCCATCAGCTCCCTCACAGCTTCTGCCCTTCTCGGGTCCCCTCTGCATACCCTGTCCCAGCCCCTTCCCAACTGCCTCTTGGTTTCCTCCTCCACCATCTCAAGAACCCCATCTTCTCCCCCTTGGCTGTTAGCTGGCCTGCCACCCATCGCCTTCCCCACCTGCCCTTCCTGGTGCTTTTGTAGCCACATGGCTTTTACCGAGCCCCCCTCTCTGCCACTGGGCCCTCCTTCCCTGCTTGGGGAGGCCTAGGGCTCTGAAGGCCCTATGTACTCGCTGTTGCAGAATCCACTTATAACCCCCTTCTGTATGTTTGATCCTATTCATGGCTTGGGGGCAAAGGATGCTGGGTGTTTGTAGGCCTCTCTTATGTTCCTCTTCAGCTACTCTCTTCCCCTAGTTGTTCAGATTTGTTTCCTAGATGCATGGGGGTGGGGCGGTGTTAAGCACAGGGAACCTAGGACCCTTGGGGCAGGGGTCCAAGGAGATGGCCGAGCACCCTCTTCCTGGTCTTGATCTGAGCCCTGGGGATGCAAAGGCCTGGATGAGGAGCCCCACTGAAGGGTTGGAGAATTTTGGATTTTAGACAGGATTCTTCCTCAGCCTCCAAGTCAGCACTTTGGCATCGGGAGCTGTCATGAGTGTGGCCCATGGGCTGGGCTGAGTGGGCAGAGTGCTGAATCACCTAGTCTCTGGTCCCCATGGCAGCCCCTCTCTTGCCCTGAGCCAGGTTCTGTTCCTCATTCCTTCCTTGGCATTTGGCAGTGGTGTGTGTGTGTATGTGAACGTGTGTGTTGGGCAGAGATGCCTCCTTCCTCAGTCCATTGGATGACAATGTACCTTTTCTGCCTGTCTGTCTCCAGGCATGAGGGCCTGGTGTGTATTATCTACCCTTGGAACTGTGATGAGCCCTGCTGGGCCCCAGTCAAATCTCGGGCAAGGGCAGATCACGGGGCTTTGAGACCTGGTTGGGCCGGAGTTGAATTGTTTGTATGGAGCTGGAGACCAGCAGGTTCACAACCCACCGAACTTGAAACATACGTAGGAGAAGCCCAGGGAAAACGTGTGTGGAGACCCTGGGGATTGGTCATGCCAACTGTGGGAGCAGCGGGCAGGGAGAAGAAGGAAGGCAGAGACCTGTCTCCCCTGGTTTGGGGATGATTGGATCTGGTGGATTTGTATTGCAGGAAGAATTAAAGAAGATGGGGGTGGGGTCTGCTATGCATCTAATAATTCTACCTTTTGTCGTGACAGAGCGGGCACTTCTGAGGCAGTAACTTCTTCCTCTTGTGTTTGGATTCAGCTGAAGGTGTGTGTGCGTGCGCGTGCATGCGCACGCGTGTTTAGAAAGAAAAAGAGAGAGAGAATGAGAATGAATAACATAGATGAGGAAAGAGACTCACTCAGACTTAGGCCAGAGATTGTGTTTCCTGTGAAACAGGAAATGTGAAACAGGGCAGCCCGATTCCTGCCCTGGGGACCTCAGCTAAAATCCCAGGCCTTAAATTGGAGGTTAAGAGCAAATTGCTGATGGATCCTGTCCCTTCTCTGCAAGGCTCCCTCACTTTAGAAACATGAGTGGACTCCTTCAGCTCATGAACAGCAACTCTGAATGGGATTCAGGCAGTGCCCAGCAAGGGGTGGAGGGGCGGGTGTGCAGCTGGGGGACTGGCTGTCCTCTGCTTTGTCAACCTTCTGTGCCCCGCCCATCATGAGTGGGGGTGGGGCAGGAAGCTTCCCCTGGCATCAGTGTTCCCAGAGCTGTCCTAGGAACTAAGCTTTTCCTGGCCCAGGGAGGAGGCATCACCTGGAGCCGTCTCTGAGAGCTGATTGGATTAAGGTCCCGACGTTGAAATGCTTGATTGCTTAAGTGGGGGAATTCTGATAACAATGTACACATCTCCCAGTTTTGTGCAATGCATCTCATCCCTCATCCCTTGTTTGACATCACAGAGGCTTCAGCAGGGATTGAGGCACACAGAAAGGGAAGCCAGCTCCCTGGAGAGCTGGAGCAAGACCTGACTAGCTCCCTGTGGGCTGATGCAACCTGGGCTTATGGGGCCGGGCTGGATCTTTCAGGGGTACATTGAAGAGGTAGCTGGTATCTAGGGGGTGGGTTCTGGCTTTGGATGTCCAAGGGGCGAGGCATAGAAGGTGGTCCTATTTCTGCAGTGACTGAGAGACAGGATTCCAAGGCTCCCATCACTCTGTTGTTGCAATGTGTTCCCTTCCCCTGGTGCCACTCTCCTCCAAGACCATCCAAGACCTGGGGTGTGAGGATCATCACTTAGTCTTTAGAAAAAGAATTTCTTAGGAAACTAGAAAGAGAGAGGCAGAGAAGTTCAGTCTTCTCTGTTTGGCCTGGGAGAAGAAGGGAGAAGGAAGTAAGAGGAATTTAAGGCTGGTTACATACTTATTCGTTCAACAAATACGAACTAAACCCTAGAGTGTGCTGCTCTGCTAGGTGCTGGGATCATAGAGATGAAAAGAGTCTCTCAGGGCTGCCAGTGTAATGAAAGAGACAAGTAATCAGACAAATAACATAGATACGCTTGAGTGAGGACATGGGGACAGGGGTGATGAACAGCAGCGTCTTCCACTCCAGTGGCATCAGCCCCCCCCTTTACCGATGCTGGTTGATGTTGTCAGAATGGTGGTTCAGGGCTGACATGGAAGTTGAATGTGAGGGAAGAGGTAAGATGCAAGATGTTACCAGATCCCCAGCTTGAGGGGGAAGAGGGGATGTTCTGTGTGCAGCTGAACCCTGCAGGCTACTGCTTCAGCCTGAAGGGGGAACTCGGGGACAAGAGCGAGGCTACTCAACTTTGCTATTCCTGTTTCCCAAGCCCTTGTATTTTAGGGGCAAAGTGTGGTCAGGATATGCTTAGGATGTCAGAGTGAGTCAGAGGAAAGAGGCCCGGGGGCTGATGGAGAAATAGCAAGTTCAGGTACGTGCTCAGAAACAAGGTGAGTAAAAATATTGTGAGCTCTGACGTGGGTGGAAGGGTCTTGGAGTTCTGGGAGGTCAGAGTCAGGTGGGAGTCATCAAAGAGGTCCAGATAGGGGAGAGGAGGTTGATAGTGACAGGGGAATCCTTAAAAGTTACACTCGAGCACAGGTCACCATGAACATCCGTAGCTGAACTGGGAAAGAGCCTAAGGATAGAGACAGCCAGCCTCACCTGTCTGAGGAATCCACCCCCCGCCCCCCGCACCTACACATCTGATTTAGCTCATTTCATTAGTGTGTCCTGAGCCTTTGAAAATGTCCTAGGAACTAAGCTAGATGTTGGGTGTGTAAGTCAAGTGAGAGACACAGAAATGAAAACAAATTAAAATGCGGTACGAGAAATGCTCTACCGGAGGTAAACGGATTCCTGGCATTGTAAGAGCATGGCTGAGGGGGCCCAGTGGGCTGTAGGACCTGGGCTGACCGTACCACACTGTTTGGATAGACCCCTGCTTTGGCTAGAGCAGCTTGATGTCAAACTTTTGAGCGTTTACTCCAAATGCTCAGCTAGGGCCCAGGCCTAGTTGCAAGGGCAGGTGTTAGATGCATATGGCCTGGTCCTTGGGGCTGCAGGGAAGGGCTCTGAGAGCTAATGGCTGTGCTGGGTGCTTGAGGAGGCACTTCCACAGCTTTGCTGACCTGGGATATTGGTCAGACTGTGCCAGCCAGCTTGAGATTTCTTGAGCTACCCTCCTTTCCTTAGGTTTTGAGACAAGCTAGGAAGAATAAAAGTGGCATAATAGAATCGTCATCATTATAGAGTGCTTACTACGTGCCAGGCACCCTACTATATGCTTGATATGCACCATCTCATTTAACCTTCATAAGGGTTAACTCTACAAAAAAAGTATTGTTAGGATCCCGGTTTTACACATAATGAAACAGACCCAGAGAGGTTGTGATTTAAGATTATAGAACAGTGAGTTGCAGAGGTAGAATTGAAAATATATTAGTTTGACACCAAAGCCCATGCTCCTCTCCTGTGAGCTCTCTGACCCTGGTAGGACTGGAATGTTTTATCCACTCGTACGAGCCCCTCTAGGAAAATCTGTTAGAAGGGCTCAGTTAGCATGCATTTTTCAGTACCTACTTTGTCCTTCTGAAGGATACAGAAATGCGGTTCCTGCTTTCAAATAGGGGAAATAAGATGAAAACATGTGAAAACCCTTGGGAATAATACAAGACATTGTATAATTAAGTCTTCCGACCCTGGACAGTAAAATTGCAAAGGAAGGAGTTATGCCTCAGTATGGTTTGAGTCAGGGAGGTGACATGGCATCGCAGAAAGTGCTCAGCTTTTGATATCAGACGGACCTGCCTTCAAACCTTGGTTCTTTCACTTACTGGCTGAGGAGCTACAGTTTCCCAGTCTGTAAAATGAGAGTATTAATATGAAACTTGCAGAGCCATAATAAGGATTAAATGTGATGAGGCAGTGAAGGGCCCAGCACCCTCCCTGGCTGGCAGTAAACACTCACCAATGCTAGCTGCTCTTCAGAGAGGGGTGGGAATGGAGCTGAGCCTTGAAAAATTGGTAGAATTTTAATAAGGAAGGGAAGATGAGAGTTTTCTAGATGAGGGAACCCACAGGGGTGTAAGCAAATACTGGATGGGTTCAGGTTCTCTGGGAAAGAAGTGACTTGCCTCACCCTGCCTGCTTCCCCCAGGTTCCTGCAGTACAGCCTTATAGAAAAGGACACCTTCATGAAAACCATGAGGGGTTTATGTTTTACTTCCAGCCCCATCATTAACAGAGCTTAACTGTGTTTCTCCTTCTGTAAAACTAGAAGACTGCTAAAAGCCTCTAGTCCCAGAAGCCTGTCTCTGGAGTTCATTGTCATTGATTAATTTCTTGTCTTGCCTTTCCTCTCCCCAAAGCCATGAAAAAGTGGGGATGCCTGGGGCCTGGTGGGGTCATCCCCTCAGGCTGTCATCATCCCTTCCTGACTACTGTAGCTCCCCCCTCCTCCAGGAAGCAGCTGCCTGAGCATCTGCCTTCTCCTTGGGCTGCCCCTCTTCACTCTTCCCTTCCCAGACTGGGCCAGCCCCTCCTGAAAGGCCTCCCCCGTCATTATGATGCTAATCGTGTTGTTAATTTTTCTGAGATGCAGAAAGAAAGCCCCAATCTGTTCTAATGAATTTAATTAGAGAGGGGCTTGGAGGGCTTTAGAACCTCTTACCAGGATCACAATAAACAGAGTTAACGAGATAAACAGCTTGGGATCAGCGGCTCAAGGGTAGGAAGGGAAGACTTCTGACTCAGTCCTAGAATGAGGAAGCCCCTGACACTGAAGTTGGAGGAAGGCTGTGTGAGCCGTTGTTCTCCAGGCGGTTTCCCTTTGGGGCTCGTTCTGCCTGCCCCACCCAGCCCCATGGACATAGTTGCGTATCTAGTTTTGTCCTTAGGTCTCCGTCTGGAGAGGTCTTAGCATTCTCATCATCACCAAACATTTATTGAACGTGGGTAAGGGGTACTGCACCATCTTCTGGAGCAAAATTGAGGCTCCTGAGACCTCATCTCCACCCTAAAGGAGATAAGAGATATATATTCAAAAATAAGGAACATTTGCTAATTCCAGACAGTAAATGCTAGAAGGATGACAGGAGGTTATATTGGGCTTAGATGATCTGTAAAAGCCTCTTGCATGGGTCTTGAGACCTCAAGACTTGAAGACTTAATGGTTAGAGCTGCTGGAGGAGGAGCAGATTCAAAGGCACACGTGTGCAGGGGATGTTTGAGTCATGATGAATAAATGGCATGGCTTGGGTGGGGGGTGCGTGTAATTTCCTGGCGAGGGAACAGTATATTGAGACATAGTCGTAGAGGATCCTGAGTAATGGAGCCTTTACTTTTCTAGCCTGGTCATACTGGGGTCTCACTGCTTCCCCTCTCCGAGCACTTAGGATGGTTGGCTCGGGGAAGGGCTTAGGACAGGATGATTCTGGCCCTTCATGCTGAACTCACTTTCCTGGATCCAGTTTAGGCCAACTGGGGTGGGTTGACCAGATGCTAAATTTTGTTCTCAGCTCTTACGACTTTCTGGGATGAGAGTGAATGGCTGGCAGAGCAATTCCAAGGACTTTTCCCCGTGATGAGAGTTCCTTCTTTACCGATGCTGGCCAATTTGCTTTGGCACTTTTTTTGCAAGTACTCGGTGGAATCTTCCAGTTCCAGGGTCAGTGAGTTTCATAACTCTTCCCTTTATATTATTTTCCACTTTTATTTATTTATTTGACCTTGCTCAGCAGCCTGCGGGATCCTAGTTCCCTGACCAGGGATTGAACCGGCACCCTCAGCAGTGAAAGCTCGGAGTCCCAACCACTGGACCGCCAGGGAACTCCCTCATCTCTTTACATTACTGAGTTCTTCGGATGTGTGTGTGTACGTGTATATGTGTGTTCGTGTGTGCATGCTGCTTATGTTATTGAAATTATTCCGACTAGATTCTCATTCTCGTGTGATCTTTGTTTGCATTACAAAAGTTATTAAACATTTCTGGGCCTTAATTTCTCCGTGTGCAAGAGCGAAAGAGTCATCCCTGTATCCTATTGTATGTAGATCCATAAACTGAATGCTTTGAGAATAGGATTTTAAACATGAGGAGGTACTATAACTATCGTTTTGACAAGAAGTAAAATATTGAGCTGAAATTTTAAGTCAGTTCTCTCTCCCCCTTGGAACCTCTTGACTTGTAAGAGCAGTCAGAGTTTTGTTTGGGGGCACCAACAAAGATTATGCTTTTTGTTATTTTCCATAGTCTATCTGGGCTTATGCATAATTAGTGATGGAGTTAGTACACAGCTGTCAGGTGTTGGTTGACCTATCCATGCATGTTTGTATGAGAGACATCGTTACAATGCCAAGGTTATAATACCCATTGTGTGGGATTTTTCCACTTGTTGGAGGTGACATGTTCTTTATGAAGGAAAATGCCTCTGAGGCCACAGGCAATTTTCCTATGCTGACGTAGGCAAGGACAGAAACTAGATCTCTTTCTGATCATCATCACACACTGAGTGGAAATGAAGCCTTTGTGACTCACGTTGGGAGCTAAACCAGGGTTCTCTGGCTGATCCCAGCTCTGAGCTGTGCCTTGGTTTGTTTTTACACAATGCTCTTTAGCCTTTGAAGCCTTTATTATGAGCAGAGCACACTTCTGGGTGGCAACTTGTTTTGAGAGAATCTTCAACTCATCGAATGTTAGAGATGGTTTAGTCTAAGATTATTTTACTGATCAAAGTGGCTAGTTTCTGGCAAAGTCAGTTCTTCCACACACCGGGCCACTTTAAACACTATATATGAACCTAGTAATTGTACAAGAGGGTATGTAATCAAGTTCCTTAAAGCATGATCTAAACTAGAAATGCTTTGAGATGTCAGAGAAGAGAGGATATCAAAGTAGACTAAAGTCCTTTGGGAAGGTTTTGAAGTGAAACAGGGGCTGGTCTGGGTCCCTAGGGATGGGTAGGATTTGAATAGATAAAGGTAAGGGAATGGCATTTCTGGTGGGGTAAGGGAGCATAATTAGAGGTTTAGAGGAGGGAACTTATACTCAGGCATTGAATTGGCCAGGCTGGAGCAGTGGAAGCTACAGCTGGAGGGACCAGTTGGGGCCAGACTCCAGAGAATCTTGAATCTGACTAAGGAGGTGGACTTTGTCTTGGTGAGGAGCATTTAAGCTTCTTAGCTGAGCTTGCTCTTGGTCTAAGGACAAGACTGTGTGTTAGGAGAAGGGAATGGGAAATCCCTTCACAGGCAGTGGTGCCTGGGGATAGTTGCTTCTGAAGGGTGTTTGGAGCAAAGGGGAGTACTGGAACTTTTAAACATTTGTCGGCTGGGCGGGAGCTTGTCGCTGTCCAGGGTGCTGAGCTGCCATCGGCAACATT
>NW_020173731.1:11752666-11797287 GCF_003031525.2 Neophocaena asiaeorientalis asiaeorientalis | reverse complement strand
AAAAAGGTAAGGCCAGGAAATGCGTGGAACCGCCCAAAAGGGATCTGGAAAACTGTTCTGGCTAGGACTAGGTAGCATGTGGGCTTTCTGGCAGCAAATTGGTCTGTCTGCAGCATCTGACTTACAATCCTACAATCCTTGTGATGAAAGCAAAAGTTTGGGTTGGGGGAAACTAGTAATGGCCCTTTTAAGAAGGAGTGACCATGTGTGTGCACATATGCATGTTAAAATGACCCAATTTGTAGCCCTCTCAATTTTGCCTTAGAGTCTTTGTATTTACATGAGACTCTCAGCACGTTGCTTCTTTCATTGTGAAAGAAGCAATGTGCTGGAGAGAGCAACCAAAGTTCCCAGAAGACCCTACTCATTGCTTCAAATGAAACATCTAAATGCTCAACATTAGTGCTGTCCAACAGAGCTTTCTGTGATGATGGAAATGTTCTGTATCTGCGTTGTCCAACGTGGTAGCCACTAGCCACATGTGGTTATTGAGCACTTGAAATGTGGCTAATGTGATTGAGAATTGAATTTTTAATTTGATTTAAATAGCCACGTGTGGCTCCTGTATTCAACTGCACAGCTCTAATGTCAGAGTCCTTGCAATTTGCACTTACCCTTGCGTATTTGTCCCTCCTACCTAAACCTCTTTGACTTAGGGTAAAAATGGACTGTTGAATGGGGATGAGTTTGACACATTGCTGGAGAAAACCCCAAGCTGAATCTGAACTGAAAGTCCGCGCCTGGCTGTGAGTTTTGCCCTTTTTTATTGTCACGGTGGGGACAACCATGCATGACGCACTGCGGTTTTCCTTTCAAGGGCAAGGAGAAGGCTTCTTGGATTCTGGCTTTGGTCCCAGGAACCTGATCTGAGACTCTTTGGAGCCTTGAATGGGCAAGCCACGCAGTGTGTATGGCCCTGGACACTTGGCTTTGTGGTGAGGTGGGGTACAGATTTTGTGCTGTTACATCAGGTGTTTGTGGGCATCCAGCAGAGAGAAGTTCCTGGTCTTGATCCGTCTCCCTTTCTGACTGTAGGCATCATTTCATCTTGTTTACCTGGTATAGGGGATGTGGCCCAGGATGGGGATGTGGGTCAGTGGTAGAGATACCAGAGGGGGAAAATGCTTTAAAATGCCAATTAATAAGCAAGTAATAATAACCTGTCAAAAGACTGGAGCAGAAAAGGCACGTGCCAGTGCACGTATCCTAAACACGTTTGACTTCTTTGGGTCTCGGGTCTTAGGCTTTCTATGTATAAGTCTGGTTTCCTAAACCAGAGTGTGTGCTTTTTGAAGCCATGCCTTACAGTTTTCTTCCATAGACTCTCAGTGTTCTGATAATCTTAATAAATGCCTGCTTGTTGAGTAGCTCTTTGTTAGCCTGGAGCTATCAGTTTGACTCCTAGAAAATGTGTGCGCATGAATACAAATAATATTTATGAAGCCCCTGCTGGGCATAAGTCTCTGTACTTGGTACTGTGGGCAGTGACAAAGGAGGAGCCAGGGATGGTTGATCTCAGTCTAATGGGAGAGCAAAGGCAGGCATGTGTGAAAAATTATATACACACACAACTGATAGACAGAAACAAAGACTGAAGTGGTAGGAGGGATACAGAGCTGGGGGAGGGGTGCAGGATGCTGGAAGGGTCATTTTATGTGTGTGTCTCTGTCTGGCCTTCTCTTGAGGATTCCCTCCTTCATGAGGCTTAGCTGGTACCAGCCACCCCCGTGCCTGCAGTGACAGTGCTGCCTTTATGGTGGATCAGGCAGCTCACTGTCTCGCTGGGGCTGTGGCTGCGGCGCTGCTGTCCTGAGCTTGCCTCTTCTGTGGTGAAGACACTCGGAGAGGGGGGAGGGGGAGTGGGGGCAAAGACCGTGTGGAAGGGGAAGAAACTCCTTTTTTTTCTTGTCGCTGAAATGGTAACAGGGTCCTGCTCTCAGATTCCCTCCTGGTCACAGAGGGGCTTGTTGGGACTCCAGCAGCTCTGGTACATGGAGCACCACGATGCAGGCTCAGGTGAGGCTCTGGAGGCGACAAGAGAAGCAGAGCTTAGTGACGTGGCTCCCCGAAGTCACCTGAGCCCCTTGCTGTACTCTCGAGGGGTGTGCCCTGCCTGGTGGGGAGCAGGTGGGCTGCATCTCCCAGCTGGGGCTGGGGAGGGACTTCTCTGGTTGACTCACAGGGAGGAGCCTGCCCTTTTCCGTCCTCCACGAGCACATGAGTCACCTGGGATCTTGTTAAAGCGCAGAGGCAGAATCAGTAGGTTTGGATTGGGCCTGAGAGTCTGCATTTCTAACAAGCTCCCACGTAACGCCAGTACTGCCAGTCAGCAAAGCACACTCTGATTGGCAAGGCCCTAGACGTGTGTTCTCAGCCTGGCAACGGATTAGCCTCACCTGGGGAGATGTTAAATGTGCTGGGACCCTCTCTATGCCAAATAATTCACAATCTCTAAGAGCTGGGTCTCAGCGCAGGAATGTTTAAAGGTCCTTCTGGTGATTCTTATATACAGCCCAGGCTGAGAACCACTGGCTCTCTGGATGGTTTTTCTCCTCCCTCTGATCTGCTTTTCACCTGGCTATTCCTTCCTTACCCCAGGAGATGATAAGTGCCTCGAAGGCTCACAATGCCTTACCTCACCAGCCCTGCCCCGCAGCTGTCCTCAGTCAGCATGAAGGTGGTCAGTGGCTCGCTCTATCACCCTGGCCACTGCTCCTGTGGATGTACCACCAGCCATGAGGGATCAAAGAATGTGGCTGGCTTAGAGCAGACCAGTGCTAGAACCAGTCAAAGTGAGTATCCAGTCCCTGGATCCATGCCCAGAACATAGGAAACTTTCAGGAAATATATATTGAATGGATGATTATTCCATTGTGGGGTAGCAGAAAGGGCACTGGATTAGGGATCTGAAAACCAGACGGATTAGGGATCTGAAAGGACTAGAGCAAGATATCTAAGCTTCTTTAGCTTTAATTTTCTCAATTGTAAAATGGGGACAATAATGCCTACCTAATAAGACTATTTAAATAAGAATAATATAGGAGAAAGGGCTCTATAAATGCTCGTGTTGTACAGATAAGCGATTGTGTAAGAATTCATTTTAAAAGTGGCTGGCTGAGCTATAGGTATTGGTCTTCCAACCCTTGTTCTACAGACGCTCCCAGGTCCCACCATGTGCGCCTCTGTCCACAGGACAGCCAGGGACTAAGGGACGAGCTGTTGACTGGACACCTCCCCTGTGTCAGGGACTATGCTAGATGCTTGGCTTTTGTCATCTCATTGATTCATCACAACCTTGGACTGGATGTTTATACCCATCACATGGAATAATGGGGGCTCAGAATGGGCCCAGAGTAGGAGAGCTCTAAGTGGCAGAGCTGGGATTGGATCTGATTCCAAAGTCTCCTAATCCTGGCTTATTACCCAATGGGCAACTCTGAATTCCAACATGGGGCTGATGGTCCCTTGTTTGAGAAGTTTCTGTGTCTGGGAGTCACTTGTATTGAAGAGTGAGGTAAGAGTCTGGGTAACACCGAAACTCCAGTCTTCTGTTAGGGAACGTTAGGGTCCAATGGCACCGAAGTCTTCTGAGTCTTGGCCCACAAGGCACTGTAGAACCACTGCTCTGAGTCTTCATCAGGCCCCAAGGCGGAGCCTGTGACACTTTCCGCACAGAAGAATCACCATCTGTCCCACAGTCCCCTCTCTGCTTGACAGAGCCACTGAACCCAGCTCTCGTCTGTTTTGCCTACCGAGGTTTACCTTTCATTCTGGTGCTAAAAGAAAATGGGAACATAAAAGGGGACAATCCCAGGAGCCTCCCTCCATCCACACATATAACATCGACAGAATATTTTCATCATCTGGTGCTCGTGTTCCTATCCAGCGGTGTGTGTGTGTGTGGGGTCTTCTCCAATAGATTTAGCACTGAGAGGAGATCCCAATGTCTGTTGTTCTGCCCACCTCTCTAGCTTCAGCAGTGCTGCCATAATGACAAGGACACGTCCTGGCAGAAGTCATCCTGGCTAAGCTATTCAGTAAAAGAGCGGGGAGGGCTGAGTTGCATGGTCTGACCAGTTATGGAGGGATCCACCTAGTCCAGGTGCTTATCTGTCTTTACCTGGAAGAGTTCTTTAACTCAAGATCTTAACACATATTAGCTGAGACTAACAGAATCCACACTGGGAGAGAGAAATATATATTTCACTGGGACAGGAAACTCAAACATGACGACACAGGCACTACACATATCCCATGTTGGGCCTTTGGATATAAATTTCTGCTCCTCACTGAGAAATGACTAAGTCTCTGTTCATGTATCTGGTCTACATTCATCCTCTTGCTGTGTTCCAATTTGGCTGATTTTTTTTCTTATGCATTCCATGAAATTCTGTGCTGAGATACTGCTTTCCTGTATCAAAGCCAGTAGTATTACAGCATCCAGACTTCTCTTAAGCTTTGTTTATGAATTGTTCAGTGTTTACTTTTACGTGCAGAGTGTTTATCCATTGTGTGGCTTCAATCTTTTCTCTGCTAAATCTCCATTTTATATTTTGGGTTTCCTTTCTCTTTCTCTCTGAGTGTCCCTAGGGTTTTCTGTTTCTGAGAACTCTGTTTCCTATCTCTGGTTGTGCAGGTCAGCATGCTGCCGCTCTGATAAGAATAAGGACTTCCAGTTAGGCCTGGGCTAAAAAATGAATCCCCTATCACCTGGAAGCTTGGCCACCCACGACCTGTCTGTGTGACACCGTTAAATACCCTATCTGACTGTAGAGGTCTGGGGTCTTAGCGCTTAATCTTTTCACTCCCACGGACGATGGCTGTTCCAGCACAACCTGTCCTGGATAGTTTAGGAATCAATGTGAGCCTACTGGGCTTCTGGGACTTGGGTGGGTTTGGCTGGTGGGCCCCAGGTCTCTGGCTCTTTTCCTTCTTCATCTGGCTCCCTTCACAGCAGTGGGGGCCTTCATGATGCACAGACATTGGGGAATGTGGAATGTGCAGGTTAGGGGGAAGTCAAGCTAAAAGGAAATGTAGTAAAAGACTATGATGCTGTGTTGCTGGATCCTTCTGGAAGGTTCTGGAAGGCTGGTGCGGGAGTAGGGTCAGGACCCCATTCTGAGTCAGACTGGGAAAGCCCTCTCTGAACACATCCCATGGTTCCTCTGCATTTTTTTTTTTTGTGGTATGCAGGCCTCTCACTGTCGCGGCCTCTTCCCTATGCGGAGCACAGGCTCTGGATGCGCAGGCTCAGCGGCCATGGCTCACAGGCCCAGCCTCTCCACGGCACGTGGGATCCTCCCGGACCGGGGCACAAACCCGTGTCCCCTGCATCGGCAGGTGGACTCTCAACCACTGCGCCACCAGGGAAGCCCCCTCTGCATTCTCAAACCTTGAAAAATAAAGAGAAAGCTTTTGGATGGCACCCTAAAAAGTTACAGTGGGGGCTTCTGAGAGCAAGAATGCTTTGTTTCTCAACAGGCTGGTGACATCATCTGGGGTCTACCCAGATGCTGGTATGTTGGGGACAGACCAAAACAGGCCAAGGACTACTCAGTAGTGGCTAAAGATATTCTGCTGGCTTGGACTCTTTTTGCTCCAGATCATTTATCTGCTTTCTCCTCTTTCTGCCCTCCCAGGTTTGTTTTTCTCAGCTCCCAGTGTGGAATGCTCAAGGGCACGCATCTGGTCTTGCAAGTACAAGATAGCGCAAGAGCAAGGGCCTGGGATCAGGCTGCCTGGATTCCAGGCTGTCTCTCTGTTCACTAGTCGTGGGATCTTTGGCGAATGACTTAAATCTTCTCTAAATTTCATCTGTAAACCGGGGAGTTAAATAGTGCTTACCCTGCATGGGTTTGTGAAGATTAAATTAGATAACGCACATGAACCCCTTTGCATAATGCCTGGGGTTAAATAAGAAGTAGTCGATGAAAGTGAGCTGCTGTTGTTACTTCCCCACCTTCCCTTCCTTATAGTAGCTTCATGCCCAGCCTTATTCAAGTACACCTAACAACTTTGGGGAGCAATCAGAAAATATTTTTGAGCCTCAAATAGGTGCTCATTTGTGTGCTAGGTACTATGAGAATTACCTGGAGAAGGAAAGGCAATCTTTGCCCTCAGAAACCTTGCACTCAGGCTTCCCTGGTGGTGCAGTGGTTGAGAGTCCGCCTGCCGATGCAGGGGACACGGGTTCGTGCCCCAGTCCGGGAAGATCCCACGTGCTGCAGAGAGGCTAGGCCCATGAGCCATGGCCGGTGAGCCTGCACGTCTGGAGCCTGTGCTCCGCAATGGGAGAGGTCACAGCAGTGAGAGGCCCGCATACTGCAAAAAAAAAAAAAAAAAGGGCTTCCCTGGTGGCACAGTGGTTGAGAGTCCGCCTGCCGATGCAGAGGTCGCGGGTTCATGCCCCAGTCCAGGAGGAACCCACGTGCCGTGGAGCAGCTGGGCCCGTGAGCCATGGCCGCTGACCCTGTGCCTGTAGAGCCTGTGCTCCACAACGGGAGAGGCCACAACAGTGAGGGGCCCGCGTACCGCAAAAAAAACCACAAAAAAAACCTTGCACTTAATCTTTTCACTCCCACGGACGGTGGCTGAGCAAGCCACCAGGTTGAGCAAGCGTACCAGGTTGAGCAAGCGTACCAGGTTGAGCAAGCGTACCAGGCATCCATGCATGGTCAAGATGACTAATTACACAAAGTAATAAAGAATAAATGCAAATGTATGGTTTGGACCACATAGCTCTTGGAGTTTAAGAGAGAGTTCATTTTAATCTATGGTAGTTTGGAAGACTCAAGGAGGAGATTTAGAGTGGAGCTTTGAAAGAGGGAGCTCTTACTCTTTCTGTGCTCCTAACAATCTCATTAGGGAGTGTCTCCAAAGGGGAGGAGGTAGAAATTCAGAAGAAATGGACAATCCAGTTATCCTCAAGCCCTAATTTTCTAATTTCATGCTGGCCACACCTGTAAGGAAAAAGGATGGTGGGGAGAAAGGGGTGACTTTCCTGAGGCACAGACACAGTGAGGAAATCAAAACAAGGTTAATCAACGAAACAGAGGTAGAAGTGAGACCACATATCAGTCCAGAGTATGAGAGTTCATTTCTTATAATAAGCCATTTTAGTTCCCTCGTTTTGCTCCCTGTAATCTACTTGTATCCTTGTCCTACCCTTGCCACACCAAGTTAATACCCTGAGCGGATGTATCATTTCCACTGTAGAGGTGGGGAAACCAAAGCATAGAGAGTTGGGTGACCGGTTCAGGAAGCACCATGAATCAGAGCAGAGCCAAGCCTAATTATCTACCTGTGGATTCCCAGTCTAGCTCTCTCCTGAGCTTCTCCTGGGACACAGGTCTCAGCTGGTGTCTAGCATAAGGCAAGCCCTGGATCCCTAGGGGGATGGAGAGCAGTTCAAGCCGCTCTGGCCCAGAACACCATGTGACCATCACTGCACCCTCCCAGCTCTGGCAGCGTTTCAAGTCCTGGTCTCAACAGCCACGGGACTTGGTGGCCAGGCCTGGGAAGAGCCCATTGTCTTCTTGCATGACCACCGGCTATGTGGCTGCTGGCTAGTTTGCTTGTTCAGTTTTCATTTGTTTTGTGTAGGCTGCTCTGAGCCCTATATTCAGCTGCAGCTGGGCAGCTGGCACCTGCTCAACCTTTGCCCCAGTCTATCCTAGAATTCTCCGTGGTACTGATGGAAGACTGCTGGCTCTGTGTGTGTAGGGCTGGGGGGCAGGGGGGGAAGGAAGGTGTTAAGCTTCCTGAAAAGTAAATCTCTTTCTCTACTGGGCACTCATTCTGGGAGGAGATAACTCAAGGCTGATGTGTGACTGTCTTTTGGGAGCCCCTGTGGTTTTCTTCTTTCAGGTGTGTGTAAATTGACCTTGGTTATCAGCCTGACCACCAGTGGGAGGACAGGAAGTGTACTATGGTCATGGGTTCTAGGCATTTAGTCGCCTGTGACCTCCCCCATCCCTGGTGTTGTCATAGCAGCAGCAGCAGTAATAATAGGAAGAGTGAGGTTAGAATAATGGCAGCTTCCAGATACTCAGAGCTTATTATGTGCTGTGGGCTTTTAATAGGTGTCTCACTCCACACTCACTTATGAAGTATTTTCAGTGGCCTTGCTTTACGGGCAAGGAAAGGGAAGCACAGGGAGCTTGATGGCTTTTTTCTGAGGTCGCTTGGCTAGTAAGCTGTGTGTTCGGGGCTTCAGTTCAGACCCTTCTGATTCCAGTCAGATTCTATCTTACTGAGCTCTTAACATTCGGTGTTCTCCTGAATGCTGAGAAGATCCTTCCCTGCCAGAAAGTCCACTGTAACCCTGACCACCACCCTGTTCCCTCCCGCTGGAGTAAAAGGCACAGGTCTGACCAGCTGATGGATTCCTCGGTTATGGGGAAGCCTTAGTATCTCATGGGTTTCTTAGACATCTGAGCTTGGGGAGTCCCTCTCTTTGCCCAGGAGGAGGATGAAGCCTGAAGAAGGGACTCACTCAAAGCTGGCAGCAACCTCATAGCAAAGTGAGGAGTAGAACCCAGCCTCCCGGCTGGTAGCCCAAACTTGTCTCACCGCCGTCTACTTGTAGAGCACCTTTGCTGCCCCACGCCTCTCCACCCACCTACCCCAGATGCCAGTGTGAGACAGTGGGGAAGGGGGAGGGCCAGGCCGAATTCTCTTTCCCACTGGGCTACTGACTTCCATAGGCAGGGGAGAGTCCCGACTAGTTCTTTCCCCCAAAGTCCACAAGCCTCTTTTCCTTTGTGTCGGTTACCCTCTGGTGCACTTGGGAAGTCGGGGGGTTGTAGAGGACTTGACTCTTTCCTGCCACTCCCCACCCACTTCTACCTTTTCTCTCCAGAAAATTCCACAAACCCAGTAGGTTATGAGAGACTCTTCCCTGGCCTGGTGATGGATGCGCTTCTATCTCCATTTGAAGACAGCCACTTTGTATTTTCCTTCTTTTCCTGTGAGCAGTAGGCATGGGGGGTAAGGAGTAGTGGTGGGAGTTGTCAGGTTTGTCTCTTTCTGAGGTAAAAGCTCACAGGATCGCTCCAGAGCCAGAGGAACTCAATTGCATTAGTCTCAGCGATGTTGTTGATAAGAAGATGAATACAGAGGTGGACGGCAGTCTGGGTCTTAGGGGCTCATTTCTGGCTCTGCCTTTCTCTTCCCATTAACCCACTGGAAACAGTGATCATTTCCCCATTTCCCAGAGGGACACACTGAGACTCAGGGACCCAGAGCCCCAACTAGGGAAGTCTTGAGAATGCATCCTGTCCTTCTCATCCCTCCTGTCCAGGAACTGATGCTACCTCTTAGCAGGGATAGAAAGATTCAGTGGGTTGGATACAATCCCCTTTGTCATTATTTTTTTTTAACAACTTGTATTAAAGTAAAGCGTATATACAGTAAAGTACAGAAGTCCACATTTTATGTTTCTTAAATGTTAGTTTTCTGGTTATAAAGGTAAAAGTTATAAAACTTGAAAAAAATTAACAAACAAAAACCCCAATCACGTAGAAATAAGAGCCATTAAGATTTGATGTGCATGTTTTCAGTTGATCTTATCCTGGTTTGAGAGTTATTGCTAGAAGTCGGCCATTGGGGACAGAGGACAAGGACAGGGGTCCTGGAGGGTCCTTTGCCCCTTCTCAGGATGTTTCATTCCTGGTCCCAGCTACAGCCTAGCTTCTGATCTTTATTTTTTTTTTTATTATTAGCTTCTGGTCTTCACCTGCAACTTAGAAACATTATCATCCCTGCCCCAACTGTTAGTAAATCAAATAATTAGCAGTAACACCGTGCAAGCAATTATTTGAATGACCCTGCATTGTTCAAAGTACAAAAGTCAGGTTTGACACGTTGGGAAGAGAGCCCTAGAGCATTTGAGGGCAGGTGTGGCCCAGGGAGACCAGTTGGCCTGGGTAAATGCTGCATGTTTACACACATCTGGATTGGTGTCTGCCTCTAGCCTGCTTCTCAGGCCTCCCTTTGGGGCTTTATTGAACAAGGCTTGGAGGGCAGCAGCCACTGAGTAGGAGGATGTAGCCTCACTCTTGGGCCCGTCAACCCAACTCTTTGTGTCTGAGCCTCCCTGCAGAGATTGGCTTCCACTGGGGCATTAAGTCATTTGACGTGGAGTGTTCAGAAGAGTACTTGGTGCTGCGAGAGCTCTGCCACCGTTCCTGGATACCATCGTCATCCAGACCACTGTCTCGTTATCCAGGCTGGGATAGAAACTGTCAGAGCCGCAAGGGACCTTAAACACAGGCTACTCTGTGAGTCTCAGACTTCAGCCTGCATCAGAGCCCCCTGGATGGCTTCTTAGAACACAGGTTACTGGGCCTCACCCCCACAGTTCCTGAGTCAGGCCTTCTGGGGTTGGGCCCAAGAATGTGCATTTCTGACAAGTTCTCAGGTGTTGCTGCTGCTGGTTCAGGGACCGCACTTGAAGAACCACTGATCCAACTCTTTCATTTCCGCAAGTGTGAGCCTGCTATAGTCTGAAAGCTTGTGTTCCCCCCAAATTTTATATGTTGAAAACCTAATGCTTAAGGTGATGGTATTAGGAGGTAGGGCCTTTGGGAGGTGATGATGTCAGGAAGGTGCTGCCCTCATGAATGGGATCAGTGCCCTTATATAAGAGACTCCAGAGAGCTAGCTCATCCCTTCCACTGTGTGAGGACGCAACAGGAAGGCAGCCGTCTGCAACCGGAAGAGGGTCCTCACCAGAACCTGACCGTGCTGGCACCCTGGTCTTAGACTCCCAGCCTCCAGAACTGTGAGAAGTAAATTTCTGTTGTTTGTAAGGCACCCAGTCTGTGGTATTGTTTTTGGAGCAGTCCGAAGGGACTAAGCCAGCATGGTGGACCACACCACGTCCTGGTCCATTTATCCTCTGGGAGGTGCCAGCAGCTGGGTCGTGAGGGGCTGCTTTCTTGATGGGATAGAAACTGTCCCAACTCTGTGGAAAGGGGACAGATACAGCATGACCCAGGGGTGAGAAGGAGAAGCAGGTATACAAATCCTGGCCCTACTACAATTCCATTTATTCATCCAAGAAACAGTTATCACGTATATCCTGTGGGAAAAGAGCTGTGCCTGCTGCTGTGCGGCCTAACCAGGCAAACAGGCCCTTGACAGGGCCTCACCCTCAGATGGGCTTTGGAGCCATCCTGTCACTGCTGGCTGCACAGGGAGAGGAGAGAACTCAGAGTCAGGAGACCGGGTACTGAGCCTCACTCAGCCCCGACTCACCAGGAGACCTCAGCGAAATCCTTCTCGGTAGACCTCAGTTTCTTCATTAAAAGATTCAGTGCAGGGCTCGGAAAAAAAAAAAAAAAAAAAAAAAAAATTCAGTGCAGCAGTGGGTGAGGTGATGGTTGAACAAGACCTGTTCCCTAACCTGTAATTCTAAAGCTCTGGGGGCTCTCAAGTGGTTAAAATGTCATCTGACTTCATTTCTGTTATTTATTTATTTAGTTAGTTAGTTAATTTTCGGCTGTGTTGGGTCTTCGTTGCTGCGTATGGACTTTCTCTAGTTGCGGCGAGCGGGGGCTACTCTTCATCGCGGTACGCGGGATTCTCATTGTTGTGGCTTCTCTTGTTGTGGAGCACGGGCTCTAGGCGTGTGGGCTTCAGTAGTTGTGGCTCGCGGGCTCTAGAGCGCAAGCTCAGTAGTTGTGGCGCACGGGCTTAGTTGCTCTGCAGCATGTGGAATCTTCCCAGACCAGGGCTCGAACCCGTGTCCCCTGCATTGGCAGGCGGATTCTTAACCACTGCGCCGCCATGGAAGCCCCTTCATTTCTGTTTTTAATCAATTAATACTTTTATTCCATTTTTCCCTCCTTAATATGAGACAGATTGGGGCTCTCCTAGCATGTGAGGTGTGAGGACTTCGAGGAGGTTAGGTACTGTATTATCTTCTGAACGCTGCTGACTGCAGGGTGCTTTTGCCCTCAGAGTTTTAAGTTGCTTCTCTTCTTAGTCATCTATCATTGCGTTTATCCATAATGAACCATGAATGGAGGCAGGAAACATGGACCGTCACGGAGCTAATGAGGAACACAGTAATAATGATTCTACAAATTTGCCTGAAGATGATGGTTACCAGATTGTATTCATTTGACCAGAACTTTTATATAGCGCATCAAGGTGTTTCTAATACTCAAAAAAAGTGATAACTATACCTAAAGTGGATTTTCATTTACTGGGAATAAACACTTTTTACACCTATAACAGAGAAGTGCATGGAAATTAGTCTGAATACTTCTCTCTTGCAGAAACAAAACTTCAAACTTACAAAAAGCACCAAGGATAAGAATTTCGAGCTTCATGACGTGCAGGCCCAGCGGCCATGGCTCACGGGCCCAACCGCTCCGCAGCATGTGGGATCTTCCCGGACCGGGGCACGAACCCATGTCCCCTGCATCGGCAGGCGGACTCTCAACCACTGCGCCACCAGGGAAGCCCGAGAGCAGCTTTTGACTATTGTTGTATCTTAACATTTGATTCAATTATTATAGTATAATTTGATCCCCAAGCCTGACATGATATAATATGCCACCTAAAAATGTGTTAACAAATCATGCTTCTTCTTGTATAGTTAACCTGAAATAAATTGGACAGTATGTGCGACTTGCTAAATTGGGAAGGGGGAGAGTCAAATTTATGCCTGTAATAGCCATTATTAAAGATTGTGTTAAAACCGCACTTTATAAAAATTTTAATAATAATCTGACCTAAAATAGCATATTTTTAAACTTAAAGATATGCAAAAATAACCAAATCATGTTATCATTTCCTCGGCGTGATTACAAGATAGAAAGATGGGAAGTGTTAACAAGAACAACTTCTGAGGTTCCTTCTGCCTCTGACACACTAGGATTCTAGAATGGTGCAGGGTCTGAAAACCATGATGAAGAACGGGACAATATGTTAGTTTGGGGGCGGTGGACACAGTGTGCCCCCTTTCCCCTAGATTGTTGTTGGAAATGGGATTAGACAAGGTCTTTGAGGGTCCAGATGTCAGAACTACAGAAAGCAACATTCTGTCCAACTTACCTAAGAACTTTCTAACTGTTAGACTCATTGGAATATAGAGTTGGATGGGACGTTAGATATCATCTGACCCTATAAGAGCTTCCTCCAAATAAGAAGTGGAGTGAGAAGCCTTGCAAGGAGTGAGCTCTGTGTCTTAGGGAGTGTTTAAGCAGAGGCCAGTTGACCCCAGGCCTGGGATGGTGGCCTGCTCTGCTGGCCTCAATGGCTGGAGTCTGCTAGTGGGGCTCAGAAATGAGTGTGGCCAAATGGTCACTGCTCTCTGCCCTAAAAGTTGTCTTTGGCAAAGGTCAGTCCAGGGATGGATGAGTTTGGGGCCTGGTCCTGGGACTTCTGGGAGCACTGCTGTGGCACCATGGGGGCTCTCACCAAACTCTTAGGCATGCCTCAACTGGGTGAGCTGGCTGGCGTGTCTTCAATGGCATCAGAATTTTAGCTACATGTTTGAAAGAGGTGCTAATGGCCTGGTCTGGAGGAAAGGCCCTTGGACTTGGAGTTGGGACACATCTGAGGCCTCACGTAGCCTAAAGCATCTTCTGCATTGTCAGTAGACACTGTCTCCATGCCGCTTCCTCCCAGCCTGGCTTTGCCTCTTTTCTGACCGCATTAACAGATGGGAAGCAATGTCACAGAACGCCCAAACCCTAGAGAATCTACAGTCCACATTTGGTTTATGAATGATCTACTGCATATCATTTTTACACAGATTATCTTTCCTAATTTTTCTTTTGTTGAGGCTGAAAACAAACGCTTTTATATACTTTGAGCCCCTGTTAGAAGTGGGGTACCCACTGCATTCATTCAGGCTCAGAAGTAAGCTCTCCTAGGCCTGGACATTTGCTGCAGACAATTGATGGCTTTTAGTTCCCCATAATCCCATTAGCTTATATTCTTATATGTTAATTCTCTTCAACTTTGGTCATTTCCTGTGTGTGTGTGTGTGTGTGTGTGTGTCTCCATATACCCCATTTAGACTTGACTGGCCTCTCCAAGCCCCAGCCTAGGGCCTTCTTTCTGTATCTTTCTATAGTCAGGGCTCAGTAACTGGCTCCCATATTATTTTGGGGTGCAGTTAAGATGAAGCCAATTGAAGCATAGGGTTTATAACCCTGAGCCAGTCCTTCATGTTCTTTTCCTATCTGAGGGAGGCATTTGCTGTGTGCGTGTGTGTCCTGAACACAGCTGTTCACACGGTGCATACCTCCTGGTGTGGTGTCAAACCCATGCCAGCCCCTCTAGATCTCACTGACATATGTTGAGAGGAGTCTCTGATGCTCTTGACTTGTCCACTTGGAGAGTGAGAAGGGAATCCCTGTTGGTGAAGGTGTGAGTGAGTTTCTCAGTGGAGTTCTCAGGACACACCCTTTCTGCCTGCTACTCAACTGGATCTCTGCTGGCATAGGAAAGGGGGAAGGGGGAGGGGCTAGAGAGAGAGAGATGGGCCACCGGAGAGCTGATTGGCTTCTTTTCTGCTCTTCTTGAACGGGCTCCAAGCACGCTTCCTGACTGTCTCTCAAACCTAGACTTGACCATTAGCATAACCTTGCCGCTGGATTGTTCGCTGACTGCCGTTAGGCTGCCTCCCTCCACCCTCCAGGCCTTTCTGTCTAACCTATTCACAGACTCTCAGCAAGGGCCAAAATCCTTGCCACTTCTCTCTCCCTTGCTCATCCTGATATCTGGGCCATGGGTTCATCCCACTGTGAGTGGGGGCTGCGTGTAGGTGGCCTCAACTACTTCCACTTTCCCCACCTGGGCCGCTTCATTTTGTGGCAGACACTTCACCCAGGAGGTGAGTGCCTGTCTTGGGGGAAGGAGCCAGCTCAGCACCCGGGAGCTTGGCCTGAGACAGTAGAGCCCGGCTGCGTTGCCTCCCCCACCCTCCTGACCTGGGAAATCCTCTAAGCTGACCTAATTACCTGCAGTGAGAAACTGCATACTGATTCCCAGCAGACGGTGTAGTTTGAGGAGGGAGGGGGCCCTTGGACAGGTGGGTGTGTGCCAGCCTGGGATTAGCCCTTTTGTGGCTGCCTCCCTAGGACAAGTGTCTCCTTTCACTTTGCCATCCTTGTGGAGGTGAACCCCTTTGGAGTCCTTCCAGCCTGGTCAGTCCTCCCCCGGTCATCCATTCGTCTGGGGGATACAGGAACCCCAGTCCCAGCTTAGCACAGATCTGCCTTACCTGGGGGCATTTCTGCTCCTTTCTCTCGGTGGGGGTCATCAGGGGATGGTGTATTTAGCCAGAGTCCCAGTCTTTCCTCCTTCAGGGTCCCCTTCCACCCCTGTCCAGGCAGGAGCCGTTCGGTCCCCTGGTGAGTCCCTGGTGAGAAGCAGTTTTCCGCTGAACCCTCTCCAGGCCTCAGTGTGCTGCCAGCTGTTCCTCCAGACCCACCACCTTCGGGGACGCTGGAACCCTGGGGGGTGCTGTGCCCGGCAGGTCCCTGTGCTCATCAAGCGGTTATGGAGCATGTGCTTTATGAAGAGTGTCTTCCGTTGTCTCATGCTTTGGAGTGTGCAGGGTTCTTTACCTGCAAGGCCACATCTGAGCTTCCTTACAGTGCTTGGAGAGCTCTGACTGGGAGCCTGGATGAGGACCCCTGAGATTCAGGCTCAGTCAGTGAGGGAGGCATGGAGCCAGGATCAGCTCTCAGCCCACCTGACTCCAGCAGTGGGCTTCTGCCACCACCACAGAGGCCGCGTTAGTGCTTGGCAGATAGAACACATGTATGCGCCTCAGTCCCTTCCTCAAGTTTATAACCTTAATGTGGGAACAAAAGTTACACGTGCAGAAAAAGACTCAGGAACACCATTCCATGCTCGAATATAATTGACTCTCATTGGCAGCCGATAGACAGCACTGGGGATAGGAGGGAGGAAGGAAGTCCATTGTTGACTGGGGTCGTTGGGGAAGGCTCTGTGGAAAAGTCAGGCTTTAAGCTCAGCCTTAAAAGATCAATAATATATTTTTGTAACATCTTTATTGGAGTATGATTGCTTTACAATGTTTTGTTAGTTTCTGCTGTATAACAAAGTGAATCAGCTATACATATGCCTATATCCCCATATCCCCTCCTTCTTGCGTCTTCCTCCCACCCTCCCTATCCCACCCCTCTAGGCGGTCACCAAGCACCGAGCTGATCTCCCTGTGCTATGCGGCTGCTTCCCACTAGCTATCTGTTTTACATTTGGGAGTGTATATATGTCCACGCCACTCTCTCACTTTGTCCCAGCTTCCCCTTCCCCCTCCCCATGTCCTCAAGTCCATTCTCTATGTCTGCGTCTTTATTCCTGTCCTGCCTCTAGGTTCTTCAGAACCATTTTTTTTTTTTTAAGATTCCATATATATGTGTTAGCATACGGTATTTGTTTTTCTCTTTCTGACTGACTTCACATGGGGAAAAGGAGAGAGAATGATGAATAAGGAAGCAGAGGGAGTAGGAAGAGTGAGGAGACCTCTAACTGCAGGACAAGATGTATGTGTGGAGCAGGGGAGGCTGAGCGATCCCTGATTGTGTGCACGTGTGTGCACGCATGAGTGTGAATGTCTGTAAAGCCTACACCGAGATAGAGAGACTGATCTCCCATATACCTAGGGCTTAACTTAAAAAAATAATTTATTGAGATGCAATTTGCATGACGTAACATTAACAATTTTTAAGTGAACAATTCAGTGACATTTAGTAGATTCACCATGTTGTGCCACCACCACCTCTCTCTAGCTTCAAAGCTTTCTCGTCACCCCGGAAGAACAGCCCATACCCATTGAGCAGTTGCCCTCCATGTCCCCCTCCCCCACCCCCTGGCAACCGCTCATCTGTTTTCTGTCTGTATGGATTTGCCGGTACTGGAACCATACAATGTGTAGCCTTTTGTGTCTGGCTTCTTTCACTTAGTTTTCACTAATCCACATTGTAGCACGTATCAGGACTTCATCCCATTTTATGGCTAAATAATATCCCATCGTATGTATATACCATAACTTGTTTATTCGTTCATCCGTTGATGGACTTTTGGGTTGTTTCCACCTTTTGGCCACTGTGAATGGTGCTGCTATGGAAAATGTGTATATGTGCACTTGTTTGAGTACCTGTTTTCAATTTTGGGGGTGTCTGCTTAGGAGTGGAATTGTAGGGTCATATGGTAATTCTGTGTTTAAGTTACAGAGGAACCACCAAACTGTTTTTTCCAGGGGCTGCACCATTTTACATTCCCACAGTGATGCACTAGGGTTCCAGTTTCTCCACGGCCTCCACCTCGTGCTTACCCTTTGACCTGAAGACCACCCCTCACAGTTTTATACCCTAGACAGCAGGTGCTCCCTCTTTCTCACAATAGAGCCTTAAGTCCACTCACCTTGGGCTGTGGGCCTTGGCTGCTTCTAGCTCTTGTCATTCCTTGTTGCACATTGGTTCTGCCTTTGGGGCAGGCTTGTGTTCTCTTAGGTTAGGGAACTGAGCCCCAAGAAGTGGGATGACTCTGCTGTGGTCACCCTAAGCAGAGGAACCCAGGACCGCTGCAGTTTCCTGTACAGACTGGCCCTGCCTTCCTGGCACCGGGTCTGCTGGCTGGTTTCTGGGCTGGTCTGTCCTGCCTCTCATGTGCCCTCTGTCTCCCAGCTTCAGGGCCCTGGAAGCCCATTGTGTGAACACACGGGATCTCAAAGTTCTCTGGCTGTGCTGCTGAGATGATGTTTTCATTCTGTTTGGCACCCCAAAATGACAACTGGCTTTAAGGGGGTCTTATTCGGGTAGTGTATTTCTAGGGCTGCCATAACAAAGTATCACAGACTGGGTGGCTTAAACGACAGAAATTTATTTCCTCACGGTTCTGAAGCCTGGAAGTCCAAGACCAAAGTATCAGCAGGCCTCTCTCCTTGGCTTGTAGATGGTCCTCTTTTCCCTGTGTTCTCCCATGAGTTTCCCTCAGTACATCTGTGTTCTAACCTTGTCTTCTTAGAAGAACACCAGTCATATTGGATTTGGGCCCACCCTAATGACCTCATTTTACCTTAATTATTTCTTTAAAAGGCCAGAATTCAGTCCCATTCTGTGATACTGGAGGTTTGGACTTCAATATAGGAGTTTTGGGGTCACAGTTCAGCCCGTAACAGGTGGATAGAGCAGCTAGGGTGATAATGATGAGGGGGGCAGAGAGGCGGGGGGATGGAGGGTTAGGGGGCCCCAGTGATTTCTCCTGGTTCCTCTTTGGTTTCCGAGTGACTCTCCTTCAGGCAAATACAGAATAGGTAGAGGAGGGGAGATTAATGGTGGCATTGAAGAGGGCACTGGGGGCTTTGGGGAGGCAGGCAAGCAGTGTCCATGATCAGTAATTTATTCCTGGATACCGTGCAGGAGGGCGTCGTCATGGCAACAGGCAGCTCCTGAGTGGTTGGCCTGACAGTTGCCTCTCAAAGCCTCCCCTCCCCTTCCCCTCATTTTTCTTGTGTCTCAGGAGCCTTCTTATGGGGTGGAGGCTGCCTGCTTTCAGTGTGGGGACTCTGTAGCAGCTCCTTCCCCACCCCGGTGTGGCCCCAGGGTGGGGGATGACCAGGGCTGTAGTCTGACTCCTTTTTCTGGAAAGACCCTCCAGAGGTCATTTCACCGGCTTTTCAGCTGCCGGGCCTCTCCCCTTAGTGCAGGCACTCTGCGTGCTGAGCCTGTTTCACACTGTCCCTTGGTGTCTCCTAGCAAATGGAATGAATTAACTTCTTGCCACACTCACTGTGCCTCTGTCCTTGGGGAGATCCCCTCAAGCAGCGCAGCTGGGCAGTGCCCTCCCCTGCCTTAGTCATCCTTGCACTGCCCGTCATTGGCTGCAGAAGTCCGTCCTTCATCCCTTCCTCCTGGCCTCGGTGGACGGGAACATGCCAGAAGCATGCAGCTAACCAGGAAGTCTGTACTCCCCCCTGTACTCTAGGCTCCATGGTGCCACATAGCAGGTGCCTAGTAAATGTTGGCATTGTGTGTGCAAGAAATGAGAGCGAGGTGCGAAGGAGGCCTGGGCTAATGACTAAGTCAGCAGCAGGCCTTGTATGCCTGGGTCTCTCTCCCAGTCTTTCCCGGAGGCTGGGTCTCAGGTCCAACAGCTGCACTGAGCCTCAGCAACAGAGACCATTGAATTTTTTTTTTTTATACAGCAGGTTCTTATTAGTAATCTGTTTTATACACATTAATGTATATATGTCAATCCCAATCTCCCAATTCATCCCACCTTGCAGGCGGACTCTCAACCACTGCGCCACCAGGGAAGCCCGAGACCACTGAATTTTTAAAGTTATTTTTCATATGTACTACAATTCACTGCTCCCCTGATTCACTGGTTGTCACAACTAATAAGGGATCTGGGTCAGTAATAACCATGTTAGACTTAATGTTATTAATCCTGTAATTGGTGCTAAGGGTCTTGTCTGTTCTCTGAATTTGTAAATCCTCACACACGAAGATTAGGAAAACATACCCCTAAGCTGGAGGCTGCCACGGGTGGCTGGAGAGCAGCCTCAGCTGCCCAGCTGGTGTGTGAGTTTCCTGCTAAAGCCTCCGGCTGGGCCTGCAGATATGCCCCGGGAGCATCTGTGAGCCCCTCGGGGAGTTGGGGAAAGGAGGGAGGGGGTGCCTTGCAGAGCAGTGTGGCCTGGGTTGCCCTCATGACAAGCAGCTGCTGGTGGAGAGGGGAGTCTTATCTCCAGGGGAAGGACAGCTCCTTCCCTGCCCCCTCCCCAGCCCATAGGCTCACAGCCCTGATGACCCCAAAGAGATAGCAGTGATGTCCTAATCAGATGGTCATGATGCTACAGGCAGAGATTAGAGTTGATAGGAAAAGCAGCTGAATTAGAAGAGTCCTCCTCTGGCCTTATCTCGGGAAATGTCCCTGCTTCTCACCACAGGGGATCTTTTTTTCACACGTGGCTTGAGTGCCCATCAAAAAGCATTTACTGGGCTTCCCTGGTGGCGCAGTGGTTGAGAGTCCGCCTGCCGATGCAGGGGACGTGGGTTCGTGCCCCGGTCCGGGAAGATCCCACATGCCATGGAGCGGCTGGGCCCGTGAGCCATGGCTGCTGAGCCTGCGCATCTGGAGCCTGTGCTCCGCAACGGGAGAGGCCACAACGGTGAGAGGCCTGCGTACCGCAAAAAAATCATTTACTGAGGGCTTGATGTTTTTGATGACTGTCACTGGTGTGTGAGCCAGTGGCCCTGCACCCTTTCTTCTCTCCCACCTGTGACGCTTTCAGCACTGCTCCCTGTGAGCGCTGCCATCCGGCGCCAGCACCACTGCCCTCTGCATACCGCTCTCCTGCCAGAGATTAGCATAGAAACTCTGCCAGCTTCTTTTTTCTTTTTCTTCTTTGTGTAAAACACATAAAACTGACCATTTAAACCATTTTAAAGTGTTCAGTTTGTGGCATCTTGTTTATTCACAGTGCTGTGCGCCATCACCACTGTCTAGTTCTCCCCTCTCTAGCCCCTGGCAACCATGAATCTGTTCTCTCGACATGCCTCTTCTGGACATTTCATGTAAATGGAATCATACAATACGTGGCCTTTCGTGACTGGCTTCTTTCAACTTAGCATAATGTTTTCAAGGTTCATTCACATTGCAGCAGGAGGCAGTACTTTTTTTTTTTTGTACAGCAGGTTCTTATGAGTTACCTGTTTTATACATATTAGTGTATATATGTCAGGCCCAATCCCCCAGTTCATCCCTGTTTGTGGCTCTATAATATTTCATCTGTATACGTCACATTTTGTTTATCCGTTGATCTGTTGATGGACATTTTGGTTGTTTACTGTGAATGGTGTTATGAACATTTCTGTTCATGTTTTTATTTGAGCACTTGTCTTCAGTATTTTGGGGTATATACGTAGGAGTGGAGTTTCTGGGTCATATGGTAATTCAATGTTTAACTTAACGAGGACCCACCAGACTTTGCCAATGTCTTTACATGTGCCACTCCCTGTCTTCTTGTCAGAGAGGGGGCAGCCTGGTCCCTATGCCCACTCTAGGCTATGACCTTTGGCAGCCACTTTTGGAAAGTTTCTAGTTCCTAGCGCCTGGTCAGACACAGTGACGTGAGTGGACACAACAAAGGAATCTATGGTGACAATGAAGTGATTTCTAATTGTTTTTAATGGTGTAACCAGATCTTAATCATTCACACATGTGCTGTCCTCCAAAGCTGCACCACTTGAGGGCTCCATATTTGTCCCTACAGTGGATCCGGTGCTCAGAATCTTGCTTCATCCTCCCTAGGAACAGTCTTCAGAGATCTTGCCTTGATAATCATTCTTTGCTTTTAACATTAAATAGTATTCCCAACTGCATCACCAACGATCTTTGCCATTCTTAGCCCTATCTTTCAAGGTAAGAGGAAACATCAAATCTACCCACATAGGATAAAAATTTGCCACCTTGGGGGCGCATCAAAAGAATATGCTACAGGCTTTGAAAGCAGTTCCAAAGGAGAAGCTTCAGAAATGTTCTCAGCACGGGCAAGTGCATTGTTGGAATATGTATATAGCCTCCCAAGGGGACTTCTTTGAAGGAGTCAGCACTCATTTGAATGTATAAATTCTGGTGTGTTCATTTAAAAGATCAGTCAGAAAGCCTTATAGGTGTACAATAGAAAGATGATGTGAATGGTTGTTGAATTATATACAGCTCCAAGATATCAAGAAAGATATACATTTTGGGAGTTTTAGGGAGACAAAGTCTAAAATATAACCTGGGATTGTGGTGGGATGGTTAACACAAAATAGCATTGCCCAGCTGCTGGGAAGGAGAGGGGTCAGTGGAGAGCATCCCCTCTTCACGAGGGTTAGTGGGGCAGTTAGGGTATCCCAACCATTGGTCTGGCTGGGAAGGGGACCATGTACAGAATGTCTGTTTTGATCGTTCTCCATCTTTGGGGGCAATGTGAAAAGGGAGGCTGGTGACCAGTACGTACAGGTGAACTGGTGCCTTGGTGAGTTGAATTTTTAAAATTTTAAAATAGCACATCTCTTGCAGTAGCCTGGACAACCCAGGGCTTCCCTTTAAAGGTTAAATATTTCAGCCAGCTTTGGAAGTCTGTCAGAGAACTCCAGGCAAAGCTCCTAGGCCAATGTTCTGTATATATTTCACCTACTGGATGGTAGTGTTTTTCTTCCTTGTTCAGAAAGCTAAGGGACTTTCCTGGTGGCACAGTGGATGAGTGGTGGCACTCCCAATGCAGGGGGCCCGGGTTCAATCCCTGGTCAAGGAACTAGATCCCACATCCGTGCTGCAACCAAGAGTTCGCATGCCACAACTAAGGAGCCCACATGGCACAACTAAGGAGCCCACGTACCGTAACAAAGGAGCCCGCCTGCCACAATTAAGGAGCCAGTGAGCTGCAACTAAGGAGCCTTGGAGCGTCAACTAAGGAGCCTTGGAGCATCAACTAAGGAGGAGCCTGCCTGCCTCAACTAAGACCTGGTGCAACCAAATAAATAAATAAATATTAAAAAGAAAAAGGAAGATAGCTGAAGTCAGCAGTGAAGCGGATGGAACTAAAGACATCTAGAGAGTGGCCTGGAGGGTCAGGGATGTATGGTCTGGTTCTCATCAGATTTCAGAGGCACCTTGGAGGCTCGTGACACTGTCCCCTTTCACAACCAGGTCCGAGAAGTGAATGACAAGGTCAGTGGAATTTCAGGAATAGATCCCTCTACCACTCCATCATCACAGTAACTCACCCCGAGGTTTGAAGAATATCGCCCTCTGGGGAAATATTCTTCTGAAATCTCTTTCATGTCTTTGTCGCATTTATCCTGACCATCATTTATTTGGGGTCAGATACTGATGAGTTTGACAGAAAAGCAGGGAAGGATGCTGCAGTGATTTAAAAAAAATTGTTTTTTATTGCTGTAAATGTGTATGTGTTTGTGACATAAAATTTGCCATTTTAACAATTTTAAGTGTACAATTCGTGGCATTTAGGATATTCACGATGTTGTACAACTGTCTCTATTTCCAAAGCTTTTTCATCACCCCAGTAGAAACTCTGTAAACATTAAGCAACAACTTCCATTCCCTGCTTCCCAAGCCCCTGGTAACCGTAACCTACTTTCTGTTTCTATGAATTTGACTACATAGATCCCTCATGTAGGTGGTACCTTCGTGTCTGGCCTATTTCACTTAGCGTAATGTTTTCAAAATACATTGGTCTTTCAGCATGACTCAGAACTTCTTTCCTTTTTATGGCTGAATAATATTCTGTGGTTTGGATAGACCACATTTTGTTTATCCATTCACCCATTGATGAACATTGGTGTTTTTTCCACCTTTTGGCTATTTTGAATAATGCTGTGATGAACATTGGTGTGTAGGTATCTGTTTGAGTTCCTGTTTTCAATTCTTTGGGGTGTATATGTAGGACTGGAATTGCTGGATCGTACGGTAATTCTATGTTTAACTTTTTTTTTTTTTTTTTTAGCCCTGCATTTCCTGGCTCTTAGCCTCATTCTCCCATCTTCAAAGGCACCAATGTTGCATCTCTGTGTGCCTTTATTCAGTAGTCAGGACTTCCTCTGACCACAGCTGGGAAATGTTCTCTCTGATTTTTATTTTTTTAATTAATTAATTTATTTATTTTGGGCTGTGTTGGGTCTTCATTTCTGTGCGAGGGCTTTCTCTAGTTCTGGCAAGTGGGGGCCACTCTTCGCAGTGTGCGGGCCTCTCACTATCGCGGCCTCTCTTGTTGCGGAGCAACCAGTAGTTGTGGCTCAGTAGTTGTGGCTCAGTAGTTGTGGCTCACGGGTGCAGGCTCAGTAGTTGTGGCTCACGGGCTTAGTTGCTCCGCGGCATGTGGGATCCTCCCAGACCAGGGCTCGAACCCATGTCCCCTGCATTAGCAGGCAGATTCTCAACCACTGCGCCACCAGGGAAGCCCCTGTGTTTAACTTTCTGAGGACCTGCCCAACTGTTTTCTACAGTGGCTGTACCACACTGCATTCCCACCAGCAGTGTAGGAGGGTTCCACTTTCTCAACCTCACCAACACTTGTTATCTTCCTAATGGTTAATGGTGTTAAGCGTATTTTCATTTGCTTCTTGACCATTTGTGTATCTTCTTTGGAGAAATGTCTGTTCCAATCCTTTACCTGTTGTTTGGCTTTTTGTTGTTGAGTTTTAGGAGTTCTTTATAAATTCTGAATATTAAACTTTTATGATATGTGATTTGCAAATATTTTCTCTTATTCTGCAGATCTTTTCACTTTATTGATAGTGTTCTTTGACGCATAGAAGTTTTAAATTTTCATGAAGTTCAAATTTATGTATTTCTTCTTTTGTTTTCTGTGCTTTTGGTGTCACATCTAAGAAGCTATTACCAAACGCAAGGTTGTGAAGATGTACCTCTAGTTTTCTTCTAAGAGTTTTATAGTTCTGGCTCTTATACTTAGGTCACTGATCCCTTTTGAGTTAATTTTTGTGTGTGGTGTGGGGTAGGGATCCAATGTCATTAATTCGCATGTGTAAATCCAGTTGTCCTAGCACCATTTGTTGACGAAACTGTTCTTTCCCCATTGAGTGGACTTGGCACTCCTGTCAAAAATCAATTGGCCATGGATATATGAGTTTATTTCTGAACTCTAAATTCTATTCCATTGGTCTGTCCTAATGCCAGTACTGCACTGATTTGACTGCTGTAGTTTTATATTAAAGTTTTGAAATTGGGAAATGTGAATCTCTGGTTTGTTTTTCTTCTTCAAGATTGTTTTGGCTCTTCAGGGCCCCTTGCAACGCCATATGAATTTGAATATAATCACTCTTGAACATGCCTTTTTATGGAGGTAAGTGCTGACTTCCGTTGGGTGCATGCCCAGAGGTAGAACTGCTGGAGCACAGGGTGTAAGTATGCTGAGCTTTAGTGCACACTGCTGAACAGTCTTCCAAAGTGACTGTGCCAGTTTATTCTTCTACCAGCAGCGTATGTGTTCCAGGTACACAACATCTTTACCAACATTTAGTAATGTCAATTTTGGGGGTAGAATTTTAGCCTTTCTGGTAGATTTTCCCAAAGTATGAGTCAAACACTGCCGTTATTCTTCAATTCTTTGTTCAGGGGATCTTTCTCCTGGTGCCAGGACTTGAAGAGTGCTACTTGCTCCCTTCCCCATCATCGTGAGCCAGGGTCTTGCTCCAGAGGCTGGAGATCTAGCTGGTGGGAAGGCAGAATAGGCTGCACCGTCACAGTGCAAAAGCTCAACCTACGTGAGAGAACCTTGGGGTTGGGAGTGTGCGTGTAGAGTTGCTAAAGGAAAATTGGTAACTGGACTCCATCCTGGCTGCAGCAGCCGGCCATGTGAATTCCAGTATGGATGGGATGTTTGGAGCAGTGCCCAGCCCCTGAGAGAGGTCAGTTCTTAGGTAACCACGCTTCACAAGAATGAAGAAGCTGGCCCAACTGTCCCATTTGACCTTGGGCAGTTTTTCTCGGAAGAGGCTCCTTTAGACACAGAGCCTGAGTCTGGAGAGGGTAATTGGTTTTTCCTAGCCCTACGGCACACCAGGGCTGGGGACTCGCAAACCTATGTCTTATACTTGCCCAATTCTAAAGGCCCCAAGACGATATCAATGTTGTTTCCATTTTCAGCTTGCTGGGTAGCTAAAGTCAAGTCATATAGTTCAGTAAACATTTACTGCACGCCTCTGTGTACCAGACATTGAACCAGGCACCTAGGGAGCTACAAAGGACAGGATGAAGTTCCTGACTCTAAGTTCTTCATCGTCCGATAGTGGAGGAAATACTTGCACACATCATTGCAATGAAAGGAGAACGGGATCTGTGCTTAGTGAGGGATATACGTAATTAGCTTGGAAGCTGAAGGTGGGAATGGTCTGAGGATTGGACTGGCTTCCTGGAGGAGGTGGCATTGGCCTTAGAAGACGAGTAAGATTTTGTGGGGCAGAGACAGGGTAAGGGAACTCTAGGCAGAGAAACAGAAAAAAGCAGAGGTGAAGGTGAGCTATCTCGGACATTTGGAGAAAAACAAGTATAGTCAGATTACTGGACGGTGACATGGAGTTCCCTAGGTGTCAGACTGGGGGAGGTGGGTTTTATTCTGCAGAAACAGGGAGCCCCTACAGGGTTTGCAGGTGGAAGATTCATTCAGTGTTGTTCCTGACTGGAGAGCGGCAGGGAGACCATGGGACTGCCCCTCCCCGTCCTCATTCTGCTCCTGCACACCCACAGGTAGTACAGACATCAAGGTAGACATACACACCCACAGACATGCATATAGGAACCAGGACAAACACACGCATGAGACTAAGAGACCCACACATCAAACATCTATCATAACTTCCACATATTTGCACTCACATACCTACACGATGATACCAACCTATAAACCCGAGGAGACACCCATCCCATACCATATATGTGAACTGGAACACCTGTAGACATGCACAGACAGACAAACACCCACACATAATGAGTCACACTAATAGCGTAAGTCACATGCGCATGCCACTAGACAGACAGATACCCGTAGTCCTACACATAAGCCCACCAAGCCAGGCAGATACCCGTAGTCCTACACATAAGCCCACCAAGCCAGGCAGGTAGGCATGCGCTTAGATATACATACACTGAGACACCTTCACACACACACGGCCGAGTAAAGTGTGCTCACACTCACTGGGGCGTACACGTGGTGACCCAAACCCCTCCCCAGGTGTGTGCCTCCACAAGGACTCGCAGACGCACACTCACACATAGGCACAACCACAAACAGATCCAAGCAGCAGTCACAGCGCAGCAGAGATGGACCACAGACCTGGGTGGTACAATCCTAGGCCACGCTGCTCTACGGACACCTGCCATTCTCATCCCAGGCTCACTTCTGAATGATTTGCTTCCTGCCGGCCGCCTCCAGCCTTGTGTAATCCTGGGGTGTTGGCACTGGACGAGCCCTCGGAGTTGCTCTTAGCCCACCTCCTGCTCTGTGCAGGGATTTCTACAGCTCCTCCGATGGGGGTCACCCAGCTATCGTTTAGCCACTTTAGATGAAGTACTTCTCACGACAGCAAGTTTCTGGTTGTAGTAGAATTTGCTTTTCATTCCGGAAAATGGGAATTATGTCCCTAGAGATGAGACTGGACCATTAGCCGCAAGAGTTAACAGTTAACAGATGCGGTTTGAGGGCCTCAGGCTCACCCAGCCCCGCCCTGTCCCCTCGGTCCTATGGACAGTCCCTTGGCCACACTGTGGCAGGGTCACCAGTCCCCCAAATCATTTCGTTGCTGATCTGCTCTGGTGTGGAAGAGTGGCACACCTGTCCTCTTAGGAGGGGGCTGTGGGTGAGGGGGGAGTGATCCTGAGTTAGTGAGCGGGACTCGGCTGCCCCGCCTAGGATGGGACGGAACTCTGCCTCAGGCACGCCAGGCCAGCTGTTGTTACAGCCGTTCTGGGCTGGTGCGGGCCGTCCTCTGCAAATGTGACCCACATTCCGGCCAGCCAGCCCCGCAGCTCTCTGCCCTCTACTGCATTCCTCCCCTCTGGCTGCCAAGCCTCCCCACGCGCTGTTCTCCGCTGGGCCGTCGCTCTGGGCTGAGAAAGGGGCTGCTATCTGCAGGTGGCTCTGAGGGATTGGCCAGTGTGGCTACCTCCATGACAAGAGCCAAAGACACTCTACAGCAGTGGATGGTGGGGGGGGCGGGGAGCGGCTACCGTCTGGGTGCACCCCCAGTCTGGACGTTGGCCTGATTTTCTCAGATTCTTGCCACCCTTTATTCCTCTTCAATGTTGGATAAATCTGCTCTCTCCATTAACCCCTCCCTACCCTGCTGAGATGGAGAAGGGGCTGCCTCTGCCCCCCACCTGAGAGGTACCCCTCTACTGCAGCACTGAACCTCAGGCCAGCACCTTCCACTCTGGCTGTGCCTTTCTCAACTATCCTTCCCACACTCTTGCAGACTCCACTAGCCCCGTGTTCATTACAGGCAAGAGAAAGGGCTCAACAGCAGCCCCTGGGAAAAGGCCAGGCTGGGGGCAAGGTGTGGGGCTGGAGGGAGCCAGGGCCACGGGGCTGGGTTATCGACTTGACGCTCAATACAAGGCAGCAGTGTGATGTGATGGTCAAAGGCAATGCCAGATTGGCTTCCCCAGAGGAAGGGCAGCATCCAGGACCAGGGCTGCCCTGTGCTGCATGCTAGGGATGGCACCATAAGTACAAGAATACTTATTCTTGTTAACAAAAGTAATTTATGTTCTTTGCAGAAAATTTACAAAATATAATTAAGCACAAAGCAAAAAAATGCAAATTATCTATAGTTTCACTACCAAAGGTAGCCATTCTTATCCTATTTTTGTAATCTGCCTTTTTTCACTTAATTTTTCATATTATTAAAATATTATTCTACCGTATTTCATCATTTTAATAGCTATGTAATATTTCATTGCTTATGGTAGTAGTAAGAATCCATGCCTTTTTATTTTAAGCATTTACGATATCTATCAGACACTGTCATCGTTGAATCTTTGTAACTTGAGATTGATACTTTTATTATCCCGGTTATACAAATAAGGAGAGTGAGGCACAGAGAGGCTAAGTAACTCGCCTAAAGTAACACAGCCAATAAATGGCAGAACCAGAACGCTTGTTTCCATACTCTACACCCTGTCAAACCATGGACGTGCCATAGTCTAACATTTCCCCTAGTGATGGCTGTTTAGGATGTTTCTAATTTTTTACCTTTATAAGCAGTATTCTGATGAACATTTGTGTGACTTATATATTCTAATTATCCTTGATTATTTACTTAAGATCTACTCCCAGAAATGGGATTTATGGAACAGAGGGCATAAACATTTTAAAGACTTTTGAATGTATTTCCAAGCTTTCCTCCAGAAGGATGTTAGCAGGGTACACTCTCACCAGCAGGATAGGAGAGCTGGGCCTTACAGTTTGAGGGAAAGCCTGACCCTCTGAAGTTTGGCCCTCGTAGGGGAAGCAGGACGGTGCAATGGCTGGAAATAGTTTCATGAGGAGCGGTTGAAGGGACTGGAGGTACTTTGCCTGGAGATTTGGAGTGTTGGAGGGAGGGCACACTCATGGCTACCATCAAATGTGTGATGGCTGTCAAGTGGAAGAGAGACAGGTTTGTCCTGAGGCCCTGAAGTAGAAGTGGACCAGTGAGTGGGCTGACGTTGAGGTTTACGGAGAGCCATTGTTCTGTGCGGGGCCAGCACAGAACGATGTGGATGGGCAGGGTGGGTGTTGAGTAAATGTTACGTGACCTGCTGCCGTCCCTGGCTTGGGTTTCATGGCGGGGGGAGGCGGTACCACCCACTCCACACCGTGGTCCCCCACAAACATCATGCCTCTGAATCTTAACTGGGGGGATCTGCTCCCCATTCCACTCCTGCCTTGGGGAGCCTGGCCCAGCCTGGCACCCCTCTTTGTCTATCCCCTTGGAGCCTGAGCAGCACAGCCTGGCTTGTGTCATGGGCCACACAACTCCTCCATTATTCATGAGGGAATCCAGCGGTGAGCGAGTGAGCGAACGGGTTGGGGGTATGAGTGGTTATTAATAAACAAGTGTACTGTGTGGCATTCCATTCACGGCCCTCTCTGAGGACGTGGTGGGCTTGAGATAATAAAGCCCTGTTTATGCCATGGAGGGCTGGGGAGGTGGCCAGTGGGAGGTGGCAAGGAGCAGGGAAGCCAGGAGTTATTTTGATTGCACTGAGGGCAGGGCTGCTGTGTTTGCTCCGAGGCCAGTATCCAAGGGGAAGGTCTAGCTGGGATTTTGCTCAGTCCTACATCTGCCCCTTGGGATGGCCTGGGGTCTAAGGAACGCCTAGCTTTCCATCTCCACCTATCCCCATGGAGGGAGACTCAGAAGATGCTGCATGAACTGGCCACGACTCCTTCAGGACAGAGCTAGGAGGGTCGACTCTACCCTACCCCTTGGCTTCCTATCGCTACCCCATTCCTCCTCCCAGGTGAGTCCTACCGCTTTGGCCTCAAAAATCTCCTAAGTGGCATGTGTTAGAATTGTGAATGGTTTCCCGACGATGCTGGAGTTGTGTTTGTGTACAAGGTCTGCAAGAAGCTTCCTAGCCAGAGAGTGGACCCGTTTGGTGTTAGAATCAGGAACGTGAAGCAAGCAGCCTAGAAGGGAGAGAAGCGATTGTGCTGAATGAACTGAAATGTAGGAGGAAGAGAGGCAAGGGCGAGGGTGGGCAGGGGAGCTTTGGTCTGAGGGGCGGGCGTGTCTGGAAAAGGGAGATGCCGAAGAGCATTTTGGCAGAGGGAGGACTCGGGCCTATGGACCTAACTGCGGAGCCCGCATTAACTCTGTGACTCGGTCCTCTCCTCTGTTAGTCTTTCCTGAGTCTCTCCCTTTCTTTCCTTCAGCCCTTTACTCTGGGCTCCACCAGCCCAAAGCAGCCTTCTCTCTGTACCCCGGCCTGTCTCAGTCTTGGCATCTCTGGATCTCAGGTCAGGAATGCGCAAGCTGCTGCTTGGGAAGAAGTGAGAATAGGCCATTTTGCTCTCAGCTGGCTTCCAGGGATGGAGAGCAGGTCCTGGTTCAGGGGAGTCTTGGTTCCCTATCACGTGGTGCGGAACCAGAGCAAGGGGGAAGTCAGCTGCGTGGGTCACCTGTCTCCATCGGGAGCTGGTGATGCTCCCTTGGACGTTTGGAAGCAGCCTGGCTAGGGGCTACCTTGAGTTAGGAAACCCTTTCAACTCAAGCAACTCTGTCTGAGAGATGTGTGCTTGTTTGGTTGTGAAATGGGAAGGAAAAGGAAGGTGGTGGAGGGGACGGTCTGTCCTGCCCTCCTCATGGGTGCAGGGCTCCCTGTGGCAGGGATTTGGACCCAGTGACTTTAAATTTTTGTTTAGATTAAGGATCCAGTGTCCCCACTTAGCCTAGGAAGGTTTGAGGCTGCATTAGGGCCAGAACGGGTTGATTCTAGGTTATTGAGCCATCACATCCCTGCCTCAAACCAGAAAGGGACAACCTCCCCCAAAGCAGGGGGGACCCGCCCCTAAGACTCGGAGCCGTGCAGACTGCTCCCTCACCCGTGTGCACAAAGCAAACAGGACAGGCTCTGTGAGCACAGCGCATCCCTGGGGTCACCTGCCCTGGCCCTGGCCTCAGTGCGGTCGGCGATGAGCAGGCCCTGCAAGGGGTGATGCTTCTCCTGGGCTCTCCACTCCTGCAGGCGCTGTGGGCACTCGCTCCCCTTCCGCCTCCCACGCTCTGAAGGAACAGTGGCTATTTTTAGAAGCATCTGCTTGCTCTTGGGAGCACAGTTTTGGGGATTGCTCTGCTGGATGCTCTTCTACTTAGCGAGGACATGAGAGCTGGAGAAACAGCTGGAGGTGGGGTGTAGGGGTGTGTGTGTGGTCAGTCCAGTGGTGGGCACCTGGCCTGGAGGAATGACCCAGTGTCCTCCACCAAGCTTTTCGGGGGTTCCTACTGGCTATGTTTATGGCTGTCAGTTGCTGTGGGAGGTTCCTGGAAGGTCCAGGAACAGAGACAGGGGCCTTCCTCATAGAGGCAGCAGGCTGAGTCACGCTGTGGGCATGCTGCTCTCTGCGGCTGCCGTGCTCTCAGTGTACCAGGAGGAACTGGTAAGGTGGCCTTCCCCGGTGATGGGGACACCATTAACAGCCGTAACAGTGGCGACCGTTCATTGGGAGCATCCCCTGGGATCGGCACTGCTGGAGCCTTGACCTCTGTCATCTCCTGTAACTCTCCCAACGACCTGTGCTGTCCTCTGCTGGCATCCAGAGGGGTGAAGCACGTTGCCCAGTGTCACACCGTCCGCCCTGGACAAGAGCCTTCCCGAGCCCTTGTGCGGTGCCGCCTCCCCAGTAGAAGGCAACAGCATATGTTAATTTGGTGGCCGACAGGACTGAGCTCAGATGCACCGGTATTTCCTGACAATGAGAGGGAACTGTGTGGAATGTTCTTCCTTAGCGATCTTTGAGAAGCATCCAGCTCTTCAGGAGGGGGAGGGGGCCTTCCTGCAGACCAGACTCTGGATTGATGACCATTCGATGGATTTTCTTTCTTGGGGTTTTGGCAGCTCTGTTTCCTGGACCCCTGGCCAGTCCCTGAAAGATGCCAGCCCGTGTGTCAGTAACACGGGTGTCAACGACCAGCGGCTTCTGGGCGCATCAAGTGCCCAACTGGGGTTTGGGATGTGGAAAGGCTGGGGAGACTGGTTAATTCCCTAGGCCACAAGGGGAAGGCTGAGAGAGGGGAACGGCTCCTGGGAGCTCTGGAGCGGCCTGTGGGTTAATGGACTCCCAGGCAGATGTGCCTTGCTAACCCAGAAAGCAGTACTTATCTTTGCCAGGGCCCCCGTTCCTGGGCCTCCCCACACGGGACACAAGCGTCTGTAGTGGATACATGTTTAGCGACGGCAGCTGGGGCCTCTCCAAGCCGACTCAGTGTAGGAGCCAGAGCAAAGGGCCCCCTAGTGAGATCCGTGAGCATCTGGGCAGGGATGGGGGCTCCTTTTGGCAACCAGCTGCAGGGCTGCTTATGCAGTTTCTGCCCCTCTGTCACCCTGATCTGTACCATGGAGCAGCCTCAGAAGAATGGGGGTGCTGTCTCTCCTCCCCTGATTTGCTGCCGTGAGGAGGGGGTACAGCACCCTTGAGGCAGTGTTGTAGGATGGTCAGACATGTGGGTGGTAGAGCCAGACTGTCTGGAGTCCAGTCCCAGTTCTGCCCCTGGTGGGGTGACCTCCTGGCTTCCTTGTCTGTCGAGTGTGATATTAATAACACCTGCCTCTTGGCCTTTGTGAAGATAAATGAACAAATCCATGAAATCATTTAGCACAGGAGGAAGGAGGAGGAGAGTCCCTCTGTCCAGGGCCACGTGGCCACATTGGTCTCTCTCCCAGGCCCAGACTGTCTTAGGCTGGGCCAGGCCTATGTCGGGGGCTGTCCTTGCCAAGTGCTAGTGGTTCTATCCCCTGCTGCTCACCTTGGCTCAGGTGAAGGAACCCAGCAATCTCCTGGCTGCTTCCTGCCGCCACCCCCTTTAGCTCTGGGAGCCAACACTAGGTTGGATGCTCAAGGTTCAGGTCTCCTTGAGCCCTGCCTTTGGCCCCATTTACTCGGGGTCTCTAGAGGTGAGAGCCCTCCTCTGGTTTACGCCAGGTTTCTGACTTCATGGGTCTTCCTCACAGCTCAGCTGTTACCAGCACTTTGGGGACCTGGGAAATCGAATCATGGCTTTCTTCCGTCCCCTCTCTGCCCTGTGCCAGGCTCTCCAGGGCCCTGCCTACAGTTCTAACCCACCGTCCTGCACCCACCTCCCTCCCTACGCCTTTCTGGCTCCTGGTCCTGATTGCATCTGCCCCAGATCCTGCCTTTTCTCTGCCAGCACGCTTCTCCCCTTCCCACCTCTGTCTTGTCCCTGGTCTGAACCTCACCCAGTTTATACTTCTCATGGATTCTGGTACACTTTGCATGCCTAAAGCAAACATCTGTTGACATTTAAAAGTACTTCAAGGCCCACATTTTCATTTCCGTGTGAACACAGCATACTCTCTTTCTGGTATGCAAAACTTAAAGGAGGCCCCTGTGATGGAGTCAGCCCACATTTATAATCACTTTTGAAAAAGAGAGGTAACTTTCCATTTTGCTCTGGACTGAGCAGGGTCAGGATGAAGAGGTTGGGTGGAGGAGGGTGGCATAATGCTCTCTGGCTGCCCTCAGGCACTGCCCTGTCCTTTTTTTTTTTTTTTTTTTTTTTTGCCCTGTGCTTTTGATGTATGTCCTCATTCAGTTCCTTCAATAATCTGAGGAGGCAGATACCACAATCCCCATTTTATAGATGGGGAAACAGAGAGGTTAAGTGACTTACCTAAGGTCACACAGTGATTAAGTGAGAGAGTCAGAATTTGAGTGTGGGTCTGTTTAATTCTCCAGGAATCACGCAGCCTCTAGAAGAAGGTGGGTTGGATAGGGGATGTTAATGTAGACATAACTGAATTTTGATTACCCTGGAGCTGGATTTTTGACCCTTAGCAAATCCAAGCATCCTGTTCATGTCCCTTCCTTGTAACTCTCCATCCCTTCTCTGTGGAGGGGAGACCCCAGCCTCCCATTGCTCTCTGTCAGCCTCCAGGTTAGACCAGGAGTGTGGGGACACTGCTGAAGCTGTGAGCTTCCCAGAGGTCATGCATCCCTGAGAATAGACTATATTTTGCCAGAAGAAGGGAAAAGAAAAATAGGTCTGGAAGTGCCTGAGTAATACAGTAATAGAAAGTTGAAGTGCTTCTCCTCCCTAAAAACAGGCTGTGAATGCAAAATTCTTGCAGATTGTCCAGGAGCGCTGAGTGTGGGCACCTGTACAGTCCATAAAAATCACTGCTCCCAGTCTCCAGGCTCTGGGCTCTCCTTGGAGCTTTCCCATTCCCCAAGCCTCTTAGCTCTCCTGCTGGGGGCTCTTTGTAAGGGAAGATGTAAGTGGCAGGGTAATGGGCCTAAGCACACACTAAAAGCCAATGGGAGGGACCAGCCACCCAGTTCCCCCCTCCACAAATTCCCAACCAAGACAGGATGTTATTAACTACTTCTGAGGAAGCATTTGGAATTCTACTTCCATCAGCCTGAGGAGAGGTCTGATGGGGTCTTTGTCTGCCTGACTCTGAAATTCTGGGGTTAGTGGGGAGAGGCGGAGGGAGGAGGGGTCTGTAGGTCTCTTAGACTCAGCACAGAATTGTCTGGTAAATACACAGTCGTTTGGGATGTATTGTCTTCCTTCCTGAGCCTTTAAGATTTGCCTCCTAAATTACTACTAAAGCATGTGACTTTCTTACCCGAGCTCTTTTTTTTTTTTAACTTTTAAACTGTATTGAGGTATAATTTCCATTCAATAAAGTGTACTCATTTTAAAGGTATAGTCAGATGAGGTTTTGTTTTTTTTTTAAATAAATTTATTTATTTATTTATTTATTTTTGGCCGCGTTGGGTCTTCGTTGCTGTGCATGAACTTTCTCTAGTTGCGGCGAGTGGGGGCTACTCTTCGTGGCAGTGTGCGGGCTTCTCACTGCGGTGGCTTCTCTTTGCTGTGGAGCACGGGCTCTGGAGCACAGGCTCAGTAATTGTGGCGCACGGGCTTAGTTGCTTCGCAGCATGTGGGATCTTCCCAGACCAGGGCTCAAACCCGTGTCCCGTGCATTGACAGGCGGATTCTTAACCAGTGCACCACCAGGGAAGTCCTGTCAGGTGAGTTTTGATAAACTCCAATCAGGATATAGATTATTTCATCTCCCCTAAAAATTCCCTCATCCCACTTGCAGTCAGTTTCCCTCCCGGCCCTGGCCCCAGGCAACCTCTGAGGGCTTTCCGTCATTGTAGATTGTTTCTGCTGTTCTAGATATCTGTATATTTGTATATATAGGCTGGTCTCTTTGTGCCACTTCTAGAGTTTGATAAGCCTCAGGGGAGAGTAAGAGTGGGTTTGAAAGCCGCTCTCCTGGGGAACATTCTCCCTGGAGTGCCAGGGTGCTTTTGAGTGAATTGAGGGGCAGGGAGGTACAGGATGCAGACTTCAGAGGGCAGCTTCTGTTGGGGTGCTGGAGTGAACAGGCCGGCTCCTCACACCCTGGTCAAGCCCAGCCTGAGGGCTCTGGCACTGAGGTGTGTGCGTGTCCTGCCCAGCAAGGAGGTGCCAGAGGGCAAGCAGCAGGGGGCTCGGGGCTGATCAACACCACGCTTTTCGGCTTGTGTCAGTTCTGCAGCCCACCCCGTCCTTGGGCAGACAGGAAGGGCAGCAGACAGGGCTGACTCTTACATGGCAGTAGCGATCCTAGGTGGCAGCCTGCTGGAGAAGGACGCGTTGCTAAAGATTTGCTACAGTTTGCCTAACCTTTCTGGGGTTCAGTTGACCCATGCTACAAGTGGGCCTATTTGAGGATAGTTTAAGGTTGCTTTCAGCCCTTGGGAAAAAGGGATACAAACTAAAACCAGGATGTTGTCATTATAGTATTTTTTTTATCATCATCATCATTATTATTACTTCATTATGGTAAAATATATACAACCTAAAATTTACCATTTTAACCATTTTTAAGTGTACAGTTCAGGGGCATGAAGTACATTGACTTTGTTGTGCAATCATCATCACCATCCATCTCCAGACCTTTTCATCCTCCCCAGCTGAAACTCTATACCCATTAAACACTAACTCCCCATTCCCCCGCCTCTCCCAGCCTCTGGTAACCACCATTGTACTTTCTGTCTCTGTGAATTTGACTACTCTAGTAATCTCATGTAAGTGGAATCGGTATTTGTGTCTCTGGCTTATATCATTTAGCATAACGTCTTCCAGGGTCATCCATGTTGTAACAAGTATCAGAATTCCGTTCCTTTTTAAAGCTGAATGTCATTTCATTGTATAAATAGAGCACATTTTGTTTATCCATCTGTCAGTGGCTATCTGGGTTGTCTCTACATTTTGGCTATTGTGAATAATGCCGCTGTTACGAACATTTGTGTACAAATACCTGTCTGGTCATCGTGGTGTTCAGATGCTCAGCAGTCCCTTCTAGCGCCTCCTCTCGCGTAAACCTACCGCCGCCCGAGGCCTGGGAGAGGGATGCATTTCTCTTTCCTAGCCTGCCGCCCTGTCCCTTCTAACTTAGTGCCTATGACAAATGATGCGCTTCAAACACTTCAGTCTTAGATGGGTATTTGGGAGCTCAGGTTTCCCAGGCAATGGAGTCAAGTTCCTTTCTTTAGAAGCCTTCTTTTTAGTGTGTCTTAGTTACTGTTGTCCACCAGCTAACTTCTGGAGTTTGAGTCCACTAAGCTTCTTAATACTAGAATACAATAGAACATCTTTGTTCCATTAAGGGAAGGAAAGAAACTAAATTTTATCCCGCATCTACCATGGGCTAGGTACCGCTTGAGGTGCTGTCACAGTACTGCAAGCTTCACTTCCTTTACCTCACTGGACAGCCCTGTGAGGTAGGGACAAAGCCTGAGTTTTAAGGGTAAGGAAGCAGAGGAGAGGCACAGAGGTTAAGTTACTTGCCCAAGCTCACAGAGGCCAACATTCTTTCTATATACCACCTAAATACCACCCTGACCTTTCAAATGCCAGAGGTATTTCCTGGAACTTTTCTTTTATAATGGAAATCCATGTCTGGAGTTCCCCCATGATTTGAAAAGAGTAACCCTTTGGGCTTCCTTGCCCTAGTTCTGTAAAAGGTGGAATCATCCATCAAGGTTTTGTTTATTTTTCAGAATATACAAGAGTAGAGACAGTAGTATCATGAATCCCCATGTCTCCATCACCCACCTTCAGCAAGTATGGACACTTGGCCAATCTTGTTTCATTGATCAGGTTCCTCTTTTTGATCTGTGGGGTCCTCCCAAGTGGAGTGGTAGCAGTTGGTGTTTTCTGGAAGAGGGAAGGGGAATCGGTAGATCTGGACATCATGAAGCTGAATCTGTTCCCAGCTGGAACAGTGTTAATTGCTACCGGTTGGAATCCTCTCTGATGGTTCATTATTCGGCTGGGTACTGAACACCATCCAGGAGGCAGGGGGAGGGGGAAGAATCTTTTGAGAGGCCTGGCAAGTCCTGGCAAGGTGGTGTGCAGAGAGGCTTCCCTTTCTTAGAGCATTTTCCTTCTTCTGTTTGATTTTATTGGAATTTTTCTGAGTAGCGGAGAAGGTTATATGAGGATAACCATTCCCTTAGGGGAACAGCCAAGGCAGTCTTAGGATGGAGCAGGGACCAGTGGGAAATAAGCTTATGGCCTCTTCAACTAGATTTATTTAACAAACATTTTAATTTTAATTTTTTTGAAAATATCCACCATGTGCCAGGCACTGCGCTAAATGCTGGGAATCCAACTATGTAATGTTGGTATCTGCTCTCGAGAAATTTGTGGTCCGCAAAAATAACAGCCAGTAACAACTAACGTGTGTGTGTGCCAGACACTTCATGTACATTGTCTGATTATACCCCCCAACACAATCTGTAAGATGGGTACAATTGTGTCTGTTTTGTAGACAAGGAAACTGGGGCTCACTGCCTCCCACGTAGCTGGCAGGGGGTGGAGCTGATTGTGTTTGTGCTGCCCCATCTGAGCAGAATGAGAAGTTCAGGCACAGGTGGGAGAAGGTAGAGGGGGCCTGGGACTGTCTCTTGAGCTGCAGGAACGTGCGTATATAAAACCCCGCGAGATGTGCTTTCTCATAGGATTGGGGGCAGCCAAATGGTAGGTATATTTTTCCTCTCGACTTTACAGAGGACTGTGGGATTTATTTTTATTTTGAAGACAGGGGAGTTCTTTGGGAGGAGGGGAAGAGTGAAGACTGGAACTTCAGAAAGAGTTCTTTCCTGAGGCTGCAGAAAGGGATGGAGAGAAGAGAATGAGCTAGGTTTGTTCTGTTTTTATTTAAAAGAAGATTTGGCATCTTTCAAGGGAGAGGAGTTGTGGGAATGAGAGCAGTGGTTTGAAGTATAACGAAGGGACAGTTTCTGATCTGGTTTGACTTAGTCTAGGTATCAGGTGGTTTTGGGTTCAGTCACAAGAGCAGCTGGTGGTGCCGTTCCTCTCTTTCTGGGATGAAGTCGGCTTGGTGTGCCCAGTTTCTTTCGCATGGAGGCCTGCTTTGAGTTTGAACATATTTTCGAAGGTTGCATCAGCAAGTACCTCTGTATCGGGGGCAGTAAATTATTTATTTTAAAAGAAAACCTATGACTCTCTTTTCCACTGATCCCAGGAAGCCCCTCATCCTTACCCATGTTTAAGCTGTAACCTATAGTGTAAGATAAATGTCGAAAGCTCTGCCTGCCTGACCAAAAAGAAATATGAAACGTTGAAATCAGAGTCCCAGGCTGGGATCTCTTTTAAAGGAAGGAAAATGTTTATTATTAGCATTTTAATTTAGTTTTTAATTCATTTTTTTTAATTTTTTTTTTTTTTTTGCCGTGAGATGGGGCCAGGGGCCATCTGGCTCAGAGGCAGGAGAATGGAACATCTCAAGTTCCTTCCGGGTGTGTGATTTGTTTTTTTTCTAGTTTCCCCACTCTGAGTTCCCGGGTAATATAGAAGCAAGATTTTATGCAGTATCAGCTTCAGATAGAACCCAGGAGAATATCCCAGCTTCAAATCAGCATAGCATCTCCATTTGCACCTGGCTGACAGAGAGAGGAAATAGATGAAAGTGGATGAGGACACCTCTTTTTTTTTTTTTTGGCGGTACGCGGGCCTCTCACTCTTGTGGCCTCTCCCATTGCGAAGCGCAGGCTCAGCGGCCATGGCTCACGGGCCCAGCCGTTCCGCGGCACGTGGGATCTTCCCAGACCGGGGCACGAACCCGTGTCCCCTGCATCGGCAGGCGGACTCTCAACCACTGCGCCACCAGGGAAGCCCAAGGACACCTCTTTTAGGAATTGAGCGCTTCCAAACCAGCAGGAGAAAGGCGTGTCTCCACTCAGAATAAATGGCAAGAGTGATGCTGCCTGCCCTCCAGGGACTGCAACTCACAAATGCTGGTTGCTCTGGATACGGGCAATTGAGGCTCCCTTGGGGCAGTGGTGGCAGTGGAGGCCTCAAGGCTGTTGCAGTGATACAGGGCTTGGTGTTGGTGTGTTCTCCATGATGGCGCTTCAGCATGATGGCAGGGACCAGCTTTGCCTGAGCTGCCACCTTGGCTCCTCTAAGGGCCTCAGGTGGCCCAGCCGGGAGTTGGGGGTGGGGGGGGGCAGTGGTGCACCTGAGGTAGGCCACACCTGCGTGGAGCTGCTGCACTTTAGGTGGCAGGTAGGGTTTAGGGTTTGGGCCCTGTCCTGGAGGCTGAAAGGAGGTATCAGAAGGAAGGGGAAACATAGTTTGTGCCTTCAGGGAGCTCCTGGTATGAGAGGGGAAAAGCCCATGCACTCAGTGGGCTCCCAGTTTGACGCGGACAACGAGGTGCACAGGAAGACACAGGGTAGGGGACAAAGACAGAGAAGGAAAAAGCCATGGCTTCCTTATTTTAAGCCCTCCAGTGGCCTCCCTTCACGCCTCCCATAAAGTCAGACTCACCTCCATGGTGTACTCAGTAGTGTACCTGGCCCCTTCCCACCCGTTCCTCCCCCAGGCCCCCTGGTTTCTGCCACACTGGGCTCTGGGCTCTTCCTCAGGATTCCAGCTGGCTGCTGCCTTAGGGCCCTTCCTTGCTATTCCCTTGGCCTAGAGCTGTTTCCCCCGTCACCACTTCCTCCTTCACCTTATTCAGGCCTCTGCTTTGATATCATTTCCTGACCACCCTGTGTCAAATCAGCCCTTCCTTTCTCCCCACACCCCTCACTTACCTCTTTCCCTGCTCTGCTTTTCTTCGCAGCACTTGTGTATTTACTTGTTCACTGTTTGGTTGCCTGCCTCCCCTCCTGGAAGGTCTGCTCCTCCGGAGCTGGGACAATGTCTTGTTTACCCCTGAACCCCATTGCTAAGAGCATCGCCTGGCACATGTGAAGCACTCAATAAATATTGGATGACTAAGTGACAAACTGTGTAGCTCAGAGGATTGCATTCGATTCTGTGAGAATGTTTACAATGTGCTTTTATATTACTCCACCAGCTGTAAAGAGAAAACTTCTGTAAGTCAGAAAAAGAAAGACAAATACCATATGATATCATGTATATGTGGAATCCAAAATATGAACTTATCTATGAAACAGTCACAGACATAGAGGACAGACTTGTGGTTGCCAAGGGGGATGGGGGTGGGGGAGGGATGTATTGGGAGTTTGAGATTAGCAGATGCAAACTATTACATACAGAACAGATAACAAGGTCCTACTGTATAGCACACAGAACTATGTACAATCTCCTGGGATAGACCATAATGGAAAAGAATATGAAAAAGAATGTATATATATGTATAAATGAATCACTTTGCTGTACAGCAGAAACTAACACAACATTGTAAATCAACTATACAATAAATTTTTAAAAAATTTTTAAAAAAGAGAAAACTCTTTTGCAATTCTAATTTGCAGTTGAAAGACATTGTTCATAAAATTAGATTTTGCTTTCTTGAGACAGTACCTCTTACACTGGGGTATACAGACCCCTGGGGGTTCTTGGATGTGCCCATGGGAGTCTGGGGATTTTTTTCCTTTGGAAGTTGTCTTTATATTAGTCAAGTTTGGGAAATCCATGTGTAGCTGTTGGAAATCATGCACATAAGGGCTCACGAGGTAGGGTGCACTGGAGGTGGACTCTGGAGGACTTTCTGGAAAACAGACCTTAAGCAGTAGTTAGAAGAAAGGGGCAGGTCTTAATACAGGACAGAAGAGCTTTGGGTGACTCGCTTTGAGGGCCTGGTTTGTAACGCTAAGAAGCCATATGGGGCAAGCCCTCACGGGCCACTGGGGAGCATGTGTGCCTGGCCGAGATGGAATCTGAACTTGGATAGAACAAGGTGAAGCAGTTAACTTGAGGGTACTTCATGCTCTGAAAGCCTGAATTTGAGTGACAGCTGTGCAAGGGCTGGGACTGCAGTGGAGCCGTAACCCATAAACTCTGCTTTCTGGCCCCGTCCTCATCACTTATGTGTCACTGAAGTCATGTTGGCATGATCCCCTCCAGGGAGCATTGGCCCCCCTCCTGTGGCCTGTGCAGCTGGGGCATGGAGGGTGCGCGGGAGTCAGCTGGCAGGTGGAAGATGACCCAGCCCTGGGGAAGACGGTCCCCAGCTCACCAGCTTGCAGTCCTTTGTTTAACTGGGAATCAACCAGACCAGAGGTCAGCATTTTCCCTGGGAGACTGTCAAAGCTTGCCTGAGGTTGAGGGGGAGCGGGGTCAAATTCCCAGGGAGTGGGCCAGGATACGGCCCTATCTCCTGCATCAGCTCTCCGTTGTCTGCAGCCGGGCTGGTGCAGCAGCATGTGAATGGCAAGGTGGCTTCCCAGCCTGGTCACAGACTGCAGACCTGAGGATCTGGGAGGCCCTTTACAAGCCACGCAGTGACCCCCTTGTTGTAGGGATGGGGTGCTCGAGGCCCAGAGAGTGACAGAAGAGTCGGGACACCCAGCTCAACGCTCTTTCTGCCGTCTCCTGTTTAGGACAGGAACCCAGGCGGGCCATGAGATACGGGCAGCAATACCCCAGCACCTCGGTTTTGGCCCGTGCATCTCACGCATAAGCGTTGAGGTTTGCTTTGAGAAGTTAAACTAAATGTATCCTGCTCTCTGCTGGAGTGACAGTTATTCTCCTTGGACACGGGGCTGTGATGTGGCTTTCTCGCCCTGTCAGGCTTCAGGCAGGACTGTGTCTGGGGGACTGTCAGCCCTGCAGGTAATGTCTGTGTATAGAGTGGCTCCCGAGTGGAAAGGCAGCTAGACCTGAGGAAGAGAATGCCCGTGCCCCGCGATGCCCTACCCTTCTCTGTCCACAGCTTCCTGTCCACCTCCCGCTTGTTCTTCCAGGGTCAGTCATCCTGGTGGAGGTTCCTAAAACCACCACGTGGGCTTTGAGGTCCCTTCCTCCTGCCCCCTCCCCCCAGCCTGGAGGCAGGAGACTGTGGAGGTTAGGAAGGGAACAGGCGGACCTGGCTGGGGCAGGAATACCTGAAGTAGAGGATTAGGTCAGGGGTTTTCTAACTCCTTAATTTAGGATCTTGAGAAACAGGCCATGTCTAAGTGTTAAGAGCTCTGGTTTTGGAGTCCAGGGAGACATAGATTTGCACCCAAGCGCCTCCCCTTGACTTTGAATAGGCTACTTAATCTCCTTGACCTTGAATAGGCTACTTAACTTTTTTGACCCTCAGTTTTCTTATCTGAAAAGTGGATTTAATAGCCCCTGGCACCTTGCACCATGTGGGGATTCACTGAGATAATCCATATCCACAGAGCACTTATCTGAGTACCCAGCCCCAGTAGGCAAACGTGATAAGGTACCTTAGCATCCCCATCAGCACCACAGGATAGCTGAGTGCCTGCACGGTGCCAACACTATGCAGGATGCTGTGAAAAGTAAAGAGGATCACGCATCAGCCACTGGGCACGTAGTCTGGCTGGAGAATTACACATAAAACAAAGGACAGTGCGCAACATACATAGAGATCTCAAATGGGGAGACATCTGCAAAGGGAAGAAGAGGATTTTAAAGGCCTTTTGAGGAGTTACGGGTGGGATTAAGAAAAAACTTGATATATATTCAAAGTAATATTCCACTTTTAGTATGTCCCCACCCCCGCAAGTGAACACTTTAGAATAACACACGTGGAGCAAGGAGAAAGTCCTCCCGCTGAGGGGCAGGCAGAAGTTCTGAGTGGCCAGTAGCCGGGGGAACAGAAAGCTCCATCCTCACCCTCGCCTTGCCCTCCCAGGGGCTTGGTGCATGGGTGCCTCCTTCCCAAAGGCCAGAAAGTCTGTGTGGCTAGATAGAGGAGGAATCTTCCACACCCTTCACTCTCACTGGGCTCTGTGGGACGCTAGAAATATTTTCCAACCCACCGCAGGAGAAAGAATCGACCAGGGCTGGTGCCAAAATATTCGGTAAATTCAAAAGAGTCTATTGTTTGCTGAAGAAAGCAGCTGAGCTGGAGACTCCTCTTCCGATCTGACATCATAGCCTGGTGGGGTGGGCCTTCCATTTTCGTCCAGCTCCCACTCTCGAGCTCCAAGGTCTTAGCCTATGCAGGGTTCTTTAGGAAAGCGCAGTTCTGGTTCCACCTGTTAGTTCCCTCGCCTTCGGCAAATCCATCAGCCCCTCTGGCCTTAGCGGCTTCACCTGCGAAGTGGTGATGGCCATTCCACTCGCTCTGAAGGGAGGGATTGGCCAGGTGGGGTGGTCTTTTGCTCCACCGCCAGCTCTCGGGTCTGAGCTCAGATGCAGCGAGTGTTGCCCCTTCCCGGATGGGCACTCTGAGTTGCCAGACACACACGTCTGTCATTATTTAGAACACGTGTGAGCTCTGCTTTGGAATTTGCCTCTGAGCCTGTAGCGCGTTCATTCTTCCTCAGTGAGGGGGCGTCTTCTTCTTAGAGGGAATTTGATTTCGGGGAGCAGCCTAATCAAGAAAATAAGTATAGGATCAAGCTGAATGAAGATACTTTTAGTTGCAAACAAATGAAGCTGATTTCATCCAGCTTCTACACTGACTCAGAAAACGGTTCCAAATAAAATTTTAAAAATGTTTTGTGCAAGGACTGCATCCTTAGAACACAGGTGATATGTTCTTATTATTTTAAGGACAGTACTCGTTTGGGTACATTAATTCTGATTTTTTTAAAATGATTTTGCTACTTTATATTTACATCTCATGTTTTTAAAAAGTGATTATCCTTTTCATTTCCTAATGCATTTGTTTTATGTGTTTGGATATTTGTGCTTTTTATTTTATTAAAAATGTGGCTTGGGCTTCCCCGGTGGCTCAGTGGTTGAGAGTCTGCCTGCCGATGCAGGGGACACGGGTTCGTGCCCCAGTCCGGGAAGATCCCACATGCCGCGGAGCGGCTGGGCCCGTGAGCCATGGCCGCTGAGCCTGCGCGTCCGGAGCCTGTGCTCCGTAACGGGAGAGGCCACAACAGTGAGAGGACCGCGTACCGCAAAAAA
>NW_020173731.1:11740887-11752640 GCF_003031525.2 Neophocaena asiaeorientalis asiaeorientalis | reverse complement strand
GGAGAGCCCAAAAAAGGGAGGGGCCCGCGCACCCAAAAAAAAAAAAAAAAAAAAAATGTGGCTTACTGAGTTCATTATCAATTATAAAAACATAAAATGTTTCACGTTAGCGGTTCTCAAACCTCTTAGCTTATTCAAACCCAGGTGGCTGGGCTCATGCACAGAGCTTCTGATTCAGTAAGTCTCGGGTGGGGCTCGATAATTTGCACTTTAATATACTCCCAGGTGATGCTGTTGCTCCTGGACCATGTTCTGAGACACCCTGACCTAACTGAAAGGGGCTTTGGTCATCAAATCTAACCCCTTTATTGTACATGTCGGTTAACTGAGGCATAGGGAGGAGTGACTCCCTCACCAAGTGTTGTATAATTAGATTAGTGACAAAGCTGGATCTGAAACCCAGGCATTCAGTAAGCCCAGTCCAGTGCTTCTCAAATTATTATTTCTTGGTTGGAGACTAGTTAACGTGAGTGTAAGGTTTTAAGATTTTGTATGACCTTCCTGATTTCAAATAATCTGGCCTGTTATCCCCTTTAATACAACTGTGTCATGAGTTTTATTTCATCACAGGAATAACTTGTGTTTGATTTTCTTTTTAAAACATTGTGATAAAATACACACAACACAAAATTTAATATTTTAACCGTTTTAAGTATACTAAGTACACATTGTTATGAAGCCATCACCACCACCACATCCATCTCCAGAACATTTTTTATCTTCCCCAACTGAGACTCTGTACCCGCTAAACAACGACTCCCCATTTCTTTGCCCTCCAGCTCCTGGCGACCACCATTCTACTTTCTGTCTCTATGACTTTACTCTAGGTACCTCATGTAAGTGGAATCATACAGTATTTGTCCCTGTGTGTCTGGCGGGTTTCACTTAGCACAATGTCTTCAAGGTTCATCCATGTTGAAGCATGTGTCAGAATTCAATTCCTTTTGAAGGCTGAACAATATTCCATTGTATGTATACACCACATTTTATTCATCCATTTATCCATTGATGGACACTTGGGTCGCTTCTACCTCTTGGTTATCGTGAATAAGGCTGCTATGAACATGGGTGTGCAAATATCTCTTCGAGCCCCTGCTTTCAGTTCTTTGGGGTATATACTCAGAAGTGGAATTGCTGGATCACATGGTAATTCTATGTTTAGTTTTTTGAGGAACCTGATTTGCTTTTGATTCTGGGAGCTTGAGGATAGAAATATGGACCTGCTATTAACAAAGTAGCGGGTAAACAGAGCTGGAACAGTCCCTGGCTCTTATCCATCTGGTGCTAATGTTGGAAGGTGAATCAGCTGCCCTAAGGCCTTGTGATAAAGAGACCTTGTTATTTCCGGTTTACTACCAGAGACTGCAGTGACTCCTAGGTTTTTGCTCTTCTTCTCCTTGGCTCTGCTCTGATTTCACTGCCACCAGGCTTCACTCATGTTTGCCTCCCTCTTTGTCTTTGGGCATTTATCTGATGGTTTGTATTCTCGTCCATCAAGTCTTGCCAGCCCCAAACGCTCCCGTCGCGTTGCAGAATGAAGTCTGGAACCAGTGGGTCCAACCCCATTACACCGCACCTTAAGTTCTCTATGTGGAATATGATTGCGATCTGGGAGGCAGCATGCCAGGTGGTGGCGTGGGAAGACCTCACGTGTAGTAGAGATTAAGAAATACTTGTAGAATTAATGAATGAGTGTGACAAGAGGGCTAGAGTGCTGTCAGGCAGGGTTCCAGGGCTGGGCACCTTGCAAGAAATGGCCAACTACTTGGATTGGTTTTTGCCACCACCCGACAGTCTCTGGGGCTGTACCACCTCCAGGGGATCGCGTGCTGCCCTGGAATTAGAGGGGCCAATCGGGAGGCCTAGTGCCTGCTGCTTCCAAGTAGGTGCCAGCTTGAGGGTTGCAGAATGTGTCTTCCTTGGGATCCAGTCTTGTCTGGAGGGATCTAGAGCAGCGACTCCTAGAATTGGCAGAGTGTTGGGGGCTGAAGGAGAAGAAAGAACAGGCTGTAGACTTGCCAACTCAACGGTTCCAGCCCAAGTCTGCAAAAACCCAAATGTCTCTTCAGGTGACTCAAGGGGATATTGTGAGACTTCAAAACCAATTATTATATTTTTAAGTTTAAGGAAAATTAAGACTGTACAGCATTTTCTTTGTGGTTGGTTTATAAAATCCTTCTATCAATGCCGTTAGATCCATAGCAACCAGGTGTAGAATTCCTAAAACGTGTGTATCAGCATCATTTTTCCACCCTATCCAGGGTCAGGGAACTAAGTGGCTAGGTTACTTCCTTTTTAAATTTTAAAGCAAGATGCCCATTATTGAGGTCATCAGAAATGACTCTTTTTGTTCTAGTGCTCCATTATCCAGGTTAACAGAGGGGAACAGTGAAACAGATGTGGTCGTTAATCCACAGAATCCCTGTTGGCTCAGTGTACGCGGGCCTCTCACTGTTGTGGCCTCTCCCGCTGCGGAGCACAGGCTCCGGACGCGCAGGCTCAGCGGCCATGGCTCATGGGCCCAGCCGCTCCGCGGCATGTGGGATCTTCCCGGACCGGGGCACGAACCCGTGTCCCCTGCATCGGCAGGCGGACTCTCAACCACTGCGCCACCAGGGAAGCCCCGGCATCTTTTTTACTTACTCTGTATCAGCAGATGATACTGCCTTTCTGTATAGAGTTTCATGGTTTACAGTTTGCTTTACCCACGTCTCTCCACAGTGGTAAGTGTCTTGTTAGATCCCAGGACTTTGTGTTTCTCTTCCTCCAGGCCATTTTCCCAGAAGCAGGTAGTCCAGCTTCAAATGTCTATCATCCTTGTTTCCTTCAGTCAGGTTAAAATAGAGGCTTGTAAGAGTTCCCAGATCCCAGGAACAGTCATGGAAGGTAAACATACTGGGTGGTAGTCGGTGATCTCTCTGGATGCTGGGAGCTGTCATCAGGTCTTCAGAGTACAAATTTGTAGAATCCATTAACATTAGTGCTTGCTACTAATTGTAACCAGACCCAACCTTCTCTCGGCATCACGCTGCGGCTTAAAAGGGTAATTCCCGTGCAGTAACCGACTACCCTTTCTGGTTGCACTGTGACAGAGTGAGCACATGAGACCAGCAGGGTCTTTGTGGACCTCCGCTGTCTACGAGAGCTGCCCTGCTTCGGGTGCTGCACAGCACGGAGGCAGATGCAGATGCGGCTGACTCGCCGGGTGTTAGACCTGCAGAAGAGTTAGTCAACACTTTAAATCTCCTGAGACACCTCCTTGGTAACATCCACCCCTTCCCCCATCCATTCATTCCGATAGGGTGTGCTTGTGCTGGGAGTGGCCCAGGGGCCAGAGCTGTGTGAGACCTGGCGTGTGCTCTACGTGAAGATCTAGGCAGCGATACAAGGCAGGCTGTAAGGCACCCAACCCATGCATTTTACAGGTAAATCGAGGGGGCATGTGAAACTCAAGCTCTTGTTCCTAAACTAGGCATGAAGTAATACGAGGAGAAGGGGAGAAGTGAAGTGTTTTAAGCATCATAAATAAAAGTACTTAAGAAAAACAGTGTCTGTGTCTTTGGAAAGTGAGGGGCCCTTTTCCAAGAGGAGTGGTAGAGGGGAACGACGTGCATGTATGCCCTGGTGTTTGCCCATTGGTCTGGTGCTCAGGTCATGGGCCGGGCCTTCTTGGGCAAGCAGAGTGGGATGGTAGAGAAAGTGTTACCTCAATTGGGGAGCCAGAGAAATTTGGGTCTTCGTTGAGGCAGCTAAGCATAAGATGCCTAACGTCATATTTGAGGGTGGAACGTAAAGATCTACCAGCTGGAAAAATCCTAGATTACTTGGCATCTGGCCTGGAGTCCCTAGAACACAGAGCCTAAGGCAAAGGCTTACGTGCTGCACCTTTATCAGGGAGTGCAATCCCAGAGAACAGAAGTGAAGGAGAAGGCGAGATGCAGGGAAAGGGCAGGCCAACATGAGGATCCTTTATTGATCTGGCTGGCACTTGGTATCAAGCCCAACCAGTGGTTCAGTCTTTCAGGGTTTGAAGAACTGACTGCTCCTCAGGACAATCAGTCAGGAGCGGAAGGGGTCCCCCCTCCCACGGGCCAAAGGCTTATCCCACTGGGTGTAATTCCCCTGCATTTCTGGGTTGCGCATGCCCAGTCTCCCTGAGTAGGCACTGCTGTGTCTTAACCCCCGGTGTAACTAGGAAGCCCTAAGGCCGGAAGCAGGAGGTACAGGAAGTGGGCATAAGTCTAGGCACGGTTGGGTGGTGCCTGTGTGAAGTGCGTAGCTCTGCAGAGCTGGTCACTACAGCAGTGTCTGGGGCTGGAAGGAAAGGCCAAAGGCCCTGGTGACAGATGTGGCTGAGAGGCACTTGACCACACACCCGTACACCACAGTGGACAGGAGGCAAGATAGATTTTCTTTCAATACCACCAAGAGTGTGGGGCACAGAGTGGGGCTGGGGGTGGTGCCAGGAAGCATTATTAGTTTTCCTGTGGATGGAGATGAAGAGGAAAGATGCCCAGGTAGCAACAACAGCTGCCGTTTAGTTGGCTGTGCCCCAACCTTTGGTCAAACAAAACTAGTCTACAAAGAAAACGTTATCTTCTCCAGTCCTCCTCCATGGAGCCCTGCACCTAACCGAGCCCAGGGAAAAAGGTTCTGTGGACTCCTCTGTTAATACTTAGCACCAAGGATGTGCCTTGCATCTGTGTAGGCGTGTGATGGTTGAGCAAAAGCAATATACAAGCATAAAAGGGGGGCTTAGAGTTGGCAGAATTGAAATAAAGTCAGTCTCTGACACTGACAACCAATTTGAAAATGACTTTTACATTCACCCTTCTTTACCCTCTTGAATAGCTAACCCCTTCGTCCCTTAAGACCTTCGTTTCTTTAGTAAAGACAGCAGCACTGCCTACTGCTGTATCAGTTTTCTATTGACACGTAACAAGCCACCCCCAAACTTAGGGGCTTAAAACAACCACCATATCATTTATTCACAATTCTCTGGTCAACAGTTTAAGCAGAGCTTGGTTGGGACATTCTTCTGATGGTCATGCCTGGAGTCACTCATGTGGCTGCAGTCACCTGGTGGCCCAAGAGGATGATGTAAGTTGGCCTTGCACATCTGGTATGTGCTGCTACCAGCTGCTTGGTGGAGGGCTGTGCTGGCCAGTCCAGTAGCAACTAGCCGCATATGGCTATCGAGCATTTGAAATGTGGCTGGCCCGATTTGAGGTGTGCTGTAAATGTAGAATACACCGGATTTTGAAGACTTAATAACTGTGTCCAATGTAATCTATCTCATTAATAATTTTGATATATTGGTTACATGTTGAAATGCTAATTTTTTAATATTGGGTTAAATATAGTATATTAAACTTAATCTCACCTGTTTCTTTTTAGTTTTCTAATACGACTATTAGAAAATTTTAAATTACATATATGGCTTGCATTATTATATTTCTACTGGACAGCATTATACTATATGAATGAAATATATAGTTGCGTTACAAATGGAACTATGATGTAATTTCACAGTTTATACATATAAATGATGAAATAGGTAAACAGTCCTACCTTTCACCTTTGGCCCATACATTTCACTTCTGGTAGAAGGATCCAGAATTATTTAAGGTTGGGGAGCTTGGACTAGCATACAGAGTCTTGCTTTGTAACACCTCTGTTTTGTGAAGGAGGGAAACAAAGGCCCAGAGGGTTAAATGACTTGGTAAGAACTAGAGCCCAGGACTCCTGCCATCCAGGCCTTGGCTGCATGGCTCATGCCCCTCAATGATGTGTCATTGAATCCCAGGCTTCTCAATGGACCATCTGCTTCTCCAGCTTAGGCGCTTCCCTCCTTCTGGACACCCCCAAACCCTTCCCCATCACATCCCATGCCTTCATGCCACCGGCAGCCCAACTCAATCCCAAGCCCCAGAAGCAGACACAGTAGCTCAGAGTCCTACAGTCTGACATTCTGCTGTAGTCAGCTGATGTTCACTCACCTTGCTGGACCAGGTGGACAAGATGGTGAGCGGGACCCCCAATCCAACCTGGAACAAACGATGAAAAGTAGAGACTGTAATTAGTGACAGTCACTGAGCTGGGCTGAGGAAATCCACCTAGCCTTTTGACCCAAATGCTCTAGGTCCTAAGGAAGTCTCCAACTTCTGTGGCCACGGCAAAGCAGAACTATACCATATACCTTGCTGAGGCTCAAAGATAAATATTATTAGGCAGCGGGAAAACAATTACCAGGTTTTATAGTGATCCTGTGGAGACTTGAACTAAAGCACAGCAGGAAGCATGAATAGTAAGGGATAGAATAATTAGACACCTGGGAGCCAAAGTATCTATAGATAGGAATTGGATATGGGAGGCTTAGGGTTCTCAAGTCTAGCCAAGTGGATAATGGTGTCATTCACTGATAATGTGACCATAAGGAAGAGGGAGAGGTTTGGTAGAGAAGATCATAGGTCTGGTTTAATTATGTTGTTTTTAAAGTACCTGTGGGAGACCCAAGCGGAGATGGTCAGTAAACAACTGTAAATATGGATTTAATTGTGGGAGAGGAGGAAGGACATGAGAAATTGATTGGGAGCCTTTTCAAGTAGGAGGTAATTAAAACCATTGGCAACGATAAGGTTCTCTGGGAGAGGCGGGTGTAGACTAAGAAGATATTGCTTGAGAGGGAGACCCTGGGAAACAGCCATGTTTGAAGCACAGGGAAGGGAAACAGAACCTTCGAAGTAGGCCAAGAAGTGATCTCGTAACAGAGCTTGGTACTTAATCTGTAATTGCTAAAGAAAAGGAGAAAGAGATTCCTGGAACATCGTGGGCCATGTGTTTAGCATTTTATTCCCCAGAGGGCTTTGTACAGAGAAGACGGGGAGCAATATTTGTTGAATTAAGTTAAGTTGCAGTGCACTGCAGTGCACTGGTTTGAACTGAATTGAGTTTACTACTTCCTGGGCTGCCCTAGCTGTTTTAGGCTTTTCCCCGCTCTGTTCAGCTTCTCCCCCTTTCCCTCCTCTTGTTCACTGTGTCCAGTATACAGCAAGAACTTCGTTGCCCCGTTAAACATTTCAGGGTCTTAGTAAAAGCTGATTATCTCACCAGTTACCGTTTGCCAGCCTTCAGATGACTGTGAACAGAATGACTACATAACAGAGGCTTAAGTAAAAGGACACTTAATTACCTCTCATAATAAGCAGTCTGAAGGTAGGTAGCTTCAGGTTTGGGGCAGGACTTATGTTATAAAGGACCCAACTTTTGTTGTCGTTCCTCTTTGGTATCTTAAGTTTGTTGATCCTTAGTCCCCAGGTTCAGCACCTCATGCTTACGGGATGTTTGCCATACTTCAAAGCATCATATCCCAAAATAGTCAAGTTCTTGGAAGGAATAAAATGTCAGGCCTCTGCTGTATCTTTGACAGAGATAAAAATCTTTGTCAGAAGTTTCCCCAGCTGATTTCCTCTTATGTCTCATAGGCCAACTTGGCCATTACTAAACCAAGCACAAGCAAAAGGAGGTGGTGTTACCATTCTGATTTAGCCAGATCATGGCTCATCCCTTGGAGCGAGAGGAAGATTCACCTTTCCTGAGCCTGGTACCACCAGGAAAAAATGGGGTCCTGAAAACTAAGGAAGAAGGAGGGATGGGTGTTGGGTAGGAAACCAATGGTGTCTTCCATACCCATATTTTTTGGTCCTTGTAACTTAGGCTTGAGAACATTCAATCCAACATTTACTGAGTGGCTACTGTGTAGCAAGAACAGTTACTTTACCACTGAGGCAGGTAACAGGTCAGGTTTTAAAATACTGACTAGATCCTTCTGCCTACCACCTTTCGTTGGCCTCTGTTATTCCTTGGAGGCCTTTCCTGCTCGGGGTACTGAGTCAGCCCTCTGGGCTTTGCTCAGTTCTAAATCAATACTGCAGCCACTTGCCTCACCATCTTGGCTGGTGCAGCTAGTCCTGACTTTGGAAACCCTGTATTCCTATCATCTTTGTTCTGTGTGTGGTGGACCTTGTCCTCTGTAGTCCTGGTCTCCCCTTCAGCTCCTCCCTTTAAAATACTTTACCACCTATTCTCCTTTCTGTCTGTGATGAATCTCCCTCGTTCCCAGTTTCCTCGGTCAATCTCAATGTCGTCTTCAAGCTAGTTTGCTCACCCTCTTCTTCCTACACCATTCACTCTCTTCAACCTTGTGCCTTGCATTACTTTGTTCTTGAGGAGTCACCTGCTCACCTCTGCTGACTGTTCCCAATTTGAACACAGTCCCTGGCTTAGAAAGTTCCAGCGAGTCCCCATTGCCTGTTACATGAAGTCTCTAGCCTGACAGAAGGATAGCCACCGAGCCAATAACAGTGTTGTCTATGTAGAAGAGACTTGAGTGAGAGAAGAAGGTGTTAAGGGGTTCCGTATTACTTGAATCTTTTACTGCAAGAATGTATTCTATGTAACTTGCAAAATTTAAAAAGAAAAAACCTCTAGTCTAGCATTCAAAGTTTTCCACGTTCTTTCCAGGTCCTCTTCCACTGCTCTTCTGCACGAACTTTCCTCTCCATTCAAATCGGCATCCTTCCTACCCTCAAGACCAGGCTTGAATCGTTGCACAAACACAACCTAGTATCAAATGACTCATGACTTTCCTGCCAGACTTAATTTCTACGCCTTCTTTAATCTTCCAGGACCTAGACTGTCTAACAATTTGCTCAAGAGCCCCCATCCCACCTCCTGGCAGCCACCACGCCTCCCCGTGAGTCTCCCACAAGCTCTTCCTTCTCTGAACTCCGAAGCACTTTGGCTGTTGTACATCAGGGTTCTCAACACATCTACCCCTTTGTGTCATTGGTCTCTGCTCTTTGGGTACTGCCTAATAGAGCGTCCATTCTCACTGCCTTTACTCATCCACATTCTGATTTTAGCTGACGACACGGAATGTGGCTGGAGTGACCGAAACGGGATTTCACCTTACAAAAGTGAGCTTTAAGATGTGGTCTCCAGAAAGGCCTTGCCTATAAACTGGAATACCTGAACTATTCATTTGACTTTTAAATGTAATATCTCTGATATTGTAGCCTTGAGGCGTTACTTAAATGCCACGTTGTTATTTACTATTCTTATTTATCTCATCCCCCTAACAAGATTGTAAACCCCATGGACAGTGTCCTATCTTATTTATTTCTATTTACCCCCCACAGTATCTTTCCTAGTAAATATTTGTTGGTTTGATTTTAATCCTATTTTCTTACATTTTCTTCGTATGAAGAAAATGCAGATCAGCACTCAAGACTCATTTTTTAAATACTTAAGACTCTACATTTGAATTTGCGGGTTGATGTTTCCAACCCCCTTTGTGTAAGTAAGTGGCCCCTCTAGCCCTATAAGCACCTACTTGGAGGTACAAAGTCTTCAAGCGCCTTCCCCAGGTTTCGACTTTCCTCCCTGATCTGTAGGAGGTTGAGAATGAAGGGAATTCGTTCTGCCAGTGGGTTAGGTTGCCTGGAGATGGCCTGGTCCACTCGTCTCCTTGAGATTATTTTGTTTAGAAGCTTGTGAACTGCACACAGCTCTGCCCACTCTCTGGCCTGACGAAGACAGCATGGTGTAGGCCAAAAGGAACAAAATGGAGGCGGGGAGCCGGGTGGGGTAATCAGAAAAGCTGAATGCAGAGAGCTGAAGTTCACTGCCTGGAGTTGCTGTGAAGCTGGTGGGAGGGGTAGCATCCCAGCCCCCGCCTGTGGCTGCTGCTCGTTGGGTTTAGTAATGGTATTCTGAGTAGCATTTAGACAGGCCTAGAATGTGAATTCTTGCAGGGGAGGCAGCCAGCACAATCCTGCTTTGTTCCAGTTCTTTGAGGACTAAGGAAATAATTTTTAAAACAATACCCTCCTTCCTGGGCTGTCACTTGTTTGTTTGCTCTGAGGATTTCTCAGTAACTCTTTGGTCTCTGTTGTGTGTGTGCTCCTAACCAAAAGCAGGAATTGGTAGAAAGGAGGGTTTGGGTTTATCTGAAAGGCTGGGGATGCATTAATTGTGACATTCTACGTACGTTGGACACTCATAAAGGGCCGTGGACCAGGGTCTCTCATTCCCTGTTCCTTTAGGCATCCATTCAATAAAGACATTCTAGGCCTTGGTTTTGTGTCCAGGACCATTCTAAGAACTATTTGGGGTGGAAAAGAAGTAAAAGATATGGTTCTTGCCTCAAGAAGCTGTAGTGAGCATATAATAATATTATTATTAATAATGGCTGACACCATTTATTGAATCCTTTTTAGTCTGACTAGAAATCAGGCTAAAGACATTATAGATATTGCTCAGTTTGATCAGCCAACATTTCTTGAGCACTTCTTGTCTAGGCACTGTGCTAGGGGCTGGAGTAGGGATCTTAGTCTAGCAGGAAGACAGATATCATTAAACAAGTGATTACAGGCATGCAGGGGTGCCGTGTCACTCTCAAGGGTACTCCTCCCAGCAGCATTGTTACTGAACCAAACAGATCCACTCACCCGCGCGCAGTAAAGGCAATCTACCGACATCTGGTTGTGGTGAAGGAAAGTGCGGCGTTTATTGTAAGGCGCCAGACAAGGAGAACAGGTGGCTCATGCTCTAAAACCCTGAAGTCCCCGAAGGGTTTCAGCAAAGCATTTTCAAAGGCAAGGTGAGGGAAGGACATCCCAAGGTATGTGATCAGCTCATGAACATTTCTCTGGTTGGTTGATGGTGAGGTTGAAGGTGGTGTCACAGAGGTTAGCATTATCAATCTTTAGGTGCCAGTAGGTCTGGGGGCTACATGCTCTTGATCACCATGTAGTCCATCTCTTCCCTTTGGTGGTGATTTTAGCATCTGTATAACAACCCAGGAAATACGCATCAGATACTATTATCTAAGTACTTCAGAGAGAAGCTACAGCATAGGGGTCTGTCCTGGGAAGGCCCCACAGGGTCCTGCTCGATTACAGTATCAGATCACCTATAGCTTGTTAGAAATAACAAATGTAGGGCCCCACCCAGACATGCCGTGTAAAATATGGCATGATCACTGGGTGATTCATTTATACGTACACTGAAGTTTGGGAAACACTGGCCAGCAGACAGGGATTAGCTTGGTCTAAAGTAGAGGATGAAGGAAGGCCTCGCCCAGGCAGTGACTTAAACCGAGATGTGATGAGGACCCAGCAGGAAAGAAGATGACAGGTGGGGCTGGGATGGAGCGAGTTTCAGGCGACGGGAACAGCCTGTGAGTATGTGGGGCTGTGAAGTACAGTATGGTAGCTGAGCAGAGGGATAGGCAGGAGCCAGGAGGGGAAGGCCTGGTAAACCAGGGTAAGGAATTTAGATCCAGTGAGAATGGATTGAAGAGATACTGTCACCAATGTATAGATGAGGCCACCAGAGCTCAGATAGGTTGAGTAATTGGCCCATAGCCACACAGTTAGTAATTCACTGGTAAACTAATCAAAGCTGGGATGTATATCCAGGTCTCTAATTCTGAAGCCCATTTTATGAACCACTACATAATTTTGTCCTCTCAGGTCATTAACAAGACAAAATATACACACAATACAATTTTTAATGCATCTCTGTATAATTTAGGATTTGAAGACTCTTATAATGGCTTAGATAAAACAAGGTGATTAAATTTGGAATAAAATAATAAAACCCATGAACTGAGAGGAGATATAAATTCCATCTGAGCACAGATTTCCCCCCCCCCCCCCTTTTTTTGGAGAAAGGGTAAAAAAAGGAGA
>NW_020173731.1:11720737-11740866 GCF_003031525.2 Neophocaena asiaeorientalis asiaeorientalis | reverse complement strand
CCCCCCCAGTTTCTTAGGAGATACGGTATAAAAGGAGACACTGTAAGTTGTATAGCTAACCCTTGTTATCTGAAAAAATGAAGTAGACTTCTTCCTCAGGAAGAACCTTTTTCTTTTTCCTATCATTAATCTGTAAGAGGAAGCATGAAACGACTAATTGTGAGGGCAAAGCACTCTGTGATTAAACTAGGGTTGTGCTGCTAGGCTGAGAGAGCCCTTCCTTTCTCTCTGCTCGCAGGGTGGGCAGCATGGCTCATGGGGCCAGAAGCCAGGAGGGAGGGGCAGGGAGGGAACGGAGAGACCAAGTGCAGCCGGTGTGCTCTGCATCTCAGTCCAGATATGCGAGATTTGGGCACCGCAGGACGAGCTGAGTGCCTGATCTCCTCCCAGGAGCCTGACTGGGTCCTGTGTGGTTCATGGATTTCTGAGAGGTCAGACTGCAGGGGAGGAGAGAATACAGGCCCCTGTCCTTGGTGTTGGGGGATGTTAATAGAGGAGATGGGAGCCCTGGGGTTCAGGGGATTCTAAAGCTATTGGGAGATATGACCTTTAATTTGGGTAGCTTCCAGGCTAATGGGAGAGGCACAGCCCCTGCCTTCGGACAGCTCCCAATGTGATGGGAGAGGCACAGCTCCTGTGTTCATGAAGTCACCCTGAAGGGGAGTGACAGACCAGCCCCAGGGAGCCCCCAGGCTGATGGGAGAGATAGAAAGCACAGACATAGGAGAATAAATAAGAGCACAATGATCAAAGTTACCAAAGCTATAAAAAAAAGTCACAGCCTTTCTGACTCCACACTGCCACCAGAGGACTTTGAAGCCTTCGCTTCTTCTTGCCTTTTCCTGGCAAGCTGCAAAAGCAGCAAGTGCTCATCACATCTGTAAAATGGGAAGCCAGTGAAGCCAGTCATGTCAGAGACTGTGCCCGTCTTGGTTGAGCTGGTCTCCTGTGCCCAGGGCTTGTTTCAGGTGCCTCCTTATGGCCCTGGCAGGAGGGAAGGAGAAGCTGCTGAACAGAGACAGATAGCTGGCAGCACCCAGGCTGTCTCTCTGCTCCCCTCATCCAAACCCCAGCTTGGCTCGCAACTCATACTCTCCTGCGCAGGCGAGGCTGGTGGCACGGGTTGGGCCAGTTCCCGCCTCTGGAGGACAGCTGTGCCTCTAGAGCGCTAACATGCGCTGTATTTGTCTGGCCATCCTTGGCAAAAATGGAATCCTTCTGTGTCCCCGCCCTTCCTCCCTATCACCTCCCCTGGAGACCATGACTGCTGATGTCAGGCAAGAGAGAAAGAGAACTCGAGGTCTACTGAAGGCGATGTTGGATTAATCAGGAAGCTCTTGCTTTTGTCCCACAAGTGACTTACATGTCACCTTGAGCAAACTCTCCTCCATTCCTTTTCTCTGCTACCAGGACCACTGTTTTCCCATCAATATTAAACTAAGGAAGCATGGTGGACAGGAAAGACCACATGATGTGAAATCATGAGACCCAGGTTCAATTCCTGGCTCTCCTGCTTCTAACTGTGTGACCTTGGGTAAGGCGAATCCACTTTCCCACAGATAAAGGATTTTTTTAATTTTCCTGATTTTTTTGGCTGCGTCGGTTCTTAGTTGCAGCACACGGGGTCTTCATTGAGGCCCGCAGGATCTTTCTTTACAGCGTGAAGTCTCTTCATTGTAGCGCTCGGGCTTCTCTCTAGTTGTGACGCGCAGGATCTGTAGTTTGCGACACATGGGTTCTCTAGTTGAGGCGTGCAAGCTCAGTAGTTGTGGCTCAGGGGCTTAGTTGCCCTGCTGTGGGATCTTAGTTCCCTGCCCAGGGATCAAAGTCACATCTCCTGCATTGGAAGGCAGATCCTTTAGCACTGGACCACCAGGGAAGTCCCCAGATAAAGGATTTTTAAAAATCACTTGAGCTTCAGTTTTCTTACCTGTAAGATGGAAATTATGACAGTAATGTCTACCATCCTGAGAGGTTATGAGGGTCAATATAGTGAATATGCTGAAATACTTGGACAATTTTAAATCGTTTAATAACCAGTGTTATTTTTTGGAGGGGAGATAGATACCCTTCCCTTTCCTCCTCACATGGTTGTGGTGGTGATAATATTGAAAAAAAGGATCATATGTGAAAATAAAAAGTTTATTAAAATGTAAGAGATTAATATTAGCTAAAATAAATATTGAGTCCACACAGGTTTGAGAGCCTGAGCGGCGGGAACAGCTAATTCATGACCAATACTATGTAGGGCTGAGGGGGAGAAAGGATAAGTGGGAAACCAGGTCTCAGGCTCAGAGAACCCAGAGTCTAGAGGGATAAATGACTAAGAGTCGTGGCAGTAGCACATAATACTAACTACTGCAGTTCAGGCTAAGTGCTGGGGAGGTTCAGAGGACTCCAGGAAGCCTGTGTGGAGGAAATACTTTTTACTATAGCTACACGTATAAATGTATTTATTTATTCAACAAATATTTTTGACCACCTTCTATGGGCTGGACACTGTTCTAGATGTCAGAAATATAATGGTAAATAGATAAAATCCCTGTATTTCAAGGAACTTACATTTTAATAGGGAAAGACAGGGAATAACCAAGCTAAAATAAGTAAAAATATGTGGTACATTAGGAGGTAATAAGTGCTAAGAAGTTATAAAATAAAGCAGGTAAGGAGGACAGAGAGGGTTGTTGGGGCAAGATGGTTTGTAATTTTAGATGCGGTGACCAGGAATTCCTTACTGAGAAGGGAACATGGGAGCAAAGATCAGAGGGAGAAAAATAAGGTAGTAGAAGAGAATGGTGGTGTGGACCAGGAGAAGAGCAGCAGAGGAAGCGAGGAGAGAGCAGATTCCTTTTCCAGGAAGAGGTGATAGGATTTGCTGATGCTCAGGGGCAGGGTGAGAGGGAGAGAGCGGAGTCAGAGATGACTCAAGGGTTTGTCATGAACACCTGGAAGAGTTGTCATTAAATGAAATGGGACTCCACTGTGCCTGTGGAGTCGGAGGAGGAAGGTGAGATCAGGAGCTGAGTTTCAGACTCTGAGACACTTGTTAGAAATACAATCGGGGGTGCCACGTCGGCAGTTAGATACGTGGGTCCAAAGTTTGGTGGAGAGGTCTGGGCTAGAGATATGAAACTGGGAGTTTTGAGCATACAGGTGGTGTTTAATGCTGTGAGACTAGATGGGATCACAAGGCAGAGGGCCCATGTAGAGAAGACCTCCTAGGACCGAGCCTGGGGCACTCCAGCACTAGAAGTTGGGAGGAAGAGGAGGATCCAACAGATGAGATGGAGAAGGACCAGCAATAAGGAAGGAGAAAAATCAGGAGATTGTGCTGCTCCAGATGTCAAGTGAAGGAAGTGCTCCAGGAGGACAAGTGATCTCTTGTGTTACGAGCAAGAAAGATGAGAGCTAGGAGTTTATTTACCCCTGGACTTACACTACTGAGGTGACCTTGATAAGAACAGTTTGGGTTGAATTGTCGGGGGGGAATCTTGACTGGTACAGGTTTAAATGAAGTTTGGAGAAGAGAAATTGGAGGACGTAAGCGTGGGCAGGTCTGTAAGGATTTGTCCTGTAAAGGGAAGAGAGATAGGGCCATAGCCAGAGGCAAGAGTGTGGGCAAGGGAAGGCTAATCTGTGGGTTGGGATAAATCACAGCATTGTAAGCTGGTGGGAAAGATCCAGTAATGATGAGGCAGGAGGAAGAGAAGAATTGCTGGAGCACTCTTGCTGAGTGGGCAACAGGGGATGGGGTCCAGAGCAAAGATGGGTCATCCACAGATATGGGAGAGAAGGTGAAACATACAAGACAGAGGTGGGTGGGCAAATGGAGCGGCGGCACCTGTGGAAGTTCTTACTCATTGCTTCTATTTTCTGTCAAAGAATAAACGTGGCCATCAGCCAAGAAATGGTGGGGGAATCCCAGTTTAAAAAAAATAAAGGGTAAGGGAAAAAAAAGAGATGCAACTCCAGTTTCTTTAAAAACAAATAAAGTGTAAGGGAAATAAAGAGATGAAATTTACAGATTAAAAGAGACATAATTATCAGCTAACGTGTGGACCTTATTTGGATTCTGATTCAAACAACCAGTAAAAAAATGGACATTTGTGTGCCGGAAATTCAGACATTGAATGGATATTTGATAATAAAAGTTATTGATAATTTTGGAGGCGTGATGTTACTAAGGTTATGTTTTGTAAAAGGGTCATCTTTTAGAGATAGGTGCCAAAAAATCACTATTTATAGATGAAATTATACAGTAACAGGGGTTTGCTTCAAAATAATCCAGTGGAGAAGTGTGTGTATGTGTGTGTTAGATAATGTGTGATTGGCCTTGGGTCAGTAATTGTCAGTGTTGGCTGGTGTGCCTATGGAGATTCACTCACTATACTTCATAGTACTTCATTATACTTCATAATAAAAATTAAAACAAAGGAAAAAAGAATGGGGAAGGAGAGGTTGGGGGTTAAGAAGAAAGGGGAAGGTATGAATTGCCATCTGGGAGAGCAGATGAGGGGGAGATGCATTTGATTGTCCCATGCCATTAAAGGCCCACTTGAGATTCAAAAGCATGAATTAAAATGAAGCCAGGCAGCATCGAGGTATGTATTTCCTCAGCCACGAGCAGCTGCACACGTGGGGGCACAGAGTAGGTGAAGCGTTGTGGGATTAGCCAACCAAGTACAGGAATTGAGAATATCATCCTCCCATTGTGTTGATAGTCTTGGAGGACTGGGGTTCTGTCTTTGCTTCAGTGACTTCACAGCTAATTTGACTAGCTGATTCCCTAGCCCACCCACATGGTTTTGTTTTGTTTTGTTTGTTTGTTTTTTGCGGTACGCAGGCCTCTCACTGTTGTGGCCTCTCCCTTTGCGGAGCACAGGCTCCGGATGCGCAGGCTCAGCGGCCATGGCTCACGGGCCTAGCCGCTCCGCGGCATGTGGGATCTTCCCAGACCGGGGCACGAACCCGTGTCCCCTGCATCGGCAGGCGGACTCCCAACCACTGCACCACCAGGGAAGCCCCACCACCCACATGTTTTGACTAAACTCAATCGCAAGTACTTTAAAATGATTTATTTGGAGGTGCTAAGTGGAGAGGGGAATATGGGGATATATTGTTTAATGGGTACAGAGTGTCAGTCTGGGAAGATGAAGAAGTTCTTAGGATGGATGGTAATGACGGTTGCACCACAAGGTGAATGTACTTAATGCCACTGAACCGTACACAAAGTGGTTAGAATGGTAAATTTTATGTTATGTATATATTACCAGTTTGTTTGTTTTTAGGATTTACTTGGTTGCATCTACAAGCAAAAAAAAAGTGGGAATAGAAGTGGTTTCAGTTGCCTTGTGTCTCATGCCCCTCCCCTTTGGTCCTAAGTAGCAGGTAATCTTGGTTTGCGAGTCCTCTCCCCACGTGCACATGGCTGGGACAAGTGTGATATTAATGACTTTCATGAACAATGCCAGATCCCCATTTTCTTTTTTTTTTATTGAAGTGTAGTTGATTTACAATGTTGTGTCAGTCTCTGCTGTACAGCAAAGTGACTCAGTTTTACACATATAGACATTCTTTTTTTCATATTCTTTTCCATTATGGTTTATCCCAGGAGATTGGATATAGTTCCCTGTGCTCTACAGTAGGACCTTGTTGTTTATCCATTCTAAATGTAATAGGTTGCATCTACCAGCCCCAAATTCCCAGTCCATCCCTCTCCCTTCCCCCCTCTCCGGCAACCACAAGTCTGATCTCCTTGTGAGTCTGTTTCTGTTTTGTAGATAGGTTCATTTGTGCCATATTTTAGATTCCACACATAAGTGCTATGATATGGTATTTGTCTTTCTCTTTCTGGCTTACTTTACTTAGTATGATAATCTCTAGTTGCACTCATGTTGCTGCAAATGGCATTATTTTGTTCTTTTTATGGCTGAGTAATATTCCATTATATATATGAACCACATCTTCTTTAGCCATTCGTCTGTCGATGGGCATTTAGGTTGTTTCCATGTTTTGGCTGTTGTGAATAGTGCTGCTATGAACATAGGGGTGCATATCTTTTTGAATTATAGTTTTGTCCAGGTATATGCCCAGGAGTGACATTGCTGGATCATATTTTTGGTTTTTTAAGAATCCTCCGTACTGTTTTGCGTAGTGGCTGCACCAACTTAACACTCCCACCAACACTGCAGGAGGGTTCCCTTTTCTTCACACCCTCTCCAGCATTTGTTATTTGTAGACTTTTTAATGATGGCCATTCTGACTGGTGTGAGGTGATACCTCATTGTAGTTTTGATTTGCATTTATCTAATAATTAGTGATGTTGAGCATCTTTTCATGGGCCTACAGGCCATCTGTTTGTCTTCTTTGGAGAAATGTCTATTTAGGTCTTCTGCGCATTTATCTATTGGGTTGTTAGTTTTTTGTTGTTGTTGAGTTGTATGAGCTGTTTCTATATTTTGGACATTAAACCCTTGTCAGTCGCCTCATTTGCAACTATTTTCTCCCATTCCATAGGTTGTCTTTTAGGTTTTTTTATGGTTTCCTTTGCTATGCAAAAGCTTGTAAGTTTGACTAGGTCCCATTTGTTTTTGTTTGTTTTTATTTCTATTGCCTTGGGAGACTGACCTAAGATAACATTGGTACGATTTATGTCAGAGAATGTTTTGCCTATGCTCTCTTCTAGGAGTTTTATGGTGTATGTCTTATATTTAAGTCTTTAAGCCATTTTGAGTTTATTTTTGTGCATGGTGTGAGGGTATGTTCTAACTTCATTGATTTACATGCGGCTCTCCAACTTTACCAGCACACTTGCTGAAGAGACTGTTTTTTTTCCCATTTTATATTCTTACCTCCTTTGTCGAAAATTAATTGACCATAGGTGTGTGGATTTGATTCTGGGCTCTCTATATTCTGTTGCATTGATCCGCGTGTCTTTTTTTGTTCCCATACCACAGTTTTGATTACTGTAGCTTTGTAGTATTGTCTGAAGTCTGGAGAGTTGTATCTTCTGCTTTGTTTTTGTTCCTCAGGATTGCTTTGGCAATTCTGGGTCTTTTATGATTTCATATAAATTTTTGGATTATTTGTTCTGGTTCTGTGAAAAATGTCATGGGTAATTTGAGAGTCAGATTCCCATTTCCACTTGTTAGCTTGTTCTGTGAAGCATGTCGTTGAGGACCAGTTGGGAGTCAAGGACTCAGGGTGTTTCCCACATCCCTGATGATGGCTCAGCCTTTGTAGAGTGCTGCCCTCACCCCCTCCTGTCTACCAGTTTGTAATCTTTTCCAAGTCTCTTCCATCTGAAGCAGGAGCCTATCTTTCACTGGAGCATTTCTTCCTAGGTTCTAGTCACAGAACTAGGGGTCCAATTGCTATGACATACCTACTTTATCTTCTTTAAGAAGAGTTTTCTATAAATCAAAACATTTCTCTGGCAAGGTCATGTTACCATTGCAATTTGTCTCTCATTCATGGTATATTTTAAAACCAAGACATATGGAATATATAAACCAAGTGTAATTATACCCCTTTCCCCCCTTGGGCATAATGACAATTTTCTGATATAATCACAAAGAGAACTTTTAAAAGAAACCCATGGCCATTCACAAAGTAGCAGTTGGAATGTTGCTTTATTGCTGTGAACTAGGCTTCCACGTGGCATCAAAGGAGTGTGGGCTCTGGAGACACCCACCAACCTGGGTTTGAGTGTTGGCTCTGCCACTCACCAGCTGAGAAACCCTAGGCAAGTTGTTTTTTTTTTTTTTTAACATCATTAGGCTTCAGATTTCTAATGTGTAAAATCAGGATAATAATGCCTTCCTTATAGGAATGTTGTAAGGATTAAAAGTGATGGTTAGTGTAAGAATGGATGTCTGTTCTTAATTTGCCCTCATTGCTGCTTCCTGTTTTAACAAACATGGTTGAGAAAGGATTAGAACGTAGATAGCTGTGAGACAGAGAGATCATCGAACATCTCTGAGCGTTATTCATATTTCTCATCTATTTCTGCATCACTTTTCTCATCACATTGAATGATGGAATTCAATTAGAGATTTCTGAGATCCTTTCATTTTAGGTAATGCAGGATTCCTTTGACCCACTGGAACAGACTTTTGTCGGGGAGAACCTCAGGTACACAGCACTGGATTAATTATAACCCTTGGTTCATGATTCATTCTCATCATTGGTCCATGCATGCCCTGCTGTTTTTCTTCTCTCTTTTATTCCTCCTCTCCCTCCTTCTCCCCTTCCTTCCTTGCTACCTGCTTTCCTTCCTAATTGGCTATCTTTGTACCTACTTATCTATAGTAATATTGTAAGTACCTGCAAATCTACCACCTACTGCAAAAAGTAGGACTTTGAGAATAGCAAATATCTAATCTTATGGTCCCACTACACCCATTCAGCTGTTCTCTCCACCTCCCCCACTACCAGAAGTAATCATTATCTTTCTTTTTTAATTGTAGTAAGATATACATGACATAAAATTTACCATTTAAACCATTTTTAAGTGTGCAGCTCTGTAGTGTTAAGTACATTCACATTGTTGTACAACTAGTCTTCAGAACTCTTTTCATCTTGCAAAACTGAAAGCCTGTGCCCATTAAAGAACAGCTCCCCATCCCTCCTCGCCCTGGCAACCACCATTCTACTTATGTTTCTATGAAATCTGACTACTTTAGGTACCTCATATAAGTGGAATCATACAGTATTTGTCCTTTTGTGACTGACTTGTTTCAATTTACATAGCATCCTCAAAGTTTATCCATGTTGTAGCACACGTTAGAAGCCCCTTCCTTTTTAAGGCTGAATAATATTCCATTGTATGTTTATACCACATTTTGTTAATCCATTCATCTGTTGAGGAACGCTTGTGTTGCTTCCACCTTTTGGCTATCTTAAATAATGCTGCTGTGAACATGGATGCACAGATACTTCTTTGAGACCTTGCTTTCAGTTCTTTTTTACATATACCCAAAAGTGGAATCGCCAGATCATATGATAATTCTGTTTTTAATTTTTTGAGGAACCACCGTGCTGTTTTCCATAAAGGCTGCACCGTCTTACATTCCCACCAGCAATGTAGGAGGGTTCCAGTTTCTCCACATCCTCACCAACACTGTTATTTTCTGTTCCTCTTTCAGCACTTGATATCATCAGATTTAGTAATTTTTGCAAATCGAGTGAGTGTAAATTGGTATCTCATTATGGTCTTGATTTGCATTTCCCAGTCATCAGTGTGTTTATTAGCCATCTTTCTATTGGATTGTTTATCCTCTTATTTACTTATGGAACTTATTTATATATTCTTGATAGTAACCCTTTGTCAGATGTGTATATCCAATAGCTTCTCCTAGGTTTTAATTTGTCTTTTCCCATACCTTAAGAGGTTTTTTCCCAAGTCGGGTTTATTGAGGTATAACTTAGATAGAATAAAATTCACTTTTGTTAGGTGTACAGTCCTATGAATATTACAAACACATACAATTATGTAACCACCACTGTAATCAAAATACAGAGCGTTTCCATCATTCCGTAAAGTTCTCATGTACCCCTTTTTGGTTAATCTTCTCCCCCTCAATCCCAGCTTCTGGTAACCACTGATCTTTATTATGTCCCTAGAGTATGCATTTCCTAAAATGTCATATAAATGAAATCATACAATATGTAGTCTTTTGAGACTGGCTTCTTTTACTTAACAATGCACTGGGGATGCCTCTGATTTGCTGCATGTATTAGTAGATCATTTCTTTTTATTGGTAAGTAGTATTCCATAGTATTATGTACCACAGTTTATTTATCCACTCGCCTGTTGACAGATATTTGGCTTATTTCTAGTTTTTGGCAATTATGAATAAACTTGCTATAAATATTCACATGTAGGTTTTTGTGTAGAAATATATATTCATTTCTCTTGCGTGAATACCTAGGAGTGGGATTACTGGGTTATATGGTAACTGTATGTTTCACTTTCTAAGATTCTGCCAAACTGTTTTCCAAAGTAGATGTACTATTTTTTTATTCCCACCAGCAATGTATGCAAGTTTCAGTTCACATCCTCACCAGCACATGGTATTGTAAGGTTTTTAGTTTTGGGGGTTTTTTGAGCAATTGTTCTAACAGTTATATAATGGTATCTCATGGTATCTCATTGTGGTTTTAATTTGCACTTCCCTAATGACTAAGGGTGTTGAACATCTTTTTGAGTGCTTATTTGCCAAATATATCTTCTTTGGTGAAGATCTGTTTAGATCTTTTGCTTATTTTTTATTGGGTTGTTTGTTTTCTTATTATTCAGTTGAGAATTCATTGTATATTCTGCAACCAGCCCTTTATCAGATTTACGTTTTGCAAACATTTTCTCTCAGTCTGTGGCCTGTCATTTTGTTCTCTTAGCAGTGTCTTTCCAGTGGCCATGCAGGCCCCTCTAGGCTCTCCTGGTTGTTCCTCCCCTTACTATGCAGCAGGCAGAGCTGCAGGGGCCCAGTTGATGCTGGCCTCCCCACTATCACCAGCAATCACTCTGGGCACATTTTTTAATTGAAGCATAACTGATGTACAATATTGTATAAGTTACAGGTGTACAATATAGTGGTTCACAGTTTTTAAAGGTTATACTCCATTTATAGTTATTGTAAAATGTTGGCTATATTCCCTGTGTTGTACAACATATCCTTGTAGCTTATTTTATACGTAATGGTTTGTACCTCTTGATCCTCTTCCCCTGTACCCTGGGCGCATTTTGAAGATACCGTTTCTCCACGTTGTTCACTGTTCTGTTTGACTGGTCTAACTTTGCTGAAACTGTGAGTGACGGTGCTCACATCTGTCTTGAACTTTCCAGAGTGAATGCCCATCTTTCTTGCATTTAGAGAACCTCTTTTTCCTCTTGCTGATGGCTTCGGAATGCAGGTCCAGCTGTACTGAAATAACAGTGTCGGATTTTAGTGGGATTTTTTTTGCTCATTTGGAATCTGAGACCCACTTAGTGAAGCAAGTTATCAAGGAAGGCTAACGAATCTCTCTTCTTGGAAATGTCATTTTTGAACACTCGTGATGCTTTTAGCGTTGGGCAATTTGTTGTGAGGAGCAATAGCTTTTAAATACATCTAGGTTTTAGAAATACTGTCAAAATTCTGTAATCTGTGCTAGCCTGTAATGAGAATATGTTAAAAAATTATTTCCATCCAGTTTGTATTACTTTATAGGATAGCAGATTTTTCTTTCCTAATTTGTTTTCCTATGCCTAACATTAAGTTGAATCTGCCAAAAGAAAGAAATGAGGTATAAAAATTGGAAATGAGGAGATATTATCATTATTTACAGATGATATAATTATTTACATGGAATTCAAAAGGAATCAACTGAAAACTATTTTTAATTAATTCTTAAAATTTGAGACAATTATAGATTCATATGCAGTTACAGCAAATAATACAGAGAGATCCCTTATACAGTTTGCCCAGGTTCCACCAGTAGTAACAACTTGCAGAACTAGGATATTGATGATATACTGTCAAGATAAAAAACACTTCCATCACTACAAAGATACCTCTTGTTGACCTTTTATAGCCATACCCACCTCCTCCCATCACCACCCCCCTTCCTTAACCCCTGGCAACCACAAATCTGTTCTGCATTTCTATAATTTTGTCATTTCCAGAATGTTATATAAATGGAATTACACACTTTAACCTTTTGGGTTGACTTTTTTCACTCAGTATAATTCTCTGGATATTTATCTAAGTTAATATATGTTTTAATAATGTATGTTCTTTCCTTTTTATTGCTGGGTAGTGTCCCATGATGTGGACATACTGCTGTTTGTTTAACCAGTCATCCATTAAAGGATACCTGGGTTGTTTCCAGTTTGGGGCTGTTATGAATAAAGCCACTATAAACATTCTTGTACAGGTTTTGGTGTGAACATAAGTCTTTATTTCTCTGGGATAAATGCCCAGAAGTACATTTGCCGGGTTACATGATAGTTACATGTTTAATTTTTTTTTTTAAGAAACTGCTGAACTCTGTTCTAGGCTGGATGTACCATTTTACATTTCCACCAGCAATGTATGAGTGATCTAGTGTTTCCACCTCTTGTCAGCATTTATTGTTGTCACTATTTCTTATTTTAGTCATTCTGATAGATGTGTAGTCATATCTCACTGGGTTTTTCTTTTTATTGTGGTTTTAATTTGCATTCCCCTGATGGTTAATGACGTTTAATATCTTTTCAAGTGCTTATTTGCCATCTGAATATCTACTTCAGTGAAGTGTCTTTACCATGACTTTGGCCATGTCCTAATTGGGTTGTTTGCATCTTTACTGCCGAGTTTTTAGGTTCTTTATTTTATATTCTAGTTATATTCTATGACAGAGAGCTAGTTCTTTGTCATATGCGTGGTTTCTCCCACTCTTATCTCCTGAAAAGCAAAGTTTTAAATTTTGAAGTCTAGTTTATCAATTTTTGCTTCTATGGATCTTGCTTTTGACATCAAATCTAAGAACTGTTTGCCTAGATTTTCTCTTGTATTTATTCTACAAGTCTTATAGTTTTACATTTTAACTCCACCATCCATTTGGAGCCCATTTTTGTATAAGGACTTGGGTTAAGAATTTTTTTTTTTAGCCTGTGGATCCTATGGATGTCCAATTCCTCCAGCACCCTTTATTGAAAAGGCTATCTTCCTCCATTGCTTTGGCCTCTTTGTCAAAAATCAGTTGAGCATATTTGTGTTGGGTTATTTCTGTGTTTTCAATTCTGTTCCATTGAACTATGTGTCTGTTCCTCCACCAATACCACATAGTTTTGACTACTGTAGCTATATGATGAGTCTTTCAATTGGGTAGCCTGATTTTTCCCATTTTTCTTCTTTTTCAAAATTATTTTAGCTATTCTGGTTCTTTTGTATTTCCATATAAATTTTAGAATAATCTGTCTATATCTACTAAAAATCTTGGGATTTTGATAAAGGTTGCTTTAAACCAGTGTATCAATTTGGGGAGAATTTGCATGTTTACTGCATTGAGTCTTCCAATCCATGAACATGATATGTCTCTCCATTTATTTAGATCTTTGATTTACTTCATCAGTAGTTTTCAGCATACAAGTCCTGTACATGTTTTGTTCATTTTATACTTATTTATTTTTTTGAGGGGCTGTAAGTGGTATTTTAAATTTTTTCATGGGTTCATTGCTTATATACAGAAATACAATTGATTTTTGTATGTTTACCTTGTATCCTGAGACTTTGATGGCTCCAGTTCTAAGACAATTTTTTGTAGTTTCCTTGGGATTTTTTACATAGACCATCAGGTTATCAGTATATAGAAACAGTTTTATTCCTTCCATTCTGACTTGCACGCCCTTTATTTCCTTTTCTTGTCTTATTCCAATGGCTAAAATGTCCAGCAATGTGTTGAATAAGAGTGGTGAAAGTAGACATCCTTGCCTTGTCTCCAGTTTTAGGGGAGAAAACATTCAGTTTTTCACCATTAAGTATAATGTTAGCTGTGGGTTTTTGTAGATTTTTAAAAATCAAGTTGAGGAATTTTCTCTCACTTCCTATGTTTCTGAGACTTGTTTTCTTTATCATGACTGGGTGTTGAATTTTGTCAAATGCTTTTTCTTCATTGATTGATATGGTCATGTGTTTTTCTTCTTTAGCTTGTTAATATAGTAAATTACATTGACTGATTTTACAATATTAAACCAACCTTACATCCCTGGAATGGACCCTACTTGGTCATGGTGTATATAATTCTTTTTATATATTGCTGAATTCTATTTGCTACTATTTTGTTAAGGATTTTTGTATCTATATTCATGAGAGGTATTATTGATCTGCTAATTTTTTTTCCTTCCTTCTTTCCTTCCTCTTCCTTCCTTCCTTCCTTCCTTCCTTCCTTCCTTCCTTCCTTTCTCTCTGTCTCTCTTTCTCTCTTTCTTTCTTTCTTTCTTTCTTTCTTTCTTTCTTTCTTTCTTTCTTTCTTTCTTTCTTTCTTTCTTATACTGTCTTCATTTGATTTTGGTATCAGGATAACACTGGCTACATCAAATGAATTCGGAAGTGTCCTCTCCTCTTCTATAGTTTGGAAGAGATTTTATAGAATTGGTGTTGATTATCTTTAAGAGTTTGTTAAAATTCTCTAGTGAAAGAATCTGGGCCTGGAGATTTCTCTTTGGGGAATTTTAAAATTATGAGTTCAATTTCTTTAATGATTATAAACCTATTCAAATTACCTAGTACCTATTGAGGACTGTGGTAGTTTGTGTTTTTCAAGGAATTGTTCCATTTCAACTACGTTTTTAAATTTATGGGTGTGGAATTGTTCATAGTATTTTCTTAGTATTCTTTTGATGTCTGCAGGATCTGTAATGACATTCGCTTTTTTCATTCCTGATGTTGGCAACTGTGTCATCTCTCTTTTTTTTCTTCTTCAGTTTTGCTAGAGGTTTGTCAATCATATTAACCTTTTCAAAGAACCAGTTTATTTCATTGATTTTTTTTCTATTGTTTTTGTTTTCTATTTCATTAATTTCTGCTTTTTATTTCTTTCATTCTTCTTGCTTTGGGTTTATTTCGCTCCTCTTTTTCTACTTTCTTGAAGTGGGACCTTATATTACTGATTTGAAACTTTTCCTTTTTTTTTAATGTATGTATTTAGTGCTATAAATTTCCCTTCAGCACTGCTTTAGCTGTGTCCCACAGATTTGAATATATTGTATTTTAATTTTCCTTCAGTTCAACGTATTTTTTAAATTTTCCTTGAAGCAAAAAAAAAAAAAAAAAATTTCCCTTGAAGCTTTCCCTTTGAATGATGAATTATTTAGAAAATAAAATTCAAAATAGTGGAATTCAAAATTAATATAAAACAATTCTTTTTTAAAATTTTTATTTATTTATTTATTTATTTTTTGGCTGCGTTGGGTCTTCATTGCTGTGTGCAGGCTTTCTCTAGCTGCAGCGAGTGGGGGCTACTCTTCATTGCGGTGCGCGGGCTTCTCATTGCGGTGGCTTTTCTTGTTGCAGAGCACGGGCTCTAGGCACATGGGCTTCAGTAGTTGAGGCACACGGGCTCAGTGGTTGTGGTTCGCAGGCTCTAGAGCATGGGCTCAGTAGTTGTGGCACATGGGCTTAGTTGCTTCACGGCATGTGGGATCTTTCCGGACCAGGGATCGAACCTGTGTCCCCTGCATCGGCAGGCGGATTCTTAACCACTGCGCCACCAGGGAAGTCCTTAAAACAGTTCTTTAAAATAGCTTAATGAAAGATCAAATGCATAGTAATAAATATAACAAGAATGTATATAATCTATATGAGAAAACTTTAAAATGTAGTTGAAAAGCCCCAAAGAAAATTTAAACAAATTTAAGGTATGTCACATTCTTAAGTAGATTCAACAACATAAATATGTCAGTTCTCTCTAAGTTAATTTATAATTTTAATATGATTTTTATAAAATACCATCTGATTAAAAGACAAACCTAGAGAATCTGATTTTGTAGTTCATGTGGAAAAAAAAAGCAAAAATAAACAGGAAAATTCTTAAATATCAAATCAAATAAACTACAGTAATTAAAAGTGTATGGTACCTGCATATTAAGAGATAAATAGATGAGTGGAAGAGCAAATCCAGGAATAGACCCAAACACATAAGGGGGTTTAATATATGAAAACAAAAAAGGTATTTCAAACCAAAGGGTAAAATGTGAATTCTTTAGTACATGGTGTTGGGAAAGCCATCTTATATATTTATAAAGTTATAGTCCTCCCTCCTATGATTTCAAAGTAATTTCCAGATGAATAGAAGATTGGAACATAAATATTAAACTATAGAAATGCTAAAGAAAACATGGGAATACTTAAAAATATTCTTGAAAGAAGAGTCCTAAGTATGACAAAAACAATGACAAAAGATCTATAACTATGAAAAAACTTTTTTTTGCATGGCAAAAACACCATAAATAAAGTCAGGATAAAAATAATGATATGGACAGTTTGCAGCTACTCTTATAAATAAAGGGGTAATTTTCCTAAAAAATAAAGAGTTCCTTCAAACTGATAAGAATAAACCAACTACCCAGTAGAGAACTGGGCAAAGAATACAATAATTCAAAGAAAAGAAAAGTGCTCAACCTCACTATAATAAGAGAACCACAAAGGGACACCAATTTCTGTGCATCAGATGGTTACAATTAAAAAATAATAATAGCAACAGCATGTTGGAGAAGGAAAACAGGAACTTTTATAAATTGCTGGTGGGAGTTTAAGTTGTGAAAACTTTCATGGAGAACAATTTAGCCACATTCCCTTTGACCTAAGAATTCTGCATCCAAGAATTTATCCTAAAAATAATCTTGCAAATGAGAGAAATCATATTTATCCGAAGATATGTATTGCAGCAATTTTCTACATCCAGGGATTACAAACATCCTAAATGTCTATCAGTAGAGGGTTGAGTAAATTATTATATGTTCATACAGTGGAATACTATACAGCTGCTAAAAGTAATAAGCCAGTTTCATATGAACTAATATAGAAAGACATCTAAGATATTAACTGAAAAAGGCAAGTTAGGAGAAAATTTGTATAGTATGCTATAATTTTTAAAATGTATCTATGTATGCATGGACGTCTCAGGAAGGATACACAGAGACTGGTAAGAGTGGCTGGTGGAGGAGAGGGGCTCAGTGGGACTAGGAAGCTGCAGGAGAAGCTTGGGAGGGAAATTTACTTATATATACTGTACTTCTACTATACACTCTTGTATCTGTTGAGTTTCATATCATGTGAAGGGGTTACCTATTCAAAAAACAAATAAAGTAATTTTTTAAATGTTTAAGTAAGAACCTCGAGCAAGAGACACAGAGAGAGTTCTTGTTCCCTGAGCTCAGACTAAATATCCAGAGGGAGGCAGCACATGAACCAGGACTCAGGACAAGTTTGACTTTGTACTTCTTCAGAAATAAGCATTTATAGAATCATGGAATTTCAAGGTGAAAAAGTCTTAGAGTCCCCAGACCCACTTTTCTTCTGTGGCAGAGGGAAGGACAATCTGAGAATGAACATGAGATGCCCAGCAGCCTGGCCATGGTCCCCACCCAGCTGGGCCTCAGAGCTGCTCTTCTTGCAGCTTGCAGGGTATCAGGTGTCTTTCTTGATCCCTGATCGTCCCCAGAGCATCAGGTGTCCCTCCTGGAACCTTCCTATCCCTGGGTCAGCTGGAGAGTCTAGACCCTGGGTTTGAAGCCGCACTTCTCATTTAACCCTGAAGTCCTGTGAGTGATGATAGAGGGATCAGGGTAATGGCAACCTCACTCATCTTTGAGAGTTTTCTGTTTCTCTCTCTTGATATCTGTCTATCTATCTTCAAATCACAGTTCTCCGTGGATCCTCACAGCAACCGCATAGGGCATATCTGATCCCCAATTTTCAAATGACAGCAAAATATTTATACAAAGATTTGTTTTCCAAGTACGTTTCTCATTGCAGCCCCCCATTAACCTCATATAGGGCAAGGAAAGTTTTATTAATGCAGATATAAAAGATGAGAATATTAAAGAGGCACCTCTGAAATAGTGAGCCTTTGGGCTAAGAACATGTGGGCTTGAATCCTGAGGCAAAGGATTCTTTACACTTATTTCCTCCAGAGTAAAGTGGGGATGATAATATCTATATCCTTGGTCACCATATAGGGTTGTTGTTAGGATTAAATGACTCTGGTTCTAAAGAGTTTCAAGACATTCTAAGATTTCTCATTTCTCAACCTGTTCTATCATTTAAAGTTTATTTTTATTTTGAAAATGTGTTACAAAGAAGAGAGAATAATGTAATGAACCTGATGTATCTATCACTCTCTTCAACAATGGTCAGTACAAGGCCAGTCTTGTCTCAGCGATACCTCTACCCACTCCTCCCTCTTTTGCTTTATTGACCAGATTTTAAAATAATAAAGTGTATTCCTAACATCCCTAAAAGGTGACTCACAGGTTATTTGGGCTTTTAAAGAATATTATTAGCGATTTATAAGATTTAAATGTTTAAACACATTTGTTATGTTTCAACCTATTGTAGTCATGATCCTTTTTAATGCACAACTTGACCAGGGACACCTTATGCTGGGTAGCTTCCAAGTCCTTTTGGCATAACTCTAGTAATCTTTTTTTTCTTTTTTTTTAACATCTTTATTGGAGTATAGTTGCTTTACAATGTTGTGTTACTTTCTGCTGTATAACAAAGTGAATTAGCTATATGTATACGTATATCCCCATATCCCCTCCCTCTTACGTCTCCCTCCCACCCTACCTATCCCACCCCTCTAGGTGGTCACAAAGCACCAAGCTGATCTCCCTGTGCTATGCAGCTGCTTCCCACTAGCTATCTAATTTACATTTGGTAGTGTATATATGTCAGTGCTACTCTCTCACTACGTCCCAGATTACCCTTCCGCCTCCCCGTGTCCTCAAGTCCATTCTCTACGTCTACGTCTTTATTCCTCTCCTGTCCCTAGGTTCCCTAGTCTGAAGTCAGGGAGTCTGATTCCTCCAGCTCTGTTTTTCTTTCTCAAGATTGCTTTGGCTATTCGGGGTCTTTTGTGTTTCCATACAAATTGTGAAATTTTTTGTTCTAGTTCTGTGAAGAATGCCACTGGTAATTTGATAGGGGTTGCAATGAATCTGTATGTTGCTTTGGGTAGTATAATGATTTTCACAATGTTGATTCTTCCAATCCAAGAACGTGGTATATCTCTCCATCTGTTTGTATCGTCTTCTACCTTACGTTTGGTAGTGTATATATGTCCATGCCTCTCTCTCGCTTTGTCACAGCTCACCCTTCCCCCTCCCCATATCCTCAAGTCTGTTCTCCAGTAGGTCTGTGTCTTTATTCCTGTCTTACCCCTAGGTTCTTCATGACATTTTTTTTCTTAAATTCCATATATATGTGTTAGCATATGGTATTTGTCTGTTGGAAGATTTTTAATCACAGTTTCAATTTCAGTGCTTTTGATTGGTCTGTTTATATTTTCTGTTTCTTCCTGGTTCAGTCTCGGAAGGTTGTGCTTTGAATTCGTCCATTTCTTCCAGGTTGTCCATTTTATTGGCGTAGAGTTGCTTGTAGTAATCTCTCATGATCCTTTTCGTTTCTGCAGTGTCAGCTATTACTTCTCCTTTTTTATTTCTAATTCTGTTGATTTGAGTCTTCTCCCTTCTTCTCCTGATGAGTTTGGCTAATGGTTTATCAATTTTGTTTATCTTCTCAAAGAACCAGCTTTTAGTTTCATTGATCTTTGCTATTGTTTCCTTCATTTCTTTTCCATTTATTTCGGCTCTGATCTTTATGATTTCTTTCCTTCTGCTAACTTTGGGGTTTTTTTAGTTGTTGTTGTTATTCTTCTTTCTCTGATTGCTTTAGGTGTAAGGTTAGGTTGTTTATTTGAGATGTTTCTTGTTTCTTGAGGTAGGATTGTATTGCTATAAATTTCCCTCTTAGAACTGCTTTTGCTGCATCCCATAGGTTTTGGGTCATCGTGTTTTCATTGTCATTTGTTTCTAGATATTTTTTTATTTCCTCTTTGATTTCTTCAGTGATCTCTTGGTTATTTAGTAGTGTATTGTTTAGCATCCATGTGTTTGTATTTTTTACAGGTTTTTTCCCTGTAATTAATATCTAGTCTCATAGTGTTGTGGTCGGAAAAGATACTTGATATGATTTCAATTTTCTTAAATTTACCAAGGCTTGATTTATGACCCAAGATATGATCTATTCTGGAGAATGTTCCATGAGCACTTGAAAGGAAAGTATATTCTGTTGTTTTTGGATGGAATGTCCTATAAATCTAAGTCTGAAATGGGTCTCTTGTAGACAGCATATATATGGGTCTTGTTTTTGTATCCATTCAGCCAGTCTATGTCTTTTTGTTGGAGCATTTAATCCATTTACATTTAAGGTAATTATCAATGTGTATGTTCCTATTACCATTTTCTTAATTGTTTTGGTTTGTTTTTGTAGGTCTTTTCCTCCTCCTGTGTTTCCTGCCTAGATAAGTTCCTTTAGCATTTGTTGTAAAGCTGGTTTGGTGGTGCTGAATTCTCTTAACTTTTGCTTGTCTGTAAAGGTTTTAAC
>NW_020173731.1:11683240-11720241 GCF_003031525.2 Neophocaena asiaeorientalis asiaeorientalis | reverse complement strand
CCTGCCACTACCTTCTGGCTTGCAGAGTTTCTGCTGAAAGATCAGCTGTTAACCTTACGGGGATTCCCTTGTTTGTTATTTGTTGCTTTTCCCTTGCTGCTTTTAATATTTTCTCTTTGCATTTAATTTTTGATAGTTTGATTAAACATGTCTTGAATCCATGTTTCTCCTTGGATTTATCCTGTATGGGACTCTCTGCACTTTGTGGACTTGATTGACTATTTCCTTTCCCATGTTTGGGAAGTTTTCAACTATAATCTCTTCAAATATTTTCTCAGTCCCTTTTTTTCTTCTTCTTCTTCTGGGACCCCTATAATTCGAATGTTGGTGTATTTAATGTTGTCCCAGATGTCCCTGAGACTGTCCGCAATTCTTTACATTCTTTTTTCTTTATTCTGCTCTGCAGTAGTTATTTCCACTATTTTATCTTCCAGGTCACTTATCCATTCTTCTGCCTCAGTTATTCTGCTACTGATTCCTTCTAGAGAATTTTTAATTTCATTTATTGTGTTGTTCATCGTTGTTTGTTTGCTCTTTATTCTTCTAGGTCCTTGTTAAACGTTTCTTGTATTTTCTCCATTCTATTTCCAAGTTTTTGGATCATCTTTACTATCATTACTCTGAATTCTTTTTCAGGTAGACTGCCTGTTTCCTCTTCATTTGTTTGGTCTGGTGGGTTTTTACCTTGCTCCTTCATCTGCTGCGTATTTCTCTGTCTTCTCATTTTGTTTAATTTGCTGTGTTTGACGTCTCCTTTTTGCAGGCTGCAGGTTCGTAGTTCCCATTGTTTTTGGTATCTGCCCCCAGTGGGTGAGGGTGGTTCAGTGCCTTGTATAGGCTTCCTGGTGGAGGGGACTTGTGCCTGTGTTCTGGTGGGTGGGGCTGGATCTTGTCTCTCTGGTGGGCAGGGCCACGTCTGGTGGTGTGTTTTGGGGTGTCTGTGAACTTCTTATGATTTTAGGCAGCCTATCTGCTAATGGGTGGAGTTGTGTTCCTGTCTTACTAGTTGTTTGGCATGGGGCATCCAGCCTTGGAGCTTGCTAGCCGTTGGGTGGAACTGGGTCTTAGCATTGAGACAGAGATCTCTGGGAGAGCTTTCGCTGATTGATATTACATGGGGCCGGGAGGTCTCTGGTGGTCCAGTGTCATGAACTCGGCTTTCCTACCTCAGAGGCTCAGGCCTGACACCAGGCTGAGCACCAAGAGCCTGTCAGCCACACAGCTCAGAAGAAAAGGGAGGGAAAAAAATTAAAAAGAAAAATTATTAACATAAAATAATAGTTTTAAAAGAAAAGAGCAACCAAACCAATAAACAAATCCACCAATGATAACAAGCGCTAAAAACTAAACTAAGGTAAACATAAATATCAGAAACGAATCAGTCGCAGACAGCAAACCCCAAGTCTACAGTTGCTCCTAAAGTCCACCGCCTCAATTTTGGGAACATTCATTGTCTATTCAGGTATTCCACAGATGCAGGGTACATCAAGTTGATTGTGGGGTTTAATCCGCTGCTCCTGAGGCTGCGCAGAGAAATTTCCCTTTCTTTTCTTTGTTCGCAGTCCCCAGGGTTCAGCTTTGGTTTGCGCCCCACCTCTGTGTATAGGTCGCCCTCAGGCATCTTTTGGGAAGTCTGAGGTCAGTAGGTGTTCTGTAGGAGTTGTTCCACATGGAGGTGTATTTTTGATGTATTTGTGGGCAGGAAGGTGATCTCCACATCTTACTCCCCCGCCATCTTGAAGGTCCCTCCAACTCTAGTAATCTTTGACGCTTTGTTTGCTGTTATGGTGTAACAAGATGCTCTAGGCTCATCTTATATATTTGCTGCTTCAGACCCTTCTCCAAGGAAGCCTGATTTCTTTGTGGGGGATGGTATATAGAGTTCATAATCTGATTGCTAGGGGGTACTCATTCCTTCCAGGATGATCCTTGTTTCTAGGCCTTGCTAGGTATTGTGTGTGTGTGTGTGTGTGTGTGTGTATGGATGGAGTTCATCCTGATACTCTCAGTTCACAATCAGGACTACAAAATTTTAACCTGATCTCATCGAGCTTACATTTGTATCTTCTTGCAATAGGAAACCCTTGTTTTTCAGTAATATAAATATTAGTACGCATTTGGTTTATCCCACGATACACATAACAAAAGTCTCAGAATAACAACAATAATGATTATTGAAAACAGTTTAGGATTTTGGGGTGGCGGGAATGAGGCAGCTCTTTTTATTCTTAGGATATATCCCTCCAAGGATACAGAGTCAAATTACTGTGTTTTAATTTCTCTATGTGTAGTCATGCCAACCAGCTGGACATACAGACTCATTTGCTACACTTTCATTTTAGGGATTTCTTTCAAAAATATTGTTCCTTACAATTATGTCAAATATTTACATGTTCCAAAGCAAATCCACAAAACAAGGTATATTCAATATCCCTGTTCCCTCCACCTCATTCCTCCCCCTCCCTATAAGTCCTTTAAATTTTATTTTACGCTTTATCCTTTTATTGTCTTCGCAGAATATAAGCAAATACATATATATCTTTGCATTCATTCTCCCTTTCTTAAATAAATGGTAGCATATTAAGCACACTTTTTCCTGTCGTGTTTCTTTTCACTTGACAATAATCCTGTAGGTCAGAACTTGGGCATCATATAAGATATATTTCAAAAAGATTCCTAGAACTGAGGCTACTGGGACAAAGAGTAAATGCATACTTATTTTGATAGATATGGCCGCATTCCCCTCTACATAGGTGGATGTGACCATTTTCTGCAGACACGTTTTAATGTTAAAGCAAATGATTAAATGAGATATGTTATCTGTAGTGAGAAAGGCTAAATGATTGCCGCAAAGGACCAGACCTGGGACTTGAACTCTTGAAATGCCACCTCATAGTCTAGTGGTCTGACCCACTGTCCTGTACCTTCTCCCCATTTAACAGATGAAGAAAATGAGTCACATGTAGGGACGTGATCTATGCAAAATGATAAAACAAGCTAGGACCTAAAACCCATGTCTCCTAACACTAAAATTAGATCTCCTTTTAATGGGTAATTTATTTATGGTGAACTTGGTTTGATTATCTTTAGATGGGGAAGAAAAACATAATAGTTCTCCTAAGTAAAAAAATTAATGAGATAATTATGGGTAAATTCTCCCTTGGGTGTAGGAGAGATTCTTTGAGGAGTGGCTTAACTCCTTCAGGTGACTACGGATTCAGCAATTCGATTATGATGTCAGGCCACAATAATGATCTTATGAAGAGAGAGATGATCCTCGCTTCCCAAAGTCCAGCATGCTTAGGCACCTTGCAGAATCGGTCCCATTTCTTGCAGAGTGCTTTGAATTTTTGTGAACAAAGATGCTGTTATGCTATGTAAAACTGCCCAAATGGGTGTGGACAACGATGTAATTTCCCAGTGAATGAACAAGCTGCAAAGCACAAAGGCTTTTCTTTTCCTCTCCTAAAGTGACCCTGGGGTTCTTCTTTGTGCTTGCTTTGTGACAGGTTGATTGACTTATGTGCAATTTGGGACGCTGGAGTGTTCCTTCCCGCTGCAGACTGGAAGGGAGCCCCCTCTGGTGTTACAGGAAGGAGGCTGAATGAGGCAGAGACGGTGAGTGGGGCTTGGGCCTGGGCCTGGGCCCCGTGTCTCAGGGGTAGGGTGGGAAGAAATTCTCACCTCCTGCCCCTTCTCTTTGATGAGAGACGTTTCAGGCCCCGGAATTTTCTGAGGGGACATCTCCTTCCTTCTCCCCAGAGTTGGCCACAGAGCCAGAGCTCAAGGCTCTCCTAGGCCAGAGGCTGACTTTGGGGAAGCATTTGTTCCTTTTTCTCCAGCAGATGCAGTGAGCCGGCATTAGCCCTGCCATTGTCCCGACTGTTCAGTTGAAAAATTGGGAAACAGCTGTGTTTGTGGCCCTCACTCCCCCTTAGCCTGGCCTCCACAACCTGGGAGCCTCCTGAGTGACAGCCCCAGCATATGGGGGGCAGTCTGAGAACCCCTCCTCTGGGCGGAGCAGTGGGCCCTGGCAGATGGACAGCTGTCCAGGGCACCGTAAACAGCTGAAGGTGACATCACTGAAGCCACACCCTGTGTCCAGGGTCTGCATTGTTCCATTCTGGGGTAAAATTTCCTGCTGCTCCCAGCGACTCCTGTCTTAGTCTCAAGGCAGGGATGGCAGGGGAGTACATGCAAGCAATAAGGGCTACAAATTTAACCAAGGAGTAATTGGCATTGAATCACACGCTAGCAGCCTGGAGGCTTCTGGGCTGGCGGAGTCTGACCTGCAGGCCGGAACAGAGAAAGGTTTCCCTGTTCTTGAGTGTGGGCATCTCAGCCTCATTGCTCCAACTCCCTTTTCAGATGGCTTCTGTTCTCCCAGAAAGAGTTGGAGATTTAGGCTGGGAGGATGCAGGCAGGGAGGGAGTTGAAAGGTAGGAACAGAATACGCTGATGACATGGATTCTGGCTGTCCTTGCTTTGTGACTGTAGGAAAGTTTCAAACCGCTCTAGGTTTATACAGTAGGGATAATAATGAACATCTTGTAAAGATTAAACATATAAAGAACCCTGCACTGTGCCTGGCTTACACTAGGTATTCAGTAAATGAAATTATTTGTCATATCAACAGCGGCTCAGATATACTTGTTTTATGAAGGTAGATATACTTGTTTTATGAAGGTAGTTTCTGTGTGGGTTCTCTTAGGTCTACGACTTGCCTTAGAACAGTGTCAGGTTTCGGGGACCAGCAGGGAAATCCATCTGACCACAGGACTTTTTCACCTGTTACTAAGTATTGAACTTTAACATACTGGCAGTAGTGGGGCAGGGGGTGGGGCACCATTCTTTTGGTTTGTATTTGGAGGACTCTGATTGCAGAAATAGTATACAGGTTATTATAATGGGCCTGTAAATATATGTAAAACAGCATGGGAACAGATCCCCAGGTTTGTGCCAGAATCAGGGGTTAGTCCAGCTTTGTGGTCACTGTGGCCCCTCTCTTGGCACTTTTTCATGAACCCACCCTACTTTCTATCTCTGCTCCCGCTCCTAAGGCCCCTCCACTCTCCTCCCTGGGCACACACACTCTGGGTTGCCTAACCAGATCCCTGCCTAAGGAACCTGGGAGCCCCCCGACCTTCTCTGATGATAGCAATGTCACTACCCAGCAGCACATCTGAGTGGCAGCCAGAGTCACACCCTGCTGCATCCTGCCTGATGCAGAGCAAACCTATCCAGGCTTTGCACCTCTGGACACTTCCAGTCTAATCCACGAGCCCTAAAATTGGAACCTAATATTGGTTCCCTATTGCTTTACAGTGCATTCATTTACATTAGTTGTGTCATTTGACTTTCACGACAATTCTGTGATGTGGGCAAGGCTGGCGTCATCATTCGCATTTGATTGATGAACACAATGAGGCTCAAGAAGTTACTTCTCCAACGTCCACAAAACGGACGGCAACAGAACTCATATTAGAACTCAGATGTCCTGGGGCTTCCCTGGTGGCGCAGTGGTTAAGAATCCGCCTGCCAATGCAGAAGACTCGGGTTCGAGCCCTGGTCCGGGAAGATCCCACATGCCGCGGAGCAACTAAGCCCGTGCACCACAACTACTGAGCCTGTGCTCCAGAGCCCACGAGCCACAACTACTGAGCCTATGTGCTACAACTACTGAAGCCCGTGTGCCTAGAGCCCGTGCTCTGCAACAAGAGAAGCCACCACAATGAGAAGCCAGCGCACCGCAACGAAGAGTAGCCCCTGCTCGCCGCAACTAGAGAAAGCCCGCGCGCAGCAACAAAGACCCAACGCAGCCAAAAATAAATAAAATAAATAAATTTTTTAAAAAAAGAAAGAACTCAGATGTCCTGAATTGTGGGCCGTTTTTCTTGCTGGGACACCACACTGCCTCCTCCAGTCTGAGGCACCCACACCTTCAGGAGGTCAAAGGATCAGAGGACCTTAAGACATACAGGGAAACTTTTAACAGAAGAAGAAAAGAGCACACACATATGGCCACGTGAGGACCACTGAGCTCTGCAGGGGTCTGAGCCGGTTCTTTAGAGGTGGTAACAGCCATCCTTGCCAGAATCAGCACTGGAGGACTCCCCAGCCGCCAGCGCTGTGCATTTTCCATTTAATCCTCCTCACAGTAACCCTATGAAATAGGGCCCATTGTTACCCACATTTTACTGGTGACGGAAATACGGAAAGGTGGAGGAACATGCTCAGGGCACCACAGCTGAGAAAGCAGCGGCACCTGAACTCGAATCCCAGCAGTTCTCCAGCTCTGGGACCCACACGGTCGGCCATTTGGGCTTGGGGTTGCAGGGTTTTTTCAGGGTGGTTTGGGGCTGCATACATGTTTCTGAGCAAGCCTCCGGCCAGGTTCCAGGTAAGAATCTGATTTTGTCTCTCCACTTGGGAAGCCTCAGAGGAGCAAGTCCTCTGTTTCTCTGTCCTCCTTCCCTCTGGCTCTTCTCCTTTTGTTCTGGGCCACTGCCATCTGGAGCGGCCCCAGGCATCTGCTCCCCAGCACAGGTCTCCTCCCTCCCCCCTCCTCCTGCAGCCCCAGCATGAGGCACCTTCCCACACAGACTAACCTCTCCCATCCCGTGTCTCCCCTGCCCCAGTGCTTCAGCCCCTGGGCCTCGCCAGGCACTCAGAGCAGACACCTGCCCTCTGATGCAAGGCAGAAGAACCACCCAGCTCCCCCAGGCCTTCAGTTTCTCAAATGGAGTCATTTGGTTAATGGCACTCACACTCCTCAGCCCCTCTGCCTGTTGGTAAGAAGCTGGGCCTTCTCTCTCCAGAAACATTACAACAGGCTGCTGTGGCCAGCGTGGGCTCAGGACGCACCACTGTGGGATGACTGGGGAAGGGCCGTGGAACTGCATTAGGAACTGTTTTGCCTCCGCACTCCCTGCCCCAGGACCAATTCCGGGCCCCTGAGGCAGCATCCATGCTTAGCCACCTTCTCCTGGGTGCTGAGATCTGCAGGGCTAGGTGTGGAGCCACAGCTGGCAGCAGTAAAAGCTATTGCCCTCAATCGCATGTGCTATCTACCTCGTTTCTGCTGAGGTGATGCAATCACTTCTACACCCCTCTCAGCCTTCTTTGCTGCCCTACTAAACCCACCTTTTTACTGGAGGCTGGGCTGTTGGGTTTGAGACAGCATGTCACCCTGTGAGTTTCCGTTTCTAATGGGAGGATTATAGACTATAGCAAAGGGAGGCCTTTCTAAAAGCAGGTGTACGCGCTCACTCGGGGCATTAACACCAAGCTTTTCCCTACACCGCTGGAGCCAATGGTGTCTTCGGTGTGAGCATAATAGCCAGCACTTTGCACCAGACTTCTAGACAAATGCATCCTATAATGCAGGAAACAACCTTCCCGTCTGTTCCACCTCCTCTCCTCCACGCGCCTGTATTTTCACATCTCCTCCAGCCTGTAGAAGCCTGCCAGGATGGCAGTTGGATCCAGACCGATGTCTGTGTTGGATGTGAATGCAGAGGGCTGGAGAGAGAGGAAGAACAGATGCTGCTCCCTCCTGCTGTCTTAGTGCTTTCCTCCCTGTGCCTCCTTATCATGTCACACAGGAATCTTAAAAATGCCACCGGGGTTGTGCAATCCTTGGAATATCAGCAGCTAGACCAATATTGACAGCAGGATGGAAGCCTCAGAAGAACTGACCTGGCTCCATTGAGGCTGACTCCAGTCTGGTGCAGTTGATGTCATAGGTCATGGACCACTGGTGGAAGAAGCTGGCATGAACAAGGGCAGGACTGGGGCCGTGCAGGGTGGTCTCCAGGAGTTTGAAGCACTTTGGTTAAGGAGGCCAGGGTAAAGGCAGGAGAGAGGGCAGCGCAGAGCTGCTTTGGCTGGTCTGGAATCTTGCGGGAACCTCCCTGCTCTCTGGTCCACAGTAGACAACACTTGTGCAGATAACCGTATGTCGGCTCTAAGAGTGAATGATAACTCCTTGGCCACAGAGCTAACGTATGGTTATTAGCACAGGCATTGTGTACTTTGTACATCTACAAAATAGATCTGTAGGTTCGAAAGTCCAGCTTGTCCAAAGTCATGTAGCAAAGCATTGCACCAGCTGTAACTCGTGGGGAAGGGGAAATGACCAATAGTTTTTGAATGCTTAGTTTGGGCCAGGCCTTGTGTTAGATGCTATACATAAACGTTAGCCCATTAATTCATTTAAAATGAATCAAATCAACTCAGTTAATAATCGTCACAATAATCTTATAATAAGTGTATTATCCCGTTCAAAGACAAGAAAACTGAGGCTCTAAGAGAGAGAGTAAACAAACTGCTGGAGACCATGCAGCAGGTAAATGGCTGAGGTGGGATTGAAACAAATGTGTGTGGCTCGCAAGTCCATGCCCCTGCCATGTGCCAGAGGGATTATACTACGTCACTTACTCTTGAAGCTGCGTCTCAGAATCCATGTCTGGTGTGTTTCCCCTGGTCTGCATCTTCTTAGCTAGCCCTGTTCTGCCTTGAGCTGGTGCTCGCTTCTATGAAGAACACAGGAAAAAGGTAGAAGCCACTGCCCTCACTCTCAAGAAGCTCACAGTCCGGTTAAGGGGCTGGAGGTCATCTCTCTTTCCCTCAACCCAAGCTTCTTCAATAATCCTGCCCCACCCCCTGCCCCCTTTTTTTTTTTCCTGCTTGAACTCATCCTATGGTTTTCAAATGGCTTTAGAACCCTGGTCTGTTGAAACTAGGCTTGGAATCCCACAAATAGAGGGTGGAGTAAGCAGCTTAACGTGAGTGACGTTTGAGCAGATGGGTCCAGATGGTAGCTCTTCAGATGCACAGAGGCCCCGACTCCAAATGGACACCCCACTCAGGGAGCCTGGGAACGCATTGGTCAGTGACTGGAATGAGGAGCTGGGGTTTGAAAGAAAGGTGGCTATAGGGGTTTGTACAGCTGTCACCCTTCTGGAAAGACAGAGGTTGAGCTTTCGGGCTGTTCTTTCTGCAGCATTCCCTTTGTACAGCATTTTGCAATTTACTGTGGAAATAGGGACTAAACAAACAGTGACTTGTTCTGGGTGGCATCCAGGAACTTAGCCCTAGGTCTTTTTTAAAAAATCAATATTCAATATGTTAAAGTTAGGAATCCCCAAACCTAATTTTTCTTCAACTTTTCATTTCAACTGACAGATTTTACAATTCTCTTCATAGATCTCATAAATTTTAACAATCACTTGTTTGATTCCATTAATAAACTTAAATTCCTTTGAACATTTGAAACTGCATTTATAAATGTAATCATTCATTTCACTTTTTGAAGTATCCCAGTTTTCTTACAAAGTCTTCCAAGTTCTTATGTAATTAATTCTTTTTTCTCATTGATATTTTAAATAAAAGCTTTATTGAGATATAATTCACATACCATATAATTCACCTGTATAAAGTATACAACTCGTTAATCAACTATACTTCAATAAAAAATAAATTTGAAAAAAAAATAAAGTATACAATGCATTGATTTTTAATATATTCACCAAGTTGGGCACCAATCACCATAATTAATTTTAGAACATTTTAATTACCTTCCACTTCCACCACAAAAACCCATACCCATTATCAGTCACTCCTCTTCCCACCCCCGACCCTGGTCTTCCTCTAGCCTTAGGCAATCACTAATCTATTTCCCACTTCTGTAGATTTGCCTGTTCCGGACATATAAACGGAATGGTACAGTATGTGGTCTTTTGTGTCTGGCTTCTTTTACTTAGCATGATGTTTTCAAGGTTCATCCGTGTTGTAACATGTGTCCATATGTCATTCCTTTTTATGGCTGAATAATATTCCTTTATATATAGATATACCACATTTTACTTCTGCATCATCGATTGATGGACATTTAGGTTGTTTCAACTTTTGGGCTATGATCAGTTACGCTACTGTGAGCATTCATGTTTAAGTTCTGACGTGGTCATACATTTTTAGTTCTCTTTGGTATATACCCAGGAGTGGATTGCTGGGTCATGTGGTAATTCTGTGTTTCATGTTTTGAGGAACCCTAGGTCTTCTCATACTAAATCCAAGCCTCCTTTTCAGGCCTTTTACCTTCAGTCTCTACCTTCTCTCCCACTCAGGTCCCTCCTTCTTACCCTTCCCAAATATTGGGCTGTACCCTTGGACACATAGGATTATGTCCATAGGATTATGATTACTTCCCCCTCCAGCCTTCCTCAGAGCAATTTCTCTTTACTAACAGGCCCAGGGGAGCCAGCTCTGCTATCCCGGGTGTCTTCTCCCCCACTTGGAGGTGGGTGGAGAGCTTCACAGCCCTCTCTCTCTCTTCTCCCTCCAGCTGTGAAGAAGATGTGTGTCTAATTGCTGTGAAACTTCCTCCCTGAGGGTAGAAAACAGGGAGATGAGTGTGAAGTTGGTTCTTAAGTTGTAGAGAGGTGGGGGCTCTTCTTCTCCTTCTTGGAGGTGGCAGAATTTCTCCCCCCACCGAGGGAAGGTTGTTTCCTGTGTCTTTAGCTGATGTCTCCAAGGTGGAGGCTGTCTGCATACCCTACATGTTAACTTTTGTTCCCTTTGCAATTTGCTTTACTTGCTAATCTCTATAAGAAAACTGGTCAGAGCTCAGTTAACCCCGAGCAGGGGCAGTGAGTGGAGCCGGAATAAGGGAAATTCACAGATATCCACAAACCTTTTTGAAGGCAGCCCCTGCACAGCGTGTCACATCAGCTAACAGGCAGCTATACTGACTACATTTGAGAGTCTTTTCCATTCCATGTATGTTTCCCAGTCCTGCCTCTTGGAGGATGAACGAATAAGCAATAATAATGAGGAGAAAATGGACAGCCCCAAAGAACTTCAGAAGGCTGGCTTGGCTGGATTATAGCACCAGCGATATCCCTCCCAGTGTGCCCAGCAACTGCCGGCCTGTGCGGTCGGCTGTGCAGGGCTGGGCTGTGGACCCAGCTGCCTGTATACTTTGGGCTGTCTTGCTATGCCAGGCTAAGATGTGTCAGGCTCCAGTTGGCCTGGGGTCAAAGAAACAGGATAAGGCAGCAACCCCACTTCTTCCATATATCGGGTTGTATGGACAAGGGTGTTCACTGTAGCATTGTGGTGATGGAGAAAAAATAAAGAAAAATAATCTAAAGGTCCACTATAAGCAGATGGTTAAAAGATTTGTTGTAGATCCACAGAAATCAGTTATGAAAAAGTATGCAGCAGGTCTCTTATGTCCAGGCTCTGTTGACTTAGTGACTCAACCAGCTCTGCCCCCACAGTGAGGTGCCTGCGCCTTTCCCCCTAGAAGGGGGGCACTTTCCTGGTGGGCGCAGCCTTCGTGTGGAGCCTGGCTGCCTTGTGGCTTTTGCACACCAAGGTGCCCTGCAAGTGCTTTGTGCCCCAGAGAGCCTGCAGTGAACACGAGAAATTCACTAGGTATTTATGGTGGGCACCTCGAGGAAAAGGTCCCTTCCCCCTTTCTTCTTTCCTGACCCCTCCTTCCCTCACCCCCAACTTAATAAATGGCCAAGTGGTTCAGGTTTCAACCTATAGATTAGTTCTGGGTGTTGAGCAGGAAACAGCTGTTTTCAGCCAAATCCTTAATCCTAAACCCAGGTGTCCCCCTCCACCCCCTCCCGGCGGGAATCAGGGCCACCTGATACTGTTGTTCCCCCACCCTGCACTCCTGCTGAGACCCTGACGGCCTCTGTGAACTTAGCCTAGGCAGGGAGAGGAGGGGCCGGACCTGCTGGTGCCCCTGCTACCAAGCGGAACCCTATCAATGGTTAAACACACAGCCCCTCACTCCTCCCAGATCTCTCCCCCTGACCATGCAAGGGAGCCAAGCATGAAACACAGCCACCGAGCAGATGGAGACCACCCCCCTCCAACCCTGAGAAGGGAGGAGGGGGGAGGGGGCTTGAATCCCATAACAAGGTGTCTTTAGCTGTTGGAAAATCCTAGAAGACAACTGGTTCAACCCCACACAGGGAGGAAGCGGGGTCTCCCCTCCTGGACAGGGGGAGAGGCAGATCTAGAAGCAGGCTGGTGAGTGCTTTCTTAGGCTGTCAAGTCCTTGGGCCCGGGAGGGTTTGGTGCTGTTACAGCCCCATAAAGGGGAGGTGGGAGGATTGCGCGGGCAGAGAGACTTTGTAAAGATGCTGAGACTGTGGTCATTTCGTGGGCGGTGAAGGGGAGATGTGAGATATCCAGCTTCCCTGGGGCTTTCTCAAGAGGAAGGCAGGGAGCTCCCCCTGCGGCTTCCCCGTCTTGTCTCATCCTCTTCCAGAGACCCCTCTATCTTCCTTCTCCCAGCTTGGCGCTCTGTCTCTTTGGGATAGGCTGATGGTCACTAATAGGGGGCATTTCCAGTTTCCTAGGATACCCCTCTGGCCTTCAGATGCCTGTGAGTGGAGGGAGTGAGTGGGCTCAGGTCACCATCTGTTGCATGGTTCCTTCCTTGGCATGAGAGATGAAAGGGAGGAGGGGACCCGAGGTAGGAGGGGAAGCAGGGAGGAGGGTCCTCCACAGTGCCCAGGGCAACAACCCTCTGCTGAAGGTGACCTCAGAACCAGGGCAGCTAAGCGGAGGCGCTCGGGTTGAGGACGTGGGGAGGCTGGGAACGGAGGTGATGGCCGTTCTGGGGTTAGTGCCTGGAGCGGCTGAATCCCAAGATTCTGGGAGTCTGTCTGTGGGTTGGAGAAAGCAGGTTGGCCTGACTGCGATCAGGCAGAAATCCTGAGAGGGAGTGGGGGAGGATTTCAGGAAAAATGGAGATGAATATGTCTGCTGAGCAGGGACAGGATCTACCTACTTCTTGGGACGCTTAATAGATATTATTATTATTTCGCAGCTGTTATTTTTATTACTCAGGCTTATACTGTAACAACAGTTTTTATCATTTGTGATTTAATCGAGGGTTTATAATATACTAATTCATTGACGGGATGCGTATCTCTCAGTAATAGGAAATATCTGATAAGATGGCTGTTCACTCGCCCTGCGAATATTTACGAATGTTTATCGTACTGTCTCACTACAAAGGGAGACAAAACATGGACTCTGACCTCAGGAAGTTCAGAGTCTGATGCAGGAGATGGATGTTGGAGCAACTATTCCCACAGGCAGGAGGAAATGACCCCTAGAACAGAGTGTGCTGGGGAGCACAGGGGAAATTGCAGCCCACTTTCAGTGGGAAGGTAGGGTCAGCATCGCGGAGAGGTTGCCACTGAGGGCCTCGTAGAGAGGTAAGGGGATAGCACTTCCAGCCTATGCAGAGTGTGGCCAAAGGTCCAGAAAGCACCTGGCCGGTCTGGGGAGTGGTGCGAGGTCTGGGCTGGACCTGCGGGAGAGGAGGCTGAGTGGGGCGGGAGTCTGGTCACGGGGGCTTGCATGGTGCACAGAGACTGTAGATATTGTCTCTTAGGCCAGTTCCTCGACTGTTTCTTCTGCCAAAACAAACGTGATAGAGAACACACACTGGCTCTTTCTCCGTTCTTCAAGAAAGAAAACAGAAAGTGAGGGAAAATGTGATTATTATAGCAGTAACCCGAGCCACTCAGATTTATATTTATGTATAAATCATTTACAACTGTTCTTGGTTTGTACTGGGAACAGATTACTTGAGAAATTCCTCATATCCTAGTCCTGAGTTCCAGCTAAGAGGGCCTGCCTGCCTGTCTACAGGGAACCCCCCGGCCCAGTCTGGAATACTTCCGAGCTCTTTTCAGACCTCACACACACGGCCCTTCCTCACTTATTTTGACGTGCCTCTGTTTCCTCTTTTGCTTCAGCTCCTCTCTCTGATTTCTGAACGGGTTGCTTCTGGGCACCTATAGTAATAAACCCTGCTGCGTGTGTGTTTGTTTTTAATCTAATGCAGAATGGCTGAGTTTTGCGTTGGCTCTGTCGGGCTTTTATTATCTCTCTGTTCCCCCACAATACCCTGTGGCAATGATGTGTGAGTGTATTCCTTCGTTGGTTCTTGTAGAACTATTCTAGTCATTCCATTAGTTTATTCTAAGAGCTAGTTGCTGGCACGTGGCCTCATAGCACGAATCTGTTGGTGTGCGTATCCCCAGGCAGTAATTCGGGAGCACAGCCTCAGACTACCTGCAGAGCTGTTTGTTCACGACCCTGGGCATTTCGAACTGAACTTGGTTCCAAGCTCATGATCTCCCTGAGCCCCAGCCACTTCCAGACTCTTCCCCTTTCTTTATTCTTTTTTTTTTTTTTTTGCGGTACGCGGGCCTCTCACTGTTGTGGCCTCTCCCGTTGCGGAGCACAGGCCCTGGACGCGCAGGCTCAGCGGCCATGGCTAACCCAGAGACCATCCTCAAATCTCAGGGAGGCCTTGGAGGCCATCAAGCCATTCATCTGTCACACACACAGTCTCTTTCACACCTGCCCAGGGGCACCTGTGGAATCTGGAATCTAGGAGAAGGCAGGTGGAGTGACGGGGAGAGGAGAAGTGGTCGAGAAACCTCACCCCTGGGCTTCGCTCCCAGAGCAGGAGGATGATTTAGGGCAGAGAGTGGCCTGTGGCTAAGCCCCAGACCGGCCAGCAGATGGACAGCACGATGGGCAGATCACAGGCCCTCTCTAGGACTTAGGTTTACCTGATAAAGGTCTGTGCGTCGTGGAGTCACTTGAACGGTGAAACAGCTTCCATCTGGACTGCGCTTCACATTCCTATGCATTATTCATGTGCTTCTCACGATGAGCCTCTGCAGCAGGCAAAGCGGGAATATTTATTTCCATTTTTGAGATTTTAAAAAAGGCTTAGAAAACAAGTAATTTACAAAAGATAAGTGGCAGGACTGAGATCTTTACTTGGATCTTCCTTTCCATAAATGTTTCCTGCCAGGGACCCTGCCAGACACTAGGGACACGAAAGTGATCAGGGCATTGTCTGAGCCTCACGAATTCCACAAAGAGGGGAGAAGGCGTAAGCCAGTGGTGAGCAGCCTACAGCCCTCAGGCCAATCCCAGCCCACTGCCTGTTTTGTAAATAAAGTTTTATTGGAATATAGCCATGCCCATCCGCTCACTTATTGTCTATGGCAGCCCTCACACCGTAATAGTGAAGTTCAGTACTTGTGACAGAGACCGTCTGTCTTACAAAGCCTAAAATATTTACTGTCTAGACATTTACAGAAAAGGTCTCCAACCCTTACTTTAATCACATAGTTTTGCCAGTGTGCTAAGGGCCTCAGAGAGGCAGGTTTAAGCTACAGTAGAGATGAGATGGACTCTCAGCTCTGCTTGGGGGTGGGGGACACAGGCTAAGCACAAGGAATTCTTCACTGAGCAGAAGATGTCTGAGCAGTGAGGTCTTGAAGACTGAGTAGGAATTAATCACGTGACAAGGAGGGAAGCCTTTCCAAGCACAGGGGATGGCACGGGTGAAGTATGGAGGCTGTAAACGGTGTGGTATGCTTAGAAAATGGCACAGCATTCAGTAAGGAAGCATTTAGGGTTTGGGTGGGCTTGGAGAGGCCTTCAGGAACCTGATTTCAAAGAGCCTTATGTGCTACGCTTGGGGGTTTGGATTCGATCTTATAGATTGATGGGGAGAAATGGAAAGCTTTTGCAGCAGAGCACTGATATGATCAGGTGGCGGTTTAGAAAAATCACCGTAATAGCAACATGGAGAAGGGATTGGAAGGAGACCAATTGGGAGGCTATTGCAGTGGTTCGTGAGACGTGATATTTACCAGAGGTAAACAGGTGGGAACATGCAGAAGGGAGGGGGGATGAGAGACACCGGGAGGGAGACAGTCCAAGGGCCTTGGTGCCTGGATGTGAGATGTGAGAAGAGGTGGGATTTAAGGGTGCTTCCAGGTGTCTAGCTTGGTGACTTAGGTGGGTACCACCAACAAAGACAGGGAATAGAGATGGAGGGTCAGGACCCTGATGGAGACACTGAGGACATCAGACAGAAGAGGATCCAGCAGTGTGATCAGTGCCGTCGTGGAGGTTAGAAGGCCCAGAGAGAAAATGAGGCCCCAGGGTGGTGTTTCAGAGGCCGAGGAGGAAAGGATGTTAGGAGGGATGGATGGGGTGGTTAACAAGTGTTAGTGCCTCCAAGAGGTCTGGCAAGATAAAGACTGAGAACACTGGTTTTGGCCATCAGGAGGCCAATGGGAGGTCCAGACAGGAGAGTTCCAGGATGTCATTGGATGAGGAGTGAATGGGAATGAAATAAGTAAAGACAGAAGCCACTGACCACTGTAGAAAAAAAAAAAAAAAAAACTTGTATGAGAAGAAAAAACTTCAGGTACATATAGGGAGGCTGTGAGATGCAGAGAATGATGTTATGGTTTCGTTATGAGAGAAACTCATGAACATGTTTCTCTGCTAAGGCAGGGAGCAAGTTGAGAAGAGTTTGGAAATTCAGGAGAGAGCAGATAGTTTGGGGGGTTTTTTCCCCTAATTTATTTAAAGATGGGGGAAAAAAGCACTGATTATGACACCCTCCTGTGTCCCTCTTCACACACCCCATTAGCACGGGAGGGTTTCTTGGGGGGGGGTGCTTTATCTCCTTCGTTTCCAGCATAGTACACACTTTGGTTACATTTTAAGGGCCTCAGGAGATGGAAATGCCCTGAGTTTTCTTTCTTTCTTTTTTTTTTTAATATCTTTATTGGAATATAATTGCTTTACATTGTTGTGTTAGTTTCTGCTGTACAACAAAGTGAATCAGCCATAAGCATACGCATGTCCCCATATCCCCTCCCTCTTGAGCCTCCCTCCCATCCTCCCTATCCCACCCCTCTAGGTCGTCACAGAGCATCGAGCTGGTCTCCCTGTGCAATGCAGCTGCTTCCCACTAGACAACCAGTTGAGAGCAGAGGGTTGGGGCCGGGTTCAGGCAAAGGCAGGCAGGTAGGTGGAGGGAGGAATGCTTTTTTAATACAGAAAGTGGAGGTCACGGGAAGCTTATGTGTTCAACCAACATACTAGGGGCATTTCTGACTCTGACAGCACTGTCATTTCCAAGTGATAGAAAACTCAACTCCAGCTGGCTTAAAAATTCAAGAGAATTTTTAATATAAGCACACAAGTAATTTAAAATCCCCAAATAGGGCTTGCTTCAGGAAACGCTCCATCAGTGACTCAGTGACGCGAAGGATCAGGTCTTCCTGTGTCTTCTCTCTGCCTTCTGCAGTGTTGGAGTATCCTCACATTATGCTTGGAGACCCCCCTAATCCCACTCCCTGAAGCTCCATCCTCTCCCCTTAGCGGGGTTCCTCACTGGATCTCTTTCAGAAGAAAGGGGGAAACTTGTCTTTCGCAGAGCTTTCAGCAGAAGTTTACGTGGAGCACACTGCCTCCGGCTGGATGAAGTATCCTTTCCTGGACCAACCATAGTGGTGAGGGGTAGGGAATGCTAATTTTCTTATACTAATCACAAGCCAGCCCTGGAATTGGGGTAGGATCATTCCGCGAAAGAGGCAGAGAGAAATTTGCTGAAGAAAAATGTGGGTACTATTATGGACAGAATCGTGTCCCCCCCAACATTCATATGTTGAAGGTCTACCCACAATGTGACTCTATTTGGAGACTGGGCCTTTAAATAAGTAATTAAGGTTAAGTGATGTCATTATGATGCGCCCTAATCCAATAACGTTGGCGTCCTTATAAGAAGAGGAAGAAACACCAGAGGTGCATTTGCACAGAGGAAAGGCCGTGTGAGGACACTGCAAGAAGGCAGCCATTTGGAAGCCAAGGAGAGAGACCTTAGGAGAAACCAACCCTGCCGGCACCTTGATCTTGGACTGCCAGCTTCCAAAACTGTGAGACAGTGAATTTCCAGTCTGTGGTATTTTGTAATGGCAGTGCTAGCTGATGAACACAGGTACAGTGGATAGGGGGAGGAGAGCAAGGATGCTGGATAAACATCCAGGAAATGCCCACTAGGTTCTCTGTGTGCTTGACAGCCTCAAGGAGTTCACTGGGGAGACAACAATCTACACCAAGACCTAGCACTCATTACAGCGAGTATATCCCAGAATTCTCTGAGAGCAAGGAGGATGAGGACTGCATCCAGCCTTGGTGGGATAGGGTGTTCCAGGGAGACCAAGGAAGGCTTCCCAGAGGTGGTGTCACCTGCGCTGAGCCTGAAAGATAACAGAAAGTTGAGTGAAAGAGCAGAAAAAGGCAGACTAGGAAAAGAGAGTAATTTATGTAAAGGTAGTGTGAAAATAAATGCCACCCAAATGAGAACAAGTAGAGGCTATTTGGAATGAGCTATAGCAAGGGAGTCAGCCACCATCAATTGCTTTGGCAGAGACTTAAAGGCAGAGAGGGGAGAGGACAGGTTTTTAGTGAAAGAAAGGGAAGACTTCCTGTATGCTCAGACTGACATGGGCACCTGGAGGCGGGCTAAATAGAAGCAGGCATCCCATGTGATTGGTCTGAGAAGCATATTTGTCTTTCCCCGGTTGGTCTTGAGTTGGAAATACTGGTTAAAAGTATCTGAAAGCCTGTAGTCACTGCCCGAGTCCTGACCACTCTGGGCTGTCTGCTGCAGAGGCTGTGGGCCAGGCTCCTGCTGTCGTAGATGGTGTGGCCATCGTCTGTGCGGTGCTTTCTCAGTGGGTGGATGAGCGAGCAAGGACTATTCATGGAGCTAGGAATAATTCAGTATAACTGGGGGTGAGTGGAGGAGCGGCGGATGAGACGGGGCAGGTACGCAAGGGCCTGATCAGGGAGGGCTTTCAAAGCACGTTTTATTTTAAGAGAGACATAAAGGACAGAAGCAGCTGGGGTGGGGATGGACACAGGTTGACCAGGGGTGTCAGGGATTGTGAGGCTGTCCCGAGAAGGCACCCCAGGCCTCAGTGAGGAGATGCTAGCCACGGGAAGCCAGACGGTTTCCAGTGCAGTGCTGCGGCCCCAGCCTGGTGTGCTGTTCCTCACGCCTGCACCTGGCTGTTGCACTCACGTGTTTTTGCCACGGGGCGCAGGGTTTCTGCATTTGGGAAGTTAGGCTGTTGCACAGGGGTTTTCAGTTCTTTGTTTTACTAACAGAATCCTTTCTTGAAACAAAACCTTATGCAAAAGCCCAATGTAAAACAAGGACTGTGAAGCAGCTAGCCACCCACCCTCCCCCTCGGAGAGGGCCTGAGGCACTTCCAAAGAAGCCACCCAGCTTCTCTGGACCCATCGTAAACACCCAGCACTTAAAGATTTTTGCAGAATTTTTCAGCTCTGCCCTCACCACCGGGAATAAAACTTTGTGTGATGAAGTTTCTGGGTTTGGAAGCTGAGGGGCTGGCCTTGCCCCAGAGGATACAGCGCCTCCTACAAGGTCTCCCTGCTTCCAGTGTTGTCGATCTACATTCCACCCTCCACACAGCAGAGTGGTCTTTACAAACAAACCTTATCGGGTCGATTCACCACTTAGAACCCTACAATAGTTTCCTGACATGCTTAGAATATATTTTAATTCCTTACTTTGGCCTTCAGCCCTCTGGGAGTATACTCTTGTCTCCCTCTCTGACTATGACTTGTTCTGTTCCCCACGTACCCTCCAAGCTCCAGTCACACCGGCTTCTTTCAGTTTCTTGCATGTCCCCATCTGCTTCCTGCCACTGGGCCTTTGCACAGGCAGTTCTATCTGCCTGGAATGCTTTTCTGACCCATCTTTACAAGGTTGGCTCCTTATTGCCGTTTATATCTTGGTCAAATGTCACATTTTCACAGAGGCCTTCCTTGACCATTCACTTTCTTTTATCACATCACCATCACCGTAGTTTCTTTTTTCTTTTTTTTAATAGACTTCATTTTTTAGAGCACTTTTAGATTCACAGCAAAATTGAGCAGAGGGTACAGAGAGTTCCCATATGCCTCCTGCCCCCACACGTGCACAGCCACCCCTGTGTCATCACCATTCCCACCAGAGTGGTACACTTGTTACAACTGATGAACCTACATTGACACATCGTCATCACCCAAAGTCCACAGTTTGCAATAGGGTTTACTCCTGGTATTGGACATTCTATGAGTTTTGACAAATTATAATGATACCATTAGAGTATCATACAGAGTAGTTTCATTGCCCTAAAAATCTGTGCTCCACCTATTCATCCCTCCTTCCCTCCAACCCCTGATCTTTTTACTGTCTCCATAGTTTTGCCTTTTCCAGAATGTTCCATAGTTAGAATCATACAGTAGGTAGCTTTTTCAGATTGGTTTCTTTCACTTACTAACAGGCATTTAAGTTTCTTCCATGTCTTTTCAAGGCTTGATAGCTCATTTCCTTTTAGTGCTAAAAAAAATATTCCATTGTCTGGATGGACCAGTTTATTTATCTGTTCACCTACTGAAGGACAGCTTGGGTGCTTCCAAATTTGGCAATTATGGAAAAGGCTGCTGTAAACGTTGTGTGCAGGTCAGATTGTGTTTCCTTCTTTGCACTTACTGCTGCCTGATTTTGTTGTTGTTGTTGCTGTTCAACGTTTATTTCCTGTCTTCCCCACTGAGATGTAGGCTCTGCAAGAGTAGAGAAAGCTCAGCTCTTGTCCCTGTATATTCTCTAGACTGGCGCCTGCCACCAGGTCCGGTAAGTGAACGAATGGCCGGCTGACTGCTGGCCAAAAGTCCAAGGCGGGTTCTGCTGCAGGGGCCGTGGTGCTGCCGACTGAGGCGTGTCTCCGCGCAAGCCTGTCTTTTCTCCCCATCACTTCAGATGTGTTGTGAACACCGGTGCAGCTTGCTCAGAATGGGGCTGCGGGAATGCGGGGAGCTCCTGACGGCAACAGCTTGTGGGAGCTGTGGGCCTCTCATCCATCTGCCAGGGACAGCTTGTGGAATCAACACCAGGGGCCCCCCAATCTGGGGAAAGAAAGCAAACCAGGACCCAGAAGAAAGGAAAAATAGAAAAGCACCCTGATTGCGGTTGGATAAGTAGTATTGCTCCTTGGAGCTGTTGCTGGTAGTGTCCTGGAGGTAGTTCAAAGCCCGATGGATAGCACTAGCTAACATTTCTTGAGCTTGTGCCCCCATGCTTTGTTAAGTGTTTTATATAGGATTTGGGGTATCAAGTCACAGTGGCAGCTCTCTGGAATAGGTGCTTCTATTATATGCATTTTTCAGATGAGAAATACAAAGCTCCAAAGTTTCAGTACTTGCCCGTGATCCCCCCCTTGTAAGTGGGGAGCGGCTTCAAACCCAGGTGGTTTTGCTGCATGGCCAATGTTCTTGAACTCACCCGAGAGAGGCTGTCATGTCTGCTGTCCCCCCCCAGTGGCTGATCATCACTCAACTCACGTGCGCTTTCCTGGGCCCCATCTTAGATATTTTGAATTCATATCTCCCACAGGGCTTGCAAATTTAAAGTCCTTGAGTTCAAGAAGGACTAAGTGTGTGAAGCACCCCCATGTAAGATAACAGAGGTTCTAAGGGCATTCAAATTTTAAAAAATGTTTTAATCTGCAGGCTTGATTTGACACCCTACCTAGAAGTTTGAGGGTCCAAGGATTTGTGTATTTAAAGAGTACCCAGGGGGGCTTCCCTGGTGGCGCAGCGGTTGAGAGTCCGCCTGCCGATGCAGGGGACGTGGGTTTGTGCCCCGGTCTGCGAAGATCCCACATGCCGCGGAGCGGCTGGGCCCGTGAGCCATGGCCGCTGAGCCTGCGCGTCCAGAGCCTGTGCTCCGCAACGGGAGAGGCCACGACAGTGAGAGGCCCGCGTACCGCAAAAAAAAATAAATAAAATAAAGAGTACCCAGGTAATCCTGATCAGCATCCAGTTTCCCTCCTGTGGGGGCACACTGTCAGGGACACACCTGACCAAATGCCATATGGATTCTTTATGAAAAGCAGTGAGCTCAGCACATCACATACAGAACACTTCATATTCAGGTGACTCTATTCTCTTTTTCCTTTTCTTTCTTCTTCTTCTTCTCTTTTTTTTGGCTTTTCTTTCCACACAGTGGATTGGGGTGCGGGCATCCCAGATACACAAGAATTGAATTAATCATATTCCCTAGTTCACAGTACACCACCAGTCCACACAAGATTTCTCTTTTGGTTTTATTTATTTTTGTTCTTTTCCTCACTCCCCATGCAATAGGCCCCCCTTCAATGTATTTTATAGCCTTACGGTTCACCTCTTACCTGTTTGATTCGATATAAAAGGATCCTTCAGGTACATCATAGTGGTAGTGTGTGTGGGTGGTGTGTTTCATTTTCATGAATGGTTTTGTACGATGGCTGTGGATTATTCTTCCTTGCGTCTCAGAGAAGCATCTGCCTCTCTGGAGCTTCCTCCCATTTGATCCTTCTTTTGCCCCCATGGAGCTAAACAGAAAAATTCCACGCCCTCTTCCGACTTTCCAAGACAGTCATCACCACCCCCTCTTCTGCAGCCTCTATCTGCCCTCTCAAGGATATGGGATCTTCCTTATTCCTCCACGGGGTGCTCCACAGTTAGATAGCATTTCCCTTGAAGAGCCCTGACAACTCCACCCCCAAGCCCCGCCCCCGGCCGGATGGTCTGCTTCTCCTCTCCCAGCGATAACCTGCAATTTGTTTATTCATTTATTCTTTGATGGACATTTGGGCTCGTTCCACCTCTCAGCTATTGTGAATGATGCTGCTATGAACATGTGTGTACATGTACTTGTTTGAGTCCCTGTTTTTAATTCTTTAGGACATACACCTAAGAGCAGAAATACGGGCTCATATGGTAATTCTTTGCTTAATTTTTTGAGGTACTGCCAAACTATACATTTCCTTTTTTAAGTTGCAACTTTGCTTAGGACCTGTCATGCATATTGAGAGACAGGGAAATAGGATGGAAAAACCCTGAGCTAGGAATCAGGAGACCTGGGTTCTTTTCCTAGCTTTGCCACTAACCTGCACAGTGACCCTGAGCACATCACTTCCCCTTTCTCCGCTCTTGTTTCCTCATCTGAGAAGTAAGGGGATTGCATAAAGCTACATGCTCTTTAAATTATCTTCCTTTTTAAAGATTTTATTGGAAAAACTGGATTCCAGGAGAAGAGAGAGAGAGAATTGTCAAACAGCTAAACGTGATTATTTCTCTGTTCTTTTCCTGCTGTGTTTTTAAATTGTGAGTTAAAGACACCCCAAATAATTGGACTTTCTTCTTGCCAGTGTGTATCTAGTTAATGAATAGCTTCTGGCTTCCCGTTTCCATCAAGATTCCCAGAATAAGATATCCTTCTCTTTCCCATCACTTCCTACCACTTGGCAGCTCCTGAACAAAACATGGCGGTCACGGAGCCAAGACTGGAGCCATCCCCACTGTCCTCCTGGAAGGAAAGCTGAACCTCCCCCCCCGGTGCTGGTTCCCTCAGCACTAAGGTTTCAGTTGGATAACCTGAGTCTAGTCTTTGGAAACGCAGGAGCCATGGAGAGGCATTAGCAGACTCTTTTTGAGACAGTGTGAGGATCATCTTAGGAGAAAGAACCAAAGACTTGCTGTGATGCCTTCCAGCCAGACAGTCCCCCCCCTTGGGAGATTTTCTACTTTCTTAACTCTCTTACAGCTGGATGGTTCCCTGGCCAGAGAGCAGTGCCTGTGTAGGGAGGGAATTTTGTCCTCCACTGATTGGAAGCCTTCGCAGTTTGCTGCCCAGGTCCAGAGCCTGTGTTCTCCTGCGCCGCCTGGTGGTTTTGTGGGGAAACAGGTTTAAAACATGTGATCCAAGTGGTTTATTATTTTATTTGCTCATTTTTCATCCATCCATCACATGGTTTTGAGTGCCTGCTATGTTTTAGGTACTATGCTGTATTCCAGGAATAACAAAACGAGGCACCTTCCCTTACAGTACCTTCCTTTCTATAGGGGGTACAGACTAGTGACTTTTAGAGTAATTTTAGAATACAAAGTGACAAGTGCTATAATAGGGGGTCATGAGTGGTGTTCAGGAGCGCAGACAAGGGGGCACATAAGTCATACTTAGCATAGCCTAATGAGAGAAGGCAGGTGCAAAGAGTGTTCTAGACAGAAGTTAATCTGTGCAGAAGTCAGCACAACAGAGCATTATGCACTGAAAGACCTGGTAGAAGACCCATGTTGGCCGGAACACAGAACACAAGGGGATGGTGATGAGAAATGACCTTGCGGACGGGGCTGCATCATGCAGGGCTTCTGAGCCATTTCACGGGCTTCAGCTTCCACTTTGGAGCAGCAGTGAGCTAGTGAATTTGACTAGGGGAGTGGCATATTTATGCTTGCATTTGAGGAGTAAGCACTCTGGTTGTGGATGGAGAATGAACCAGAGAGGCAAGAGTAGAAGTGGGGAGAGACCACTTAGGAAGCTGTTGCAGTAATTGGCGTGAAACAGTGGTGCCCAAAAAACCAAGGAGGAAGCAATGGGAAAGGAGACCAGCAGATGGAGTCCAGAAATACACATGAGGTTGGAGGCTGGTATTGGGCCCAGCTTCCAGGAAAGAAATTGCTGAAATCTGAATCAGCATCCTCTAGTTTGCTCACATCCCGGCACAGGGCATGCCTTACACCCTCAGTCTGGAAAGCTGCGAGATGGTGGGGCTGTACAGGTGATAGAGGCTTCGTTTTGCTGCCAAATTGTTTTAAACAATGTGTCCATTTGCTAGATGGCTGTTGGTCCAGCAAAGCTGGAGGAATTGTGGGGAAACTGCCTCCCACTGTCCTCTTTGCTTTCTTTGGCCCCATGGTAGGTAGAACAGCAAAACGGACCAGTTTTTACAAATCGGTGTTTCCGAGCCTCGGGCAGTTTTATAGCTCAGTATCTGAGCCTCAGCTTAGGCCATGCTTGCTCTTCTCTCTCAGGACAAGGGGAAAAGGGTTTGTCTCTCAAGGACCTGTTCCAGGCTCCTTAGACAGCCATTTTTAACCCTTACCCCTGTAAGCCCTGGATTGATGTCTGGTGCTTGAGGACGTGACATCGTGCTGTCATAAATGTTGCTTATTCTACCAACCTTCCTGGAGCCTCCTGTCCTGGGCCCTCATCTCAGCACTGCCTTTATCTCTTAAGGGACAACATCAGGGACCACCGCCAAATATTTAGCTGCACAAAGTATTAGCAGAAATCATTCATTTACAAAAAGTCTTTGGGGCAACCAAGTTTTCACTTACCAAACTTCTGGCCCACAGTGCGCTCCCCTCCCCCTCTCTCTGGGTCAAAGGACAGCACTGTGATCTTGTCTCTGTGCTGCTACCCCAGACACACTCGGCCTCGGGTCCACTCATCACACGTGGTTCATAGAGGCTGCGAGATTGGCGCATTTCCTGCTGGCTCAGTGCATGGCACCTTCTAGGTGCTGGACCTAGGAGCCAGTGTTTGTTTTCATGACTGTTCTATGCCGAGTTGCCCTTCCTTCTAGAATACTGGTTCTCAACAGGGGGTGGTTTTGCCCTCCAGGGGACAGCTGTCAATGTCTAGAGACGTTTTTTTGATTGGAGGCAGGAGTGAGCTCTACTGGCATCTAGTGGGTAGAGGCCAGGGATGCTGCTCGACATGCTACAATACCCAAGACAGTTCCCCACACAAAGAATCACTGGGTCCCCAAAGTCAATAGTGCAAGGTTGAGAAACCCTTGGGGACCCTTGAGTCCTCAAGGCCCTGTAGGATTGCTGGAGCAAACCAGGAGTTCAAGAAAAACTCACCTGTCATCACATTTCTTTCCACAGCTGAGCTCTGTCCGGGAGGCCCAGTTACAGCGGCTGGAGGCTGTGGGCCAGGGAGCAGGGAGCGAGGCCCAGTGCTCAGGATGGCCAGGCAGCAGCCACCGCCCTGGGTCCACACAGCCTTCCTCTTCTGCCTGCTCAGCCTCAGCGGGGCCATCGAGATTCCTATGGATCGTGAGTCCTGCGCTGTCCTCTTTTATTCTCCTGATTTGTGGCAGAGGAATTGGAGGGTAGGGAAGGTCAGGGGAGAGTGAAGACCATTCAAAGAAGTTTGGGGATGGGGAAGCAGTGGCTTCTGGATTCAGAGCTGGGTTTCCCTCCAAAGAATCGATGCAGGTAGCCTCATAGTTGGGGACCTGAGACCTTGAGTCGCAGTGCCGTCTCTCAGGACCATGGCTGCGAGGATGGCTGCCTGGAGCCTGCTGAGTGGGACCAGAGCCGGCAGAGTTTGGAAGTCGGAGTGTCACTGGGAAGTTCTTCCCTCCACACCCCTCCCTCGGCCCTCCGTCGTCTTGACTTACCTATCGAAGTGGAGTTTCCAGGGGCCGAGCGTGGTGGACAGCTCTTATTTGCCTTTCTCATATGTCCAGGTCCTCTTGGCTGAAGTGATGAGGAGGACAGATGGCCTGGGAGGGTTGAGAAGGAGATTACTTTTGCAAAAGACTGTGGCTAAATGAGACATTAAAATAGAGCCCCATTATAATGTCACCGTGGGAGAACCAGGCATGGATTCCTTCTGTTTCTTTTCAACTTTCCCATGGTAAAGTTGAAAAGTAAAATCCATGGCATCTGTTCACCATGGTGGGGGAATTATTCGGCCATCAGGATCATAAAGTAAAGCTTAAAATGCTGATCTAACAGCCATGTCTCCAGCAACCGTATCTGGTGTTGCATTCGTAAATGGCCCATTGACTGGCAGCCATGCTCCTTGGCTCTGCATTTAGCTGTGTACCACCTTTGCCACAATTCTGACACTTCTGCCAGAAAGTCTTGGCATCCCAGTGCTATGATGTAGACATACCACCTCTGTCCCCTGTTCCCTGCTTCTAGGAATAGATGGGGCCCACGTGATGCCAGCGATGACTTGGGCTCTCTCCAGGTGACAGGTGTCTGGGGAGGGGTGAGAGAGTGATATAGCCTCCAAGAAGTCCCCACTGAGCTCTCCAAAACCAGCCCCTGGGGCCTGGAATTAGCACAACTTGGAGAAGAGTTGCAGGTATCTCTGCTCCCTGTCCCCGACTTCGCCAGTAATAGTTGCTCAGAGCAGTGGGTGCTTCTGGATGGAGAAGGCCAGGAGAAACTCTTAAGTTGGACCCTGAGTAAGATGGACAAGGTCCCTACTCCCCTCCCTATGGCCCCAACGTGTGTATGTGCGTACTTGTGTACGTGTGTGTGTGTGTGTGCGCGCACTCACACACACGCACTTAGGGAGGGAGGGAGAGGGGAGTTGTAAAGGGGACTGTTCCCATGGAGACCATCTGCACTGCTGGCTCAAGGATAGTTTCTCATTAACAGTCCCAGGCAGACAGTCTAATAACAAGCATGATAAGGCCTCGTCCTTGGAGAGGAGAGGGGCTGCAGAGGAAATTGCGTTATGAAGGAAGTGGTGAAGGCTCATTCCTCTTCTGCCGCTTCTCCTCACTCACTCACCTGCCACTTCGATCCCCGGGGCTGGTGGGTGAGGGGTTCCTGCAAGGTGAACCTGTAAACAGATGGCTTTGACGTCTGTGTTAGGAATCTGGAGTCCTAAAGCTCAGCCGTGCCCCGGGCAGGACCCCCGCAGTCAGTCTCTCCAGAGCACCACCTGTGGGCCAGAGAGCTGCCAGGACCCTGAGGAGGGTCTGCAGGACCCCTTCCCATGTGTTCACGGGAACTCAGGTCCCTACTTGCTCAAGGTCACACAGCAAACGGGTGATGGACTCATAGAAGGAACCCAGGCTTCTTGGATCCCCGGTCTGGCACGACATGCCACACCCCTACCTCTGGTAATCTGCCCCCTTTTAGCTCCTCTTGGAGCCCCCATTATTCTTCCTGGAACAGCAGCTGCCGTGTGCTTAATAGAGAGCCAAGAGCTTTCCAGGCATCATCTCCCATGATTGTCACAGCGAATCCATGAAGTAGGTATTATCCTTAGCTGACAGGTTAGACATCTGAGGAGCAGAGAGACAAAGCTGTTTTCTCCTGCTCATAGTGGCGGGGCCAGTGTTCCTCTGAATGAAGAGGCGAGTCCGTCTGCAAAGCCACTCCCAGTGCCCTGGGCTGTGCACTCCTGCTGCCGCTGCTGGAGCCTGCCTCATACATACTTGTGCCTCCCTGGTTGCTGCAGGCACAGTGGCCGTGGCGACGTCTCCAGACTGAGTCTACAGAAGCTGAATGCAAGGCGAGAGTGAGGCAAGCCCTTCAGAGAATACCCAGTTGGCCATGAGAAGAAGTCCTCTTCAGTCAGGATTTTCCCTCCCCCTGGGCCCAGGATAGACGCCCCCCAGATTATCTGAGCCCATCCTTCCATCTCACCCTGGGCTGAGCCCCAGTGGAATGGGCTGGGGAAAGATCGGGCTTTCTCCCCTCCACCCCCAGCTTTATTGAGATATTATTGACATATATGTCAATTTAAGGTGTACAGCTCGATGATTTGATGCACATATACAGTAGGAAATGGTCACCAGAATAGGGTGAGTTAACACATCCATCTCCTCACATAATTACCTTTTTGTGTGTGTGGTGATAACTTTGAAGATCTCTCATAACAATTTACAAGTATATAGTACAGTACAGTTAATTATAGTTGCCATGCTGTACATGAGATCCTCAGAACTTATCCATCTTGTAGCTGAAAGTTTGTGCCCTTTGGCCAGCATCCCCCTACTTCCCCCACCCCCGGCCCCTGGCAACCACCATCCTACTCCCTATTTCTTTCAGTTTGACTTTTTTAGATTCTACATATAAGTGAGAACACACAGCATTCGTCTTTCTCTGTCTGACTTATTTTCACTTAGCATATAATGACCTCAGGGTCCATCCATGTTGTTGCAAAAGGCAGGAGAGGTACCTGCACCCCCATGTTCATGCAGCATTGCTCACAATAGCCAACGGGAACCACCTCAGATCAGGCACTCGTAACTTTCTCTGTGTGTTGGCTGGAAGGGACTGAGGGGCTCAGGCCAGAGGCTCCCCGGCCCGGCGTGCCCTCCACTCGCTTCCCCTTTGCGAGGGCGTCGTCTGTGCCTTAAGGACCAGGGCGCTGCTTCTGCCCTGGGGAGCTTGGGTGCAGCAGGCTTCCTGGAACGACCCCCGGGCCGAGGCACAATCCTTCATTGAACACTCGGCCTCCCGTTCCCACTGCTCTGCCAGCCGAGTCACATGTACCCCAACTCTCACCACCCCGAGCAGAACAGCATGACCTTTGGAAAAAGCAAAGGGTTGCCCCGTCCACCGGAGTGATTTTGCCAGAAAAGTGAGTCTGCTGGCAGCTTGCCCCTCCGTCTCCTTCCCCACATCAAAGAACTCGGCGTTTTTCTCCTAGGAACCCACAGAGGAGGGCCCTGGGGTAGGAGAAACACTTCCTCCTCACTGTCATCCCGGGCAGTGAGGCTGCAGGACACCTCAGCAAAGCACACACACACATACACACACACTCCATTCTCCAAGGGATGACTGCTTTGGTGGTAGATATCAGAGCCAGGGAAAGAAAAGTGGTTCGTGAATAAAGAAACCTTGCAGACTGGGCAGGCATCTGCCTCACCCCCTGCAGAGACCATTGGAAGACTTTTCCTCCCCCTTGGAAGTCAAAAGAGCAAATTCATTCTCCACTTGACATCGTCATCCAGCAACTTCCATAGAAGGAGAGAGGGCAAGTGGTGTGACACGGGGGGCAAGGGCGTTCCCGGGTCTAGATGGGTCGCCTTTGTCCCTAGGCAGGCTGTCCTCGCTGTCTTCTCCCTGTGGCGGCATGTCCTCTGGGTTGATTGTGTCCCTGTAATAAACCCCTTGGTAGCACCATGGTGGCTGCACATGTCATTACCTCTTTAGGCAAGTAGTTTCTCAGTAGGCCCCCGGCCTGACTTCAGTGTGGGGCTGGGGACAGCACCCTGAGCGTCTCCCCTCCCCCAAGCTCTGTCCAAAGTGTCAAGGAGAACAGAGTGCCGAGACCCTACCAGACTAGCTCATCTCTCCGGCCAAGGATGGATTTGCAAAAAGAGCTCTCGACCAGCAGTGGGAGAGCTGATTCTCATTCCTATTCTGCAGCAAACTTCCTATGTGACCTTAACTGAGTGACTTCCCTTCCAAGAACCTGAGATTCCCTGGGCAACGTCTAGGGCTGTTTCCATTGAACTGGCCTTTATATAAAAGAGGCTGGAAGCCCATGTGGGCAAAGCAGATCCTTTGTCAGGCTTTCCATCCAGGGTGAGGCCAGAGTCCTCAAATGGATAGGAGGACCCAAGAGACGTCAACTGTGTCTTGAGTTGAAGAACCCAGGGGTCTGGGCTGGTTGTCAAAGGAGTAGGTCAGGTGTCAGCCCTGCTGCTCCGGACAATGGTCCCTTACCCCCAGCTCCCCCTCCCAGCCCAGCCCCACTGATTTTCCAGAATTACCTTTCTTGGGCCGTGGCAGGGAAATCATAGATGGGTGAAGATGCTGCAGTGGGGTGCTCCACAGAGCCTGTGTTCAGAAACCACAGATTTCTGCTGTTCCCCTGGACTTTTCTTTTCCTTTTCGTTTCCTGCCAGGGCTGCCCCAGGCACATGGTAAAGCAGACAAAATTTCTCTTCAGTGCCCGAACAGGCCACACAACCCTGGCCCAATGAAAGAATTGTTTTGAACCTCTCCATAAGCCTTACTCTCAACACTTTCACTTCCTGATAGCATGTGTAGCAGGGCCCTCATCCCTGCTACCCTCCGTCTCCCCTCTCTGTCTCCCTTCTCTCTCCTGTGGCTCCTGTTGCATCTCTTAGTCCCGTCTTAACTCTGCCTTCTCCAGGCCGCCCCCTCTCTGAGCCCCTAAACTCCCCTTGCATAGCTCGCTGCGGTCAAGTCAGAAAGCTTTGAGGTCACCGTGGCTCAGCCTTCCGCCAGGAAGCGATCACTCGGAAAAGGTCAGCTCACAACACCGGCAGTGTCTGACATCCCCACCAGCATGAAATAAGAATGGCATAAAGTAATATAATCGTGTAATAATATATTGTATAATTGTAAGGGGAAGAGTTATAGCAATACATGTTCTCTTTTCTGCAGACAAATTTTAACCAAGCCCTTCTCCCCCCCAAGAGTATACCCTCTAAAACCTCTGAAACCTTGCTATTCAAAGTGTGGTCCACAGACCACCAGCACCGGCATCACCTGGCTGCTTGTCAAAAAGGCAGAAGCTCAGACCCCGCCCAGACCTACTGAGTCAGAACCTGCATTTTAACCAGACCCCCCTGGAAGGTGATTCTCATGCTTCTCAAAGTGTGAGAAGCCCGAACCCCAAACATACGCACACCTACCTGTACATGAGCACATGCACATCTCAGGTGAGCGCTGGGGAAAGTTTGTGCCACCTGCCTCTTTACCCTCTTTGTAAAAAGCACAGAAAGGAGTGGTGGGCTCTGCTTCATCCCCAGAGTTTTTCAGAAGCAGAGTTTCCATAGAACAATGTACTTCTGCCATGAGCAGACGACGATAATTCATCCGTCCCTCGAGTTTTCCAAAGGACCATGAGGAGAGAAGGTGCTTTCAGGTGTGAAGGAGAAGAAGGTGTAGAGGGAGGAGTGAGGCCTGTGGACCTGGCTGGGCCCTCGGGCTTCCCCCTGTAGTGGTGGTTCAGATCCACTCCTTCCCTGGTGCCCCCAGCCTCACCCTTGCACCCTTGGCTAAGGAACCCGCTTTTCTCGGGGGCATCTGGAGATGACAGGCTGCATCTTCAGACCCCAGCCTCTTCTGAGCAACATTGCCACTCCTGATGGGAGACGTCCCTGGAGACGTCATCGTTTGGTCAGAAGGTGGTCATTCTGCTCAACTGCACAGTCTGGTCTCCTGGGGGAGGCATCACCTTCTCCGTGAAGCACTTGCCGGGTCCGTCCCCACCCCTGTTTGGCTATTCACGGAGCTCCACAGCTGGGAGGAGACAGCCCACACACTGCCTCCCCAGGCCCGCCTCGCCCTCTCCCTGTATGCTGGGGTGTGAGGCCACCTGGGCGATCAGTCGTGTCCGACCACAGATAACCGATAACCGTTGTCTTCTTTTCTCCCCCCTCATAATGCTAACCCATCGGGAACTAACAGCAAGCATTCAGAATGAGCGTAAGTCCCCTGGGTGCCCGTCTGCACTTGTGCCTCCGGGAGTTAGGAGGGCAGCAAGGAGGGGTGGGAAAAGGCCAGGGCGGAGATCCCTGGAGAACTTTGGAGTCCGGGACTGGGAATAAGAGGAGCTGGCTCTTTAGCTGCAGACAAGTAAGTCCCTGGGAGGGCTTCTGGGGACTGAAGCGTCTTTCAGCTCCAGCCTCACCACAGTTTGGCCAACTGTTGATCCTCCAGGGCTCAGAAGGTTCTGGAAATGGCCGCTAGGTTCTGGAAATCGAACAGCTTTTGGCTCCTTTATTCATTCAACAAACATTTGTCAAGAACTCTTGTACGCTAGGCATTGTACTAAGCACTGGAGTACAAGAATGAGTAAAACAAAAGCCTGGCCTTCAGTTTCTCACAACGATATTATGAGATCTTAAAGGGATTCTTCTTATGCTTGGTCCTTGACACACAGCCCCTTTCCTGCAGCCCCGTTTAAGGAGCTGGGTCTCTAGAATGGGGCACTGTTCACCCCCCACCCCCGCTTGCCTGCTTGTCTGTGTGGCTCCGGAAGCTCTTCATTTCAGCCGTTCCCCAAGGGCAGGTCCCTGCAGCCCTGACTGCCCACTGTGTGTGCTGTTGCAGTGTCCCAGCCCCCAACCATCACCAAGCAGTCAGTGAAGGAGCACATCGTGGATCCCCGTGATAACATCTTGATTGAGTGTGAAGCAAAAGGGAACCCTGCCCCCAGGTGAGTGTACTGGCAGGTAGATCCAAGCTGGCTGGAGGGAAAGGGGCCTGCGAACAGGGCATTTAAACTGTCCCCTTCCCCCTGGGTCTGATGATAGTTGAAGCAGCTGAGAAATTAAAAATGTCCATTAGGCACCCACAAGGTAGAAGGTACAATCTGGATAGCCAGGAAATTGAGACGGTGAGGACACTGGGGGCCAGGAAACTCAACTGGCTTAAGTTCACACCACAAAGCCAGGACTAGGTATTAAGTTTTCCGACTTCGAGTCAAGCATTCGTCCCACTGCCTGTGTTCCCAGCATCCACCCCACGCTTAGGTTATAGGAAGTTCGCCTTCAAGCCAACTTGAGTCTTTCGTTCTGAGCTCGTCTCTGCTTATGTACGTACACAGCAGGATCACATGAGACGTCAGCAGACACGAGTTGCAAGCCTGCTGTACCGGGCTCTGTGTTAGATGTTCCTCACACTGTCTGTTCAACCACCTCACTGCCGCTTGGGGAACGACTCATGTCCTGGTGAAGAGGCAGTAAAGTGGAGGCACAGAGATGTGAAGTACCTAATCCCAGGCCTCTGACCGCCCAGGCCAGGTTCGTTTCTACCAAGTGATAGGCATCGGTGATAAGGATGCACTACGCGTCCACCATCTTCAAAACAGTATCCCCAGGCCGGAGCTCTCAGGAGCCTCATGCTGGATTCAGACCCAGACGTGACAGGCCCCCATGAAGAGTGTGTCTGTCAGCAGGAGAAATGAGACGAGTGGAGCCCGCCTCAGGTGTGTGGCGTCCTGCTTCTGCCTCCCTCCCCGCTCTGCCTGAGATGGTCTGGCCCAGAGCTGTGAGCCCGGGAGCAAGCAGGGCCTCTCTTGCCCCTGACGGGAGAAGCAGGAGTCACCCTGAAAAGTCAGGCAGGGCACTGGTGACCTTGCTTCTGAGGTTTGGTCTTTCTTCCACGGTCCTTCGCAGGAACAATGACTCTGAGACACTGAGCGGCCACTACTGCTCCTGCTTCTTTTACTTAAGTCCTGGGCAGCTGCAGACACACGTCCCCCTGGGAGAAGCAGAGAGATGTTCTAGTCTCTCCACCCCGGGGCTCAGTTTTATTAAGGCTGCCCTTTCTTTCAAAATCGCTCCTCCCGAAATGTACAGCCACCGTTTTATAATCTGCATCCACTGAGCAGAGGCCTAGGTAACCCGGGCCATTTCGATTATCAAGTAAAAGACAGGAGGAACAGGGCCGGCCCTCGCTGATGTGTTCCGGTCAGGGGGAATAGGAATTTGGGTTTGCATTCCTAGTCGGAGGTTGGGAGTGCTTGGGGGTGGAAGTAGCAGCTGACTCTGGATTTTAAAGACTCAAAATTGCTGCCTACCCCTCTAAAGAGCACAGTCCCCCAGGGGCTACTTGGTATCTATCACTTAGAGCCATGACTCCCAGCCTGGGTTGGGTAAAACTACTAATGTCAGGGACCTGCCCCAGGGGTTCACCTGGGTGGGACCCGGGTCCTGGCATTTTATCAGGCATTCTAGCAGGTCCTGCTACTCAGCCAGGGCTGGGACCCATTGGTCTGGAGGAACAGTTATGGGCCTGAGTCAGAGTCTAGGGCCCTGAGATTCTGACCTGGAGCTCAGAGCCTGGAGCCCACCCTGCTACTCTTCGCTGTCCCTGCCCACCCCCCTCCAACCCACCCCCTTCATTGTCCACAGCTTCCACTGGACTCGCAACAGTAGGTTCTTCAACATCGCCAAGGACCCCCGGGTGTCGATGAGGAGGAGGTCTGGTACCCTGGTGATCGACTTCCGCAGTGGCGGGCGGCCAGAGGAGTATGAGGGGGAATACCAGTGTTTTGCCCGCAACAAGTTTGGCACGGCCCTGTCCAATAGGATCCGCCTGCAGGTGTCCAGTGAGTGCATGGGGCGGGCCCAGGATGCCCTGGGTCAGTGGAGGGCAGGGCACGGAGGGTCATTCCAGAAGGGTTGCCCCACCCTTGTCCTGCAGGAACCTTGGTGCCCCACGTGTCCTGCTTGCTTTTCTGCCTCTGAGCAGGGGTTCACCTCCCCCAACTCAAAAAGATTCCTTGGAAAAGAAGTTTCCAAACCGGTCGTGAACAACTTCACTGGCCACTCCGGGCGCAGGGTGGGGAAGGAGAAGAGGCTTTAAGGATGTGCATCCATTCAGTCAGATGAAATAGGCCTCTCCCGCCTCTCAAGGGCTGCGCCTCGCTTGGACTCACAGGCCCCGTTCCTCTCTCATGCCTCCCATTTCCTCCTCTCTTTGCCCTCCTTGCGTGCCATCCTCTAACCCTGCTCCTTGCCCCAGGCCAGCCATCACCCTCATCACATCCTCCTTTGTCTGTTTCTCCCTAGAATCTCCTCTGTGGCCCAAGGAAAACCTAGACCCTGTCGTCGTTCAAGAAGGTGCTCCCTTGACGCTCCAGTGCAACCCCCCACCTGGACTTCCGTCCCCAGTCATCTTCTGGATGAGCAGCTGTAAGTCTTGGGGGCCTGGTGTTTTATTTCTCTTTTAACCTTAGGGAGTGTTAAATGGGGAGGGGTCTTCCCAAGGCTAGACGACCTTGACTTGTGAGAAGCAGATATAAGGTGGCCATGTGGCAGAGGACACTGGCTTTGCAGAGAGAGGTTGCTAGGGCTCACTTTTTAGCCTGGCTGCTATTAGCTGTGTGATCTTGAACAAGCTGCTTAACATCTCTGGGCCTCAGTTTCCTCCTCTGGAAAAAATAGGCCTGGTAATCGTACTTATCTAATAGAATTATTGTAAGGATAAATGAGTTAATACATCCAAAGTGCTTAGAACAGGGCCAGACACACAATAAGTGCTCAGTGATATTTGTGAGGATTAAAAAGAGGAAGAACAAAAGGAATGGGACGGAGGAGAAACTGGTTTTCAGTCGGCCAGTTGAACGCAGGTTGAAACCAAGCCTCCTCTTTCAGTCTTCGGTGCGTCTGGATTTATTCCGATTCACTCTTCTTGTAGGACAGAAGCGGGATTCAGGAATGAAACTTCTGATAAAGGAGTGATGGGGAGACAGGATGTTTGGAGTCGGGGACAGAGTACATCATTCAGAGCTTGTCCTGGCTCAGTTTTGGACAGAGGCTCACTTAACTGCTCTGGACCGATGTTTATTCCTGTGTTTTCAGTCAAATAAGAGGAGAGGGCATTATGAAGATGGATAGAAGACTGCTATCTATCTGAGCATCACCCTGGCTTCCTTCCTCCCTCCCTCCCTTCCTGAATACCTCCCATCCCCTCCTTCCCCTCCTCCTTCCCTATCTATCCATCCTTTCATCAATCTATAGATACTCCTTTGTTCCGTGGCATGTGGGATCTTCCTGGACCAGGGCTCGAGCCCATGTCCCCTGCATTGGCAGGTGGATTCTTAGCCACTGCGCCACCAGGGAAGCCCCCTGAATTTCTTTTTTAATATTTATTTTATTTATTTGGCTGCGCCGGGTCTTAGTTTTGCGGCATGTGGGCTCTAGTTTCCTGACCAGGGATCGAACCTGGGTCCCCTGCACTGGGAGTGTGGAGTCCTAGCCACTGGACCACCAGGGAAGTCCCCATCTCTAAATTCTTATTAGCCTGCTTCCGAAAGAGGCTGCTTTCAATTGTTTTGCGAGGTGAGGATGGCTTTGTGCTCAATCATTGTCCCTGCCTTGCCTCATCACCGTGAGTATATGTGGGCGACAGGCTGGAGGGTTGGTTTGTTAGCTAACAGTTCAGACTCTCCTCTCATCCCCCGCCATCACACCAAGTTGTGTCCATGCTACCTCCTGAGCAAATCTCATGGCCCTCCTCTTTCCATCCTCTCTAGCATCTACCCAGCACAGGCCACCGTCGGCTTTTCCCTGGATTAAAGTAATCATCTGTACCTGGCCTCCCCTGTCTTTCTAAAAATGTAAAACTGATTCATTCATGCTCAGAGTCCTTCATTGCCTCCTCATCACTTCCCATAAAGTCCAGACCCCTTTCCCTGGCACACAGCTCCTGACGTGGTCCCCTCTGACTCTCCAGCCCTCCCCCTACCCCCTGCCTCTCCCCACCCCCACTCCCCTGCTCAGGCTGTGGATTCTTAGCTTTAGCACACACTGTTCCTGCTGCTTAGAAACCACTTAGGTCCTTTCCCTTCTGCCTGGTAAATGTCATGCAGCCTTCCAGTGTCAGCTCAAACCCCAGAATGGACTGGGTGCTCCTTCTCTCAGCTCATCCCCTTCTCATCTGGGGCTTCCCACGCACCACACTGCATTGCATTTATCTGCTGTCTCTTCTACTAGACCGAAGGTGATTTGAGGGTAGGAACTGTCTTTCTTTTTTTTTTTTTTTTTTTT